>NC_039257.1:18554483-18867920 GCF_003368295.1 Carassius auratus | reverse complement strand
TCGCGATTCAAAGAAGTGCAGCGTCGTCAGAGAAACAACGCTCGTCGTGATCTTGGACTTTTACTTTATCAAGTGTGGGAAGTCGAGACACTAGTGATGGGAAGTTCGGATCATTATACCGACTCGTACGTTTGAATCGCATTCAGCAAAATGAACGAATCTTTTTTCGAGTCATTTCGTTAATTTTATCAAAATGTAATTAAAATATTACGTGTTACTTCCCCAACACATCTAGTACTTACGCAAACGTTGATCACACTACAAACAATACAAAACTAAAATGCTATAAAGATTAATTCATTCTTTACCTGGGTCTTCAGTCTGTGATTAACTCACCTCTTGTCTGACAAGTCTTCGGGTTCAAATCATTCCTTAATCACAGATCCACGCGCTATTTCTGACATTTATGTCACTGCGTAACTGTTTCTCGAGGATCTGTGGTGTTATTATTTTATAAATAAATAAAACCTTTTTATAAATAAAATATTGATTAATTTGTCTTTTTGACTGTCTATCAGTAAATAAACCCTATGCTATATAATAATATAATAATCCAAGTTTTTATAGCCTAGTTTTATCTTTAATCCAATTTTGAGTTTGCTGGTATAATAATTGCTTTTCCTAGGCAGACTTGACAAATTGGTCTAATATATGTATAAGATGCTTGCTGAAAAAGGACATGATGAAATATATTAAAAGCAAATAACATTTTGAATCCTAATAAACAAGTAACACTACAGTACTATAGTCTAATCTGAAGGGTGAACTCAAAAGACATAAATCATACAAGGTAATTTTTGAAGATTAGAATCCAATGTAAAAAAAACAAAAAAAAACCAAAGTGATGTCGCCGTAATAGAGACGACTTGTTCTTCCCTAGTGACATTAAAGATTCGAATCGTTCAAGAACAATACATCACAAGACACCAAACAAAGAGCTGGTAGGTAACCTTTCATGTATGGTTTAATATGTTTGTATGGTTTTCTCAGATCAATGTTTTTACCCCGTCAGGCTCTGCTCGCGTTGGTCGTGGTTGATTTCAATCGAATGTTCAGTCAACGTTTAATAAAACACAATAAAAGTAAAATACGCTGGGCGGTATCAAACAATATACAGTCATGTTGATTTGCATATTTTGTATCCGTTTATTTTGTGACAGTGACCACATAGCAAGATTGCACCAAATGACAATATGCGCAGAATGTTCCATAATAATAATTGTCTGGTGACACGTTACTTGTTAATGCATGAGAGTAAGTAGATAGTCAGTTAAATTGTCAGGCCTAACTTAGTCATTTACACGTGAAATGACATGGATGCATTTCATTCACATTTTGATTTTATTTTTTATTTTTTTTGAGATTGAGAATAACAGACACACATAAGTGTTTCTTTTGAAGTCAGGGAAGACAGCAGTGCCAAGCCATGAAAAGATGTAAATATATAGGGAGTTTCTTTCAAATAAAAAATAAATAAAATTGATTTATTCTAAAATTTAACTTAATAGATATATACAGGGATGATAAAAAACTAAATCAAAAATGTGCTTTATTACTGCATTTGTTTACAAGTAACTTTATTCAAGTAAAAAAAGACTGTAGTGAGAAGGCTGGATGTGCATTAGCAGTCCAACAGCGCTCTCTAATGGAGACGTTTC
This sequence comes from Carassius auratus, assembly GCF_003368295.1. NCBI lineage: Eukaryota > Metazoa > Chordata > Actinopteri > Cypriniformes > Cyprinidae > Carassius > Carassius auratus. The sequence continues at coordinate 18,866,262 of NC_039257.1, read as the reverse complement.
GTTGTGTATAATCCTGAAGCGTATCCACGGCAGGATTTAATCCAACAAGATAAACATCGGGCCATGTCGCTAGCAAGAACGCGGCAGCTGTGAGCCGTTCATAAACTGGTCGTCTTTGTCAGACTCTTGTGCCATCCCTCAAACTCTGAAGGCTGAATTTGTGCAGAGTGTCTGAGACTTTAGGCCGCGTCCGAGTTTGGCGCAATCCGTTTGGCTAGAGAGTTAGTTCACCAGTGGCATCGCTGTATAACAGCAGTCCGCCATGTCAGCAATGGTGGCGAAACCCGCGGTGTTCGAGACGTGCGCTGATTAAAGCTGCTCCCAGGATCTCAAAACCTCTTGGTGGAGGTCCGTGAGAAGGGTAGCGGCTCACGGGGGGGTGTTGGGGTGTAGTTTATCCACCACTTGGGTAACCACATTAAATAGCTCACTGAGGAAGGGGAGGCGCTCTTCTCCTGGGAGGGAGATAACCGCATGTGCCGGCCAGACCCTAATCTGAGTTCGAAGCCGTGGTTGGACAAACATAGTTTGAAAAAGCATATCTGCTGATTAACACGCTCGAGTGGGGGAGAGCGAGCAAGTGGAAAAACTCCAGTGCATCACTGTATTCATAGTCAAGCCGCACATATCGCCCCAAACCACCACCTTGTGTGGGGCCTCGGCAACCGCAAAAGCGAAACGGTGAGGGTTAGACGCGAGGCGACTTATAGAAATACACTCCAGAGCGCGGATTCTTTTCTTTTTTTTTTTTTTTAGCCGTAGGCTATCACGGAGAGAACATGTAGAGAGGCTGCTAACAAACCTCACATGAGTGCCTCTTCTTGATCAACCCATTATATGGCTCTTACCTTTCGTTGACTCATCGCGTCCGCAAAGAGGAGTTACACACTGCTCGAAGAAAAAAACGCTGAGAACGTGAGATGGTTTCCATAGGGCACAAATGATTCGCTTCCCTGAAGGAATCAAATCTGAGCGAAATAGCGCGGCACTCAGGTATACGATGCATACGCATGCGTAGAGCGTGCCAAGCGCTAATTGGCCAATAGGATTGGCGGGATGGTATAGGGCTTCAGACATTCATCACACCGAAGGGTGTTCCCATAGCCGGTGACGTCACCGCAGCATCGAAGTGACCTATGAAAGGGAACCCACAAGACACGTTCATTATCAAGCACATGTATGAGAAATGAATGCGTTCTTCAGAATTTTCAACCAGGTTAAGTTAATAAACATTTCTATTAATTTTTTGATCACTTATCGCAAATACTCCGTTCTGTCTGTTTAAAATGGCGAAACTCCGAGCATGTACTTTAACTTCTCATTTATGACTAGAACTATGATCCCATCATGTCACATTCAAGCCAAGCTACAACTCAATCACTTCTCGCATTCTTTGTTTTATAATTGTTCATATTAAATGTGTTAAATTGACACTCATGGTAATGAATTAGCCACCAGCTATCAGTATTGTTGTCAAGAAATCACATAATCGTATATTAATATCAGATTTTGTTTCGGTACATTCCTAGTGTTCACTCTGCATGAGTTTGTTTCTTGTGTCCTGTAGGGGGCGGTACTGCTATTTGCAGCTTTAGTTTTGTGTTTAGTGTCTGGTGCCAGTGGTTACTCAACCCAATCTCTGCAGCTACATCCACATAACTACATCACTTTAATTCGCAGCTTTACAGATTCACTTTTGTGCCGTTGAAAAACCTTTTTATTATAGAGAAAAGTTAACACTGTCAATAATAATGTCATCTATTAATAATATTACACTATACAGATGACACTGCTAAAGCTTCTTTATAACAACATAGCAAAAATTATTTCATCATGCCAACCAACCAAGCAATGATCTGTTACTAAACAATTTAACCATTAATGACTGAGAGTGTATGTTGAACATTTTGTAAAGTAAAAGTCTTAATTAAATTGAGAAAATGAGAATTAAAACAGGAGATTTAATTCAGTAATCAGCATACTTCTGCTTAAATCAGATTGGTGAGGGTGGCATGATTTGGCCATGCCATCTGTCCAGTTAATCAACTTTACCTCTTACTTACTCCTGTTTTTATAAATAGAACATCCTGAGCAGATGGCTTCCAGTGAAATGTTTTCAACAAAAAGTATTTATAAATAGTAACTGTTTCCAATCAGTCACATTTTTTTTCTTTTCTGTATACTGTTTGTTTTTTAAAAAAATTTTCAACATTAAAACTGTTAGCCTTATAGTCTAAACTAAGATTGTACAAAAATAATAAATGTTTATATAAATTAAAATATCAAATGAGAAACATTTTACTTAAACCAATAAATACTTAATACTGCAAAATTAGCAATATTTCAGAATGTTCTATATTTAGCATCAATTAATATCATTTTATTTGGCTGTATATTGCAGGGGATGTTATTTAAGAAGTCCCAAGAATCTCAAAAGAATTCATCATGTAATCTGTTTTGGAAATAGTTAATAGTCTGAAGCCAGATTTACTATAACAGGACACTGATCTTTGATAGTCTGATTGATTTATCCTCTGCATTTAATCTCGGTGAGGTTGCACTTTGTGTTCCTGAATGGCTCATGCACATGCCAGTGAAAGCTCATACAGATCAGAGATCAGGGTCGCAGATGGGTCAACTTTGTTGGATAAACATGACACTTGGGGTTGAGTTAGAAATTAATCTTTAGCTTTGGCTGAAAATGGTTAAATGCCAATGAAATATCCCTTTTAATTAATTAATTAATTAATTTTTATTTTTTTACTAGTTTTAATCACAGCTACTGACATGCAGTATTAAATAATAACATTTATTGTCTGTAAAATGTCATTATTTAACAAAAAACTTGACAATTGTGTCAAATAATATGAAAACAATTAATGTAATTTTGTCAAGTTTTGCAAAAAGTTTATTTTTCTTGTGTGTACTTTAAATCATGCTAACATTATATATATCTAAAACTATAAAAATGTTAAAACATTACTAAATGTATTCTATGGAGATTCTAGATGATTGTTATTGGTGGTTGTTGCACAGTGGAACAATCTGTCTGATCATTTAGAGATTTAATTGCACACCTCTTCTCAACAAAGTATAATTGAAGTCTGAAGCACAAATGGGGGCAGGATGAGTTCACAGAAATGTCAAACTCTAAATGCAAAAAATAATAATAGTACCATCCACTTACCTTAATTACTTCTTAGACATTGATTTAGGAGAGCCCAGCTATATTTGGCCCCTTGATACAGATTGTATCTCTTGATACAGTTTGAATTATTTCTTAAAATATCCTTCACCCTAGTTACGTTCCACATTGAACTTTGCTGGACTCAAAAATAGCCTTCTCTAAAGGGTTTCCCTTGACAAGAACTCTGCATCCCAAGAAAATTAAAACAAAAACAAAGATCACCCCGGGCGGGGTTTTCTCAGAGATGCCAGGAACATTTAAGCTTATTGGCCAGATCTTGACCTTTCCATGGAAAGTGATTTATCATTCTACGCTAAGCCCTTGCAGACAAGGTCAGGAAGTTCGTGAACACGGCGAATCATGACCTCCAAAGGGGGGAGGGGTAAGTCCATCTGGAGATTTTCCGGTTTCCCTCTTTGACAGCCATAGATGTCCTTTAGTTCTTGGAAGATTTCAACAGTTATCCAATTAAAGTGTTATCTCTCCTTTTAGTTGTCTAGTCTATAGGGCTTTAGACTCTGTGCCGTCATCAACAGTCAATCCTGGATCGGAGCAGCAAACTGTTCACAGCTCATACTCAGTAAACTGCAGCTACTGTTGGACTTCTGGATCTGACTGACCAATTCTACATTTCATTTACAAAGAGGCTTTCTGAGGAGGTATGGGTGCCCACGGATCCAGCCTGGATGAAGTCTTGGCTGAGGACATGCACCACTGGTACAACAAGTTCATGAGGGAATCTCCATCAGGTCTCATCACACTCTTCGAACTCAAGACCATGCTGCAGATGCAGGGGATGACTGAGGAGGCCAACAGCTATGTGGATCAAGTCTTCTTCACCTTTGACATGGATGGGGTGAGAGAAATGTGTGAATGGAACATTTAGGGATGTTATGCAGATTGGTAATTTAGTTGATCTTAAAAGACACCAAAATCTCTTCATGTTTGAGCAAGAATACATTTTTAATGCATTATTTTGTTAACCAAAATAATAAACCAAATTAACCAAGATAAAAGTCATTATTGTGGCATACAAATAATGTGGCATTATTGTGGCATACAAATTAATAAGCCTATTAATGTCCTACAGTCCACAGGAATCCATTTTACAATATAAGCGTCTTAATCCAAAATATATTCTTCTTTATGTTTTGGAGTTCCGGCCACACTTAAGACAGCATTTTTCTTGAATGAAAACTTTTTGATGTAGTAACGTTTTGAAAACAGCATTTTCAAGCGTTGTGTTGCAGTTGATGAAAAGTGAAGTTTTCGAAAACTGATGCACGTTTAGTCATTCAACACATAATGTACCCAATAATCAACAGAATATATCTATGCTTTATATTCTGTTTCATAGTGTTGTTAAAGATAAATGTTACATATATTTCTGACTGAAAAGTTGCTGTCCTATGGAAAAACATGAAACTTGCTTATTAGACTATTGACCTGGACACACAGAGTGAGTGGTGGAATATTTTGCTAATAAAATGATTGTGCCAGAAAAATGGTGTGAGAACTTGTCTATGTCTCGTATGTCAGTATTATCGCTGTTATCTTTTATCACGTTTTATGCTTACGCAGTGAGGTGCTTTAGGCATTTTCAGACATGTGGATATGTTTAGTGTGTGTTGGCATCTATTAAAAATACTTTAAAGGCCATACTTAGTTTTTTATGCATATTTAGTTGTGCATGATGCAAATGTCATCATTAGCAATGAAGGTGTGGGGTCAACATCTTTTGTTGGTCCTGGATCAACATTATTGTCCAAAAACCTACCCCTAAACTAACCAATAATTTATCCCTATATCAGTGTGAAATGATAGCTGAATAACAAGGGTGTAGAAGCACCTCAGTTCTGATTGGTTAATTGGAATGTTGTTCCAGGATCAGTAAGGGTGTTGATCCAGGAACATGCTGTACTCTGTGAATTCAATGTAGGGGCTTAGTCAGATTTTTCTAACCATGTGCACAATGTATGCTCAGATTGCATATGTGCCACTTTCTGGTAAGAAAAATGGTCAAAATAAATTAGATTCAAGTACTTTTTGAAACCTGCTGGTACAATTACAAGTACATTTTTATTAATAAAATGTTATTGCTTGCGGATGGTGTGCATGGACATAGACTATGCTGGTGACCCTATATTTTTTAAACTGAAGAAACCCTGCATTCTGTTCTGTTATATTGTGCTCTACTTGTTCGATGCAAGAATGCATCCTCCTTGAAAGGCTCTTTTAAAATTAATGTTATAATATATAATATATATATATATATATATATATATATATATATATATATATATATATATATATATATATATAATATATTCATATATATGTTTTTCTTTTTCCTGTTTTTTTCTTCCACAGGATGGCTATATAGATTTTGTAGAATACATTGCAGCTGTAAGTCTTCTACTGAAAGGAGAGATAAACCAGAAGCTGAAGTGGTACTTCAAACTCTTTGATCAGGACGGAAACGGCAAGATTGACAGAGATGAAATGGAGACAATATTCAAAGTAATAAATCCATTTTTTCTTTATTCACTGTTTCCTCTTGTGTACGTTCACTGGTCCAGACTACAGTTCAGTTTTAAAGGTGCACTCAGTCATATCATCTCATAATAGCTATGTTTTTCAGTTACATGCCATAGTAGAAATTCACATATATCACATTTATTCTTCAAGCAAAAGTTTCCAGTATTGTGGAGATAAACCAAGTAGTATTTAACTGATTTTGTGGTCACAACATGAAAACCTCCATGAGGCAACCCACTCCATATAGAATAAAATATTTGTTTTCAAACTTGATATGACTCTTGTCATGAGGACCTACATCATTAAAAAAAATATTTTTCACACTTTCTGTTATTTCTTCTTGTGAAAAACTGATGAATGACTGTGTATCTTTAAATAGAATATTATAGTAGCAACTTTAGAGAAAGTATTTTGTATTTGTATGTATTCCAAGACAGTGATTTGTATTACACCGTGTCAGTAAGACAGTAATGTTAGTAAAGGAATAAATATTATTATTTTTCATCTTTGCGCAGGCCATCCAGGACATTACCCGGAGTTATGACATCCCTCCAGACGATATCGTGTCTCTGATCTATGAGAGGATCGATGTCAATAATGAAGGTGAGAGCTTCTAGATCATATTAACCTGCAACGTAATATTTCAACTGGAATATTTTATTTGGAAAAAGTTCCATAACATTAATTCCTCCTGTTGTCCACTGTATTGTTTACTGTGCTTTATGCTCTGTGTTGCATTCTACGAGTCTTTTCTGCTCAGGATTAAACCTGCAAGCTTTGTATAGTATAATCAGCCCCAATCTAAAACCATTAGGCTAACACCACTACTGCAATTAACAAGGGTCAAGGTTAAGATATATATTTTTTTATAGAACTAGGAAAACAACAAGGTTACGTACTAAAATGAATATTTATTACAGCATCTATATACAGAGAACAAATTCCTGTGGTAAGATGTTAGGTCAGTCTACATCAATATAATAATGAAAATAAACAATAATGTAACCAATTACATTTTGGAATCATATTGTGCATGTTTAGATCATTCTGTTCTTTTTCTTTTCTTTTCTTTTCTTCATGTTACGTTAATCTGTTCAATATTATGTTATCATGTTCATTTACTATATTTTATAACTATATAATATATATAATTTTTTTCTTATTTTAATTTTGTGTTTAAATCTGACCTGGAAAGGATTCACTCTTATTATCGAATGCCTTTACCTTTGCAGGTGAGTTGACGTTGGAGGAGTTCATCACAGGGGCTAAAGAACATCCTGATATCATGGAGATGCTCACCAAGATGATGGACCTCACCCATGTCCTGGAGATCATAGTCAATGGGCAGAAAAAGAAAGGAGTGACTGCCAGTGTTTGATGTTTTGCACAATAAATGGTTCCCATTCTGATTTAAGATGATCAGCTGTGTGGTTTACAAGCATAAACCAGACCTAACAGATGCTTGCAGCATCTCAGAGGTGGACACAAGTGATCATCATTTCTGATTGTCTTTCATACACTCTCTCTGTTGTTGTGCCTCCAGATGTTAGCGGAGCTCTCACTTACCCTTCTTCTTTTAACTGAATCACTTCTACAAGTCTGAAAATGTCATTCTTGCAGGCAGAAATGACACAAGAGGAGATGAATCCATGGTGTAATGGATCGTTTGTCCTATTTGCTGGCGTGTGAAGCATGTTCTTAGCAATGAATATGCTCGATGCATGTATAGTGACCCTAAAATGTATATGGACATTTTAGCCTTAGTTAGGATGTATCGATGTCTAATAAATTATTAACAGGACATTAATATGACAGACATTTTAAATGTGACTTACTTTTTAAGTGTCCAAATACAGTTCAGGGGACAGTGTGTAGGGAGGGTCCAGTGTCATAAATAATTGTACAGTTTTTCTATTGCTGTATGTAATCTTCATTTTGACTTTTGACATTTTGTGCTAAATTATTTAGATATCTCTACAGGTCTACTGTTCTAACTTGTAACCAATGCCTTACATAAATAAATGCAGTATGCTGCACATTTGGACTGTCTTTCCTGTCTGACTATTACCATTACTTTTACTCAGAGAAGAGTAATTATTTTAATAAATAAATAATTCTTTAAAAAATATTGTTTCAAATCATGAATTATATTTTTAAGTGAACAAAAGCAAAAAAAAAAAAAAAAAAAAAAAATCACCTCCAGTCTTTCCCTGGTCATACATACTAAAAATGTATATACGGTAATATACCAATAAACATGGTTGACGATTTTATTTAATTCAAATATTGTTTGAAATTTACTATAGGCATACTTCTAGGTCAAATGAGTGCATTACCGCCACCTATCTCTCAAGTGAACCGTTGACACTCTATCTACAATCTCAATTAGGAGTGTCATTGGTCCACTTGAGAGATAGGTGGCGGTAATGCACTCATAAGTCTGCGATCGGCCACAATGCAGAAGAAGAAGAATTCTTCAAGCGCCTGCTGCTGTGAACGTGCATTCACTAGAGTTCGAACAGTTCAAAAAACAAAAAACTATATAAATACTGTTCAGTTACTGGCACACAATGATCGGTCTGTGCAAGAAACTGAAAAGTATTTATAAAAATTAATTTAACCTCTGATTCACGCAATGTCTGAACTGTAAGAACCCTTGTGAACACGCATTCACAGCAGCAGGCGCGTGAGGCATTCTTCTTTTTCTTGCATTGTGGCAGATCGCAGACTTATAAGTCCATTACCACCACATATCTCTCAAGTGGACCATTGACACTCTATCTACAATCTCCACTTGAGAGATAGGTGGTGATAATGCACTTATAAGTCTGCTATGCACCATAATGCAAGAAGAAGAAGAAGAATGCCTAACGCTGCATGTTTTTTTTACTCTCATAGATTTTGTTACCATTTGCCAAGTATTGTATGACTGAGAGACAGGCAAAAAACACAGGCAACAATTTTGACTAGTTCAGCTCCCGGCTTTATCATCGGTCGCCGCTCAATGTTGTGAGAACATGACTGCCCCGACTGAATATCTCCTCGTGTTTGTTGCAAAAAACTGATTTGAGGCATGCAGTACTTTGTGTTTTGCCCTCTGGTTTCTTTTATTTATCCTCTACTGCCTTTTTTTCAGATTTTTATCTCTTTTTGTCAGCTCAGAGACACTCTTTTATCTGCCCATTTTCCTTTTTCTTTTTGCACTGTTCCTTTTCCTTCCTCAGATACACTGCATACCTCTCTGGGTCTTTTCTCATTTCCTCTCTGCATTTCTTTTATCTTATTGTTGATGAATTTGGTCTCATCAAATATAAATACATTGATAAAATGTGATAATAAGAGCTTTTTTTCATTGTTGCGGTAAGGACTAAAAAAAGTGTGGGACAGGCACATTTAGTTGAAAAAAATCATAAAATGAATCAGTAAATAATACAAAAAATTAAGATGCTGTAAATTAATATGTAGCCTTTATTAAACAATTTCATTTGAAATAATGTCAAGTTGTAATTCAATTAGCTTATTTTATGTATCTCAACATCGTGAGCAGAGTTGTGGGACATGAACAAAAATGGTGTTTGGACCTATAAATGCTTCATAATCTTACACAAATCTCATTGATTATATATATATTTTTGTCAAGGTGTGTAATGACACTGTTATGACAAATTTTAACATACATGTAAAATTTCACTTTCATAAACATCCAGCTACTGTTTGAGCTACAGAACTCTTCAGCAAATAAAGGGCCAGTTTTACTAAACTTGGCAAATTAGCGTGAGCACAATTCCAAAACAGCACTCATGGGAGGGGACGTTTCTGTGGTGATTTACTAATGATGCACGAATTAAACACAGATGCAACATCTCATTTACATATCGACCAACATAATATACCAAGTGCAGCACAAATTAGTGTAGTCTCAAATAAAGAATAAATACATAAAGATCCCAGAGTACTGTATGTTGAAAAAAAAAATCAGCCAAAAAATGAAGGTTTGCTAGAAGTTTGGATAGATCTTGTATTACGTGACTCCTATAGCTGAGCGTTGTCTTTCATTACCCAAAGAAAATAAAAAAAATAACATGGCTTGGCAAACGATGTTCAGGTAAATGTGTTCTTCTAGCATTCAAAATAAACGAATAGGCTAGGTGTGTAGAAATCCCTTCTACCACGCACTCTCGGCATAGAGGAGAAACAATAATGTACAGTATGTGAAAAAAATTCATAACACTAAATACACAAAATAATGTTCTTTTTTAACAATGTCAAATGAATCCCTTTAAGACATGCTTTTTTGGGCCTTAAATAATGGCCCAAAGTAATTTGACGAACACAAATGTTAGTAAAAACAATCTTTAGTGAAACCTGACAGTCACATTTTAATGCCCAAAAGACTGTTTGTGCCGGCTCAAGCTGTTCGTTAAACTGGCCACAAGTCTTTTGTTTACTTTATGCATTATCTTACAGCATGGTCAATATGAAATACTTTATTACATGCCACTTCAATCAGAAAATGTTTACTTTATTATTATTATTATTATTATTATTATTATTTTATATGCATGAATGTAAAATGTATAATTTATACATTTATACATTATTTGACTTTAGGCTTACTTAAACTTACTGGAAGAAATTTACTAAGTGATTTGTTTTAAATTTGATTTATTATTACATGCATAATAAAATATTTTAAATGCACAAATAAAATAAAAAATACATATACAGACAACTGAATAAAACTAGTATAATAAATAAAATATGGATTAAATGTATGTGTACAAATAAATTCATATAAGTAAAGTTATGTTTAAAATGTAGATCAGATTTTGCATGAAATATTTAGATAAGAAGGTGAACTGCTGCTCCTCATTGGACTGCCATGCGCTGCTTGCACTGAACCCCCAGTTGCAGGATATAGCTGCCCACTTCTCCGGGTGTGTGTTCACTTCTCACTGCTGTGTGTGTGTGTGTGCTCTTGGATGGGTTAAATGCAGAGCACCAATTCTGAGTATGGGTTACCATACTTGGCAAATGTCATGACTTTCATTTCACTGATACATGATGTGCACAATTGAAAAGTGACAGTAAAGTGCAAACCACCCGATTTAATAATTAGCTCTAACAAATTATAACATATATGTTATTATTTATTATTGTTGGGATTTTGTGATAGTGACTTTTTGGTCTCAAGCACGGTGTTTAAAACGCAAAGGATGGAGCTGACTATTTACATCAATGACAGACTGCCATCTTGTGGCAAGTATGATTATTACTTTGCCTCTATTGTCCTCACTTGCAAATCACTTAGGATAAAAGTGTCTGTTAAATGTACTGTAATGTAATGCAAATTCCCACCACAGTGTCATCTGCACCACATCACATCACACCGTCATGTATAACAGCATTCTGTGATGGAAATGATGGTGACTGAACATTTGAGCATTTCTGAATATAAATATTAGCTGACATTTTATTCTAAATACACAAAATATAATATTTTCACATTTTTGAACAAACTGAAGCTTGGAAGTGATGCATAAAATATCCTGTTCAAAAGTGATGTTTATTTGAATTCCTTATTTATTTATTTATTTATTTATTTACAGACCACATGTGTCATATTTCAAATAAGCTCTTCACTGCACTGTTGTCTTCTTGGTAAGCAAATACGCTAACTTTCCAAACACGTATTCATTTTTTATTCATATTAAATATTTTCAATTCACAGCCCCTGGTCATTCTATGCCTCTGTTGTACTGTATGAAGCAGAGTAGTGTTAAAATAATATGAATATTATATACATTTTATATATTATTTTTGTAATTGAACTTTACTGAAATGAACTTTAACTTCCAATGCCAGAAGTCGGATTAAAGAGATATCATAACCCCATTTTGCTTACTTAGAAAAGATAAAGTCTGAGGATTTATTTAATCACAGACATTGTGCAAACTGTTATTTCCAAATATGAGTGATATTGTACAGTCTGGTTGCATCTGTAAATGTGCAATCACAGTTCAGAGCCAACCCAAACAGATCTGACCTTGAATGTCATTGCACTCTAATTGATTAGAAATATACCTTTAAATCATATTTATCTTTCCATTTATAGCTTTTCAGTGCTGTAGAATCCTTGGCAAATAAAGCATGCACATTTAATGCAACATTGGTGGATATAACCACTTTAGTCAGGCTCTCAGATGATACCTTGTTCAAATATGATACAGTTTTGACCCTTGAAGAGATCAGGTTTGATTTGAGAAATATATCCCTTGTGGAAAACAAGTAGCATACACTTTAAAATGTTGTAACCTGCCAACTGTTCTCTTAAAAGAGCTATATTTTCTACCTAATTTAACCCCTTACATTTTCGTTGGTATAAGTTTATGTACTGAGGTTGATTCAGTGGTGTTAAATAATATTTGAAAAATATTTTAGACTTAATTAAAGAGTAGTTTCTTATTAAAAATCTTAAGTGCAAACAGAATGTAATATTTTTGGACACTCAACTGCATGTTGTTTATAGCTAAACTAAGACTAATTTACAATTAAACTACATTTTTTGACTCGCTGAAAGACTTAAGCACATCAATGTAATGTAATGTAATTTTATATTCACTTTTGATTGTCTTTCAAATATGGTAAAAATGTACTTCTGAATGTGCTGATGAGAATTAAACTAAAATATATTTTAATGCCATTTCTCATGGATTTAAATATTTTTTTTAATAAGGTTTAATTTTAAAATAAATTACTTTAAAGGTAAGACCAAATAACAGTTTCAGTATGATATTTTAAATGCCAATTTTTAATATTTTACTTAATTTTATTGTCAAAATCTAAATAAGTGTAGTTCTTTAAAGCATGGCAAATTACTATTTAAAACAATAATTTAAAATGTTCTGTGACATTACAAAATGCAATTTTATTTAAGTGTGTTCAAAACTGTTATATCGTTCTCTTAAAGGCTTTTCCTTTGTAATATGTTTATATTTGAGTATTATATCCTATTATAGTTTTTAGCTTTTATTTAATACTTTTTTAAATGTGATCCTGTCATTTAGTCATTAGTCTTTTTTATATCACTATTTAGGTTTAATTCATTTTTATTTCAGTTTTAGTATCATTTAATACAATTAAGCACTTTTTTTTTTGCTCATTTAAAACAATGAACTCTTTCTTTCTTTCTACAAGGGATATGATCTGATGTAATCACCAGTCACGCTGTGAAGAAATGAGGGGTGTTTTATCTCAAGGGGGTGCTTTAACTGAACTCAAGCACTAGCAGATCAGGCCACTGTGTTGCATAACTGTCCCACACAGCCCCTGTCAGACACGCTATAAAATGAGCCTCTTTCTGCAGATCTAGCACTGCTTCCAGGCTCCGTCTGCTACAGTACACCATCTAATCAAGAGACGCTGTCAGCCTGAAACCCACCTCGAGGAACCATGCAGTCTGCCGATGCCAAGCTCAGCCGGAGCTCCCTGCTGCTGGCCCTGAGGCGCTACAGCACAGCAGTGCACAATATGGAGCAGACCGTCCTGCTTCCCAGCCTCCTCAGAGACGTGCCGTACCACAACGATCCGGACTGTGAGGCTGCCAACCACAGCATGGACCTGTATGAGCACTATCTTCTGCTGAAAGCCATCAAGAACACGGTGGAGAGCGGCCTGGTCCCACATGACGAGGCCAAGAGTCACGCCGCCTTGCACAAAGGCCTGGAGCCCCTGCTGGAGGCCGAGCCTGAGACGCTCTTCCATTTCCATTTGCGAGGCCTGTTCACGGTCATGGCAACTCTCACAAAGAAGTCCCAGAACTTGACTGAGAAATATTTGGACATCATTGGCATCAGTCATTAGGATTCAGCACACCCCAAAAATCCATGTTGGGTTAGGATGCAATTACCTGGAATGCTGTTTACGTCTTTGTCACTATGTGACATGCAATAATATTAAACTTAAATTTCCATTACATTTGGCTGCTTGTACTATTAGCTTGCATTCTGTGTAATGATCGAAAGTGAACAATTCTAAATCACTTTGGAAATTTCTACATTTTAAAATGGACAGACTGCTTAACTTCAAATAATAGGGTTTGCAGTGTAAGTTATGATTTGTTTTTTAATGGACACAATTTTGTAAATTATATACACAAGATAACTGAAATGCTTTTAAAGACTTTCACTTGATGCAATTGTACATAATGTGCACTTCGTACATTGTAAAAGAAATTCACAAAATGTCATTAAAAATGACCAGAATGTGTGTTAGTGAAATCATCGAGATTTAAGCCAATAATAAAAGGCAACTGTTGTAATATTGCCAAATTACTGTACAAACATAGTGCTATTTTGGTATTATTTATATAGTATAGATTTTATTAATATATTTTATTGTTTATTCTTATATTTTTAGTTTTCATTTTATTTTTTTTCTGCTTTTGTCATTTTAATATTACAATTTAAAGTTTTTATTTCAGTTGTAGTTATTTCCAGTAAGTAATTTTAGTGCCACATCTTAAACTTATTTCAGTTAGCGGCCAAAGTAACATCTCTGGTTTTAATTGGTCTTTTTATTGCTTTTTGTGGGGGCCTGGTGTGTACAAGACAGAATCCTCAGGCTTCTATCAATGCTATCATTTATTTTATTTCAGCTTTATTTTAATGAATAAAAATGCTTTTTTTTTTATCGTGTTTGTTAACAACAATAACCTTGATGTACGCAGACACACTATACATGATATAATTATAGTTGCATGTCCTTTAATAATATTACTTATATTGCTCCTTTCACTAAAATAATTCAGTTTTGAAATACAAATTTATGTCAAACAAGAAGATGAAATCTTCCAAAGTAAACTAAAGAGCGGCTGAATCTGTTGCAAAAGTCCTGGTATTGCACATTATTGCATGAGAAGGGTATTGGTACAATATCCAAGCCAAAGTCTATCTGAAATCATTTATGACATGAAAGCACAGCCTCAAATGTCATGCTATCACAATGATTTGTATGGTCATTTCAAAGATACTAATGACCTTGTTTATGCATGTCTTTGCAACATGCTTTCTGACAATATGCCAAACACACTTTAAAGAACATTAAAATGCATAATCGGTATCCTACATACACATATGTACAAGAATTTACTTATATATATATATATCTCTTCCATGGAATACAAATGAGACATTTTGAAGTTTTTCTTGCATTTTTTTTTTGAGGATGGGCAATAAAAAATTAATATAATTATCAGCTGTTCTTAATCCTAGTCCTCGCTCTGCATATTTTGCACGTCTCTTTTGTTTAACACACCTGATTAGATAACCAGCTTGTTACAAGTTCCATGAATGAACTGTGTTCCGACTGACATGATCCCTACAAAGTGTTCACTGTTCTCTACTCCCTGCACACTGGAAATCGGCTGAAGTTTACTTCACTTAAAAACACAGATTTGTGCACTTTAATACCCTTTGAACAGAACATATATGCTTCTTTCAAACTGGAGAATATGCTGTGGTGTCCACTTCGCAGGGCATTTATGGTCGAATCGAACAAACCCCTGAAGCAGTAAGAGAAACATTCAAAATGATTAAGAAGGATTAAGAACCTCTGATTATTATAAGTAATTAAAACAATCTGATAATGTAACAACTGATTGTGCAATGAAAAAAAAAAAAAACAGATCTTTTTTTTCAGACAGTTTAATGACATTGAGGACACAACTTAATAAATCAATAAATCAGTAAAGTCTGTTCAACCAGGTTTGCAACAATAGTCTTCACATTCCTCATCCTCTCAACGAATTGGATGAAAAGGCTCCACGATTTCAGCAAATGTCTTCGGTGCTGGTGTGAGAAATTGAAATAAAAAAGTATTATGGCAACATACACAATTCAAATACAGAGAAAACCTCAAGACATAAAGTAACACACTAATGCGGCTGGATTTCCACGCACTGTTACCTTTCTCTGGAAATTGCTCAGGATGCAGCCGGATGTACTCATTCATGTCCCTGTCCAATGTGGCATATTTATAATTCTCAAACTTTGTGAGATGATAGCCGATGAACCATCCAATGGTTATGAACAGCGCTTGGCGGTGAACACCTGTTTAATAAAACAAAAAAACATTAGAACAATCCAACAATCATGTTTGCATAATCCAATTATGCTTGCTGATTTTTACTGGTGAGGGGCATTACATTTGTAGATGTTTTTTTTTTAATGTACACTTATGTATTACAACTGGTATGACTTCTGCATTAATCTTACATAACATCTTGTCAGTTATGTCAGTTAGACACAATAGTGCTAAAATGCTAGTGATATGCAGTCACTAGCAATATCATTGGCTTAAGTGATAAGAAGGAGTGCAATAGCAATTCCACTGCTCTCGATAATAAAATGTAGTGACCATGTAAATATCAAGAATATGGTATTCATTCAGCACCATATATATGTTGCCATCACAGTTGATGTTAGGCAGTTGACAGTTAGGGCTGCAAGTAACGTTAAACTCAACTAGGAACGCATTATTTCGTTGTTATTATGCAATTAACGACAATGTCTTATTGTTAGAGGTTCAGTTCATAATAAATGCATTGCTGTAGCAGTGTCCTCACCGGCTTTGAGCGCAGGCCTGCGGTTTAAACTGTTGTGCAGCATCGCGGTCGCCCAGCCGCACAGACCGAACCACACTGAATTTCTGTTGACGATCCCCGGAGGAGGCAAAACTTTCGCCTCGTCTGGCAGAAGACCCATTGTGAGAAATAACAGGCTCTTCTAAAGTCAGAAGCCTTTTGACACTCAACTTTTCATTTCACCTCCTAGAGGAAATCAAGGGCAATGTTTAGGCGGAAATGAAAATCGGTCCGGTGAGAAACACGTGGTGGATTTACAAGTGTTCCGGAGATATATATATATATTACCTGTACAATATATTTTAACAATATGCCAAATATATGTTGTAAACGGTGATTCGGGGGCAAGAAAATGCATTTTTAATCTTATAGTAGTCTAGTTTTAGGGAATGTGGAATAGCCCACTAAAGATCAAAACAAAATTTATATTAATAATGTGTCATTATTTTATATATCGTAATGTATTTTATGTATTTTTAAAACATTGTAAAGTATGTTCTTTGCTGATTTTTTTCAGTCCTTTCCATAGTTATATGTTCACACGTAGACAGCAAATATTTTCTTTCTTCAAGATAATAACAAAATAAAAATAAATATTTATTTAATTTAAATATATTTATTTTAAAAATACTAGCAAATAATTATTTTAGCAAATATGTAATTTGTAGCAACATTTTGAAGTTGAATACAAACAGAAAAATTAAACTCTGATACCTACAGTAACTTATCATGACTCTCAGCCACCCGCCCCCCACCCCCTGTTTTGCCATTTCCACTGGTGAACGTTGAACTACAACTCCCAGAATGCAGCTGTGATGTTTTCCGGACTCGGCTTCCAGTGGGAAAGCAGCATGACGTCATTGTCAAAAAACCGAGAAACTCTGCGATCATTGTGCAACACTGGAGCTGAAAATCTGCCGAGGTTGCTGTTGGCGTTGCACGATTGCTATTATCGTTTAGATTAAAAGCCTGAAGAAAAGACTGAATGCGTTCGGAATAATAGAAGCAGTGGGGTGAATCCCCAGTGTTTGGTAAGTGTGAAGATGATTTAATGTGACCTTTAATGTGTAGAGCATCCTGCTAGCTAATGGAAGAACATGCCTGCAGGTTTTATTTCTTTATAAAATAAAATGTGCAATTCTCACTAATTATAAAGGGTCTAAATATTAAGGAAGTGTATTAGGCCACATCTAAGTCTTTTGTTGTGCTCAGTGATATTGCATATCAAATTTCAGTTTTCTGCTTAGTGAGATTGCATGGCAGGTTCTTTTTTATCATCCATAACCGTTACCCAGTTGGGATCAGTATATAAAGTATATTTTATGTACATTTAATTAATAATGCATGAATTGTGTCTAAAAGTATTAAATATAATTTTGGCTGAGCACATACGCATTAATTAGTAATAATTACAAAATTAATGTAAGATAAAGTATTTTTGCAGTGGTGGTGAAGTCATTTCTTTAATCAAAAATGTATTTGTAAAGGGGGTTTGTTTATGCTCAACTTACAGTTTTCAGTTGTATTAGTTCATAACAACAACAACAATAATAATACAATGAATAATGCATTTTCATAGTATTTATTTTTTCATATTAATTTTGTACAAAATGAATATGAGATAGCTTTTTGTGTAATGGTTGAATGTTTATTCATGCAGCAAATTAAGTTAACTTTTTATTTAAATCATTTTTAAAGGAGGCCTGTTTATGCTCAACCAACGTACACACTTTCAATTGTATTTCTTTTAAATGTCTAATGCTTTCATCCACCACAGTTCTTCTTAACGAGCTATTGAAAGTGTGTTTGCATGTGTGTTGACAGGCCTCTGAGAGTTGTTCTTTATTCCTTGCGTCTTTATTGCGGTCCTCTCAGCATCCTGCCATAGGCCTTGGCAACAGCAGCATTTGAGCACATGCATAGCAGCTTCTCCTATAGCAACACTTCAGAAACAAACACTGCTAATGTGTGTAGTGAAATACAGAGGCACTGTTGATCTAATAAATTAAAGAATGGACAGCTTAAAAACAGGTCCCTAGAGACATCAGGCATAGTTTATTCCCTCGTTTGTTCTCGGTAAGACATCACTGGTGTCATTAAAATGTTTGTTCTGTAAGGGCTGCTGCGGCTCTTTCACTTCAAACAGTGTTTTATCAGAGGGATGTTGCTCTGCCATCTGAAGTTTGCATTGCAGTTCTTAACACCCACATATTATCCACATGTCTTTCTCTCTCTCTTTCTCTTTCTCTTTCATTCATGTTCCCTCAGCTGAGAATGAGCATGGAGGATTATGACTACTTATTCAAAATTGTGCTGATAGGAAATGCAGGAGTGGGCAAAACCTGCCTCGTCCGACGCTTCACTCAGGTGTGTGGAAGAACTCATTGCATTATCTTGGCTATAACAAAACAACTCTAGAGGTTTGCAATGTGTAAGAGTCTTTATAAAATATGCAGTCCCTAATTTTATAATAATAGTTGCATTTAAAAAAACTTATTGCGTTTCTAGGGGCTCTTCCCTCCGGGACAAGGTGCCACCATTGGAGTTGATTTCATGATCAAAACTGTGGAAATAAAAGGAGTGAAGGTGAAGGTGGGTAGCCTCTAGTTTTTATATAATTTTGAGGTAACTGTATGGGAATTTTAATGGAATATAATGGTTATTGCTTATGCATGCATGAATTAATAAACATAAAAGATAGTGACTAGTGACTTATTTATTTTTTAGTCTATATATTGTAATCAATTATTTATTTCATCTTTCTTATGTTTCTTCTTGACTTTTGGTTATGCTCTTGATTTCTTTTTTGTCATACCCTGTGATGCGGCCTTTGGTTTGCAGAAGAGGGCTATGTAAATAAATAATAATGAAATATTGTTGCTACTTTTATTTTCATAGCTCCAAAACCAAGGGCGCTTCACTATGTAATAAAAGGAAATAATAATACCTTTTTTATTAATTTTTTATAATAATAATACTAATAATAATCTGTTGGCTGTTGTGTTGTGTTGTGGCTAGAGGTGACACAAGAAGGAGTCTTCTAACATGGCTAAATAAAATGTAAAAATACTGTTGAATGAACTTGAATTTGCTTTAAATATATATTAAATATATGTATAAGCTGCACCGAACTAATCACAGGGGTTCAGAATCACATTGTATAAGTCACATTATAATATTACATTCTGAATTAATTTAAAAGTATTAGGAACTAAAACAAAACATTATAAACACTGTAAATGTCTTTCAGTTTCCCTCAGTCCACAAAAAATCTTCAGAATGGAAGAGGAATGAAACAGAAATTGTGGCATTCATTAAAAACACATTTTATACATTTTTTATAAGTGCCAAATTTTAAATACTTAATTAACAGGGAAACCAAAACAATCGAGATGTTGGAAATGCAATATACAAATAAACATACTTTTAGAAGTGTATGCCTGTTTTGTGTGCTTGATGTCAAGTGCATTATAAGTCTGTTGGAAAGATCAGTCACATAATTCTTTAGATGATAAAAAATGCTATTTATATTTAAATTAGCACCTGATATATCTGTTTATATATTTAAAATATAAATCATGTGACTAATCTTGGCCTTGAAATGTATCAAGCATCAGTTTAGAGTAGACCACTCACTGATTAAGCCCTTGTATTTGAGTCTGTGTACCTTTAAGCATTTTTCCGCATTTCAGTGCACTTGCTGCTAATGAAACAGAGACAGAAAGCTGTAGTTTGTGTTGGGTTCTGCTAGAAGTAGTGAGTGACTTCACTGATTATTTGATCTGCTCATTCCCACAGCTCCAGATCTGGGACACGGCCGGGCAGGAGCGGTTCCGCTCAATTACCCAGAGTTACTACCGCAGTGCCAACGCTCTCATCCTGACCTATGACATCACCTGTGAAGATTCCTTCCGGTGCCTTCCGGAGTGGCTGAGGGAGATCGAGCAGTATGCCAACAACCAAGTGGTGACAATCTTAGTAGGTGAGTATTCAAGTTTTAATTGAACCATTTTAAAATTATAAAACAAATCATATATCTATTTGATGTTCTTTTTTTTTTTTGCTACAGTATATAGAGTGATATATAAATATCAAAATCAATGAAATATTGTCCTCTGTCGGTGGAGGTCATGTTTCCTTTAAAAATTTAAAGATTAACTGCACCACACAGTAGACCACAAACTTATGTTTGTACCAATTGTTCAGTACAGGAGCATATATGAGTTCATTATGCTTATTGTAATGTTTATTGATGCATCTACAAACAACTTAATATCTGTCTGTCTGTCTGCACTTGAAGTAAAACTTTACATACATCTTGGAGAATCTGCAAAATGCTATTTCACCAAAATAAGAGGGATCATACAAAAAATGCATGTTATTGTTTATTTAGTACTGACCTGAATAAGAGATTTTAAATAAAAGATGTTTGCATATAGTCCAAAAGAAAAATAATAGTTCAAAAGGTTTGTTTTTCCTTCTGGAGCATCAGTAAGCTTTTGAACTTCAGAGGGAAAAACAATGCATTAAGAACTGGGGGAGGGGATCGCAACTTTTTGAATTTGAAGATCAGGGTAAATGTAACTTTTCTTCTACTGGGAAACATGTAAATATCTACTGTAATGTATGAAGGCGGTACTAAATGAAAAAAATTCGATATTTAGGCAAAATAAGACAAATTTACACATCTTCATTGTAGAGCTGGGCAATATATCTAACGATATGATCATGCGCAATTGGTCAGTAAATCTGGTTCCATGATTAGCGCTAAATCGCCATTACCTGGTTTCAAATGGAGCGGCATTTATTAGACAGAGCGTAGATCACTGACAAGCTACGCAATATCGTGTTCATTATTGCCTTCGATGAATACGCAATATGAATGCGATATTGCGTAGTTTGTCAGTGATCTACGGCTCTGTCTATTAAATGCTCCATTTGAAAGCAGGTGATGGCGATTTATTGCTAATCACGGAACCAGTTTTACTAACTAGATACGCATGATCATATCGTTAGATATATTGCCCAGCTCTACTTTAATGTGTTCAAAAGTTTTCACCCCATATGGAGATTCATATCTTATCAAGGTCAGTATCCGTCCATCCATCCATCCATTGGTTGGTCACAATGCGCTCTGTTAACCAATGCAGGAAATTGTCTATCAACATTAGTTTAATATGTTTTTGGATCTGTTTGTCATTGAACAAACAGACTGGCTTACGTTAGACTATCTACCTGTCACCAGGTACTTAATGTCCTTGTAACCAGAGCATTTGAGCCCTGTTCACTGCTGTTCCCGGTTCATTTAAGGGTGCAATTGATGCAATATTTCAAATTGTCCTCTGATGTCCCCAGAGTGTGTATATGAAGTTTTATCTCAAAATACACAACAGATAATTTTGTATAGCATGTTGAAATTGCCACTTTTAGGGTATGAGCTAAAACGCGCTGTTATTTGTGTTTGTCCTTTTTAAATGAAAATGAGCTGCTGCTCCCGTCTTGCTTTTCAGATTAGTGCGGAGCAGTCAGTGTTGCCTAGTTTGTGGTTTTCCGACGGGTTTAAGCGACCCAATAACCTGATATTTAGTGCATAAAATGGCAACTTTACCAGGAGAATCCCACCAAAAATTTGTATTTTACCCCACTGGAATGCGATTTTTACTAGGAGATCCACCTCAAAACATGAATGGGCTAGTTTTGATTAGCAATTGGGCAGTTTTTATGTGAAAACATGGCAACCCTGGCGAAGTTTACTGAGAAACCTGGAACTGCTATAGTGTGGAGAGACTGTTTATGAATTATTGGGATTATAAAACAATGAGTGGGTGGATTTTTACCATTATAGGCTGGTTGTTTTCACACACTGTGGCCACACTGTGTTCAAACATCTTATAAAAATGATTTTTGCATTCTACGACACCTTTAATGTCCTTCTAACCAGAGCATTTGAGCCCTATTCACTGCTGTTGTTTTTTGCAGGGAATAAGATAGACCTGGCCGATAAGCGAGAAGTCCATCGGCAGCGAGCAGAGGAGTTTGCAGAGGCGCAGAGCATGCTTTATCTGGAGACCTCTGCCAAAGAATCGGACAACGTGGAGAAGCTCTTTCTGGATCTGGCCTGCGAACTGATCCGCGAGGCCAAGCAAAACACGTTGGACAACAACGACTCCACTCCCATGCCTGGAGAAGGGAAAAACATCAGTTACTTGAGTTGCTGCAACATAAACCAGTAGACTTGGCCACTGTGTGTGGATGAGGGGCAACATGGATTGCATACAAAGTGGTTGTATTGTTAGTAACCACTACGTAGATGCAGTGGTTACTGTTTTCCACTGTTGTTAAGGTCTATTTCTTTTACCCTTCAAAAATGCCTGGGTATTTTAAAACATTCTGTAAAAACATGATATCAAAACGATGCTGCTTTTAAAGGTGGGTCTAAAGCTTAGAGATGCTTTTGGCCAGAAAAAAGGGCCCTGTTATACAAAAATGCTTGATGATAGGTCAGACAATGAGATTTTCTATACTTCTGTACAATGCAACAGTTGGGCTTTCCCTGCTGACTTGAGAGTCAGTGTATTTGTCATATTAGAAATTTGGAAAATAATCGAGAATACAGATTTTCATCGGCAGTCTCACTCACTTGAAGGACTAGTTCTTCTACAATAAGCGTTCTGTCATCACTTACTTACCTTCATGTTGTTCCAAACCCATATGACTGACTGAAGAACGTTCATGAAGCTATTTTCCAACTGATAGTATACAGTGTGCAAAGCAGTCCATATATGACTTGTGTGTTATATTCCAAGTCTTCTGAAGCCATATGATGCTTACGGGTTTGGAATGACATTAGGCTGAGTAAAAAATGATAGAGTTATTATTTTAGGATGAACTGCTCCTTTAAGATCCATTGCCACAAAATTGGTGTGTTGGTGTGCACATTTATTATTCGCACAAAATGCACTTCTTGAATGCTTGCGAGATTGTTTGAGGTTACTTATGCATGAGTTTTTGTTTTTGTTTTAAACGAATAAGCCAATAATGCAAACAGACAGCAAGCTCCCTTATATAATCTGTGGCAGGAAGATGTAAAACCACCATCTTAAATCCTCATTTGTCAGGTATTTAGTCTATAAGAATATAAACTCCCCTTACTGCTTGCATGGTAGTTTGGTTGTTAATACTCAATGAAGGCCATGTCATTTTGAGAAGTCATAGCAAAAACCCAATGTGCCTCAGCCATCTGAATCCTGTCGTCATACATTACATAGCCCTGGGGAATCTCATGGAGCACATGTTTGGGTCATATTTAACCCAAAAATATCACTTTAACCTGGTTGATATATTAGTTTGGATGTTTTAATTTAGTTTATTTCAAGTAGAAATCTCAGTAGATTCTCAGTACTGCAAAAAATAATACTGCCCTGACACAAATATATTTTTTAAGATTTTTATTATAACACAAACTCCCAAAATGTATACATAGTTTGCAGTATGTGTGTTTTTATTGTACTAATTATAGGAATTCATTTTTTTTTTGCATTACAGTAATAAGAACAGAAAGGAAGAATTTCCTTAAGTAACTGCAAACAAATTGAATTGAATTTTTTTTTTTTTTTTTTGGTGAAATACACTACCAATCAAAAGTTTTGGATCAGTATGATTTTCTTAAAAAAAAAAAAAATATTCAGCAAGGATGCATTAAATTAATGACATGCATTTATGTTATAAATGACGTTATAAATTATATTTCAAATAAATGCTGTTCTTATAAACTTTTTTTTTTAACTAAAGAATCCCACCAAAAAATCGCACTTTCCACAAAAATATTAAGCAACTGTTTTCATTAACAATAATTAGAAGTTTTTCTTGAGCACGGAATCTGCATCTTAAAATAGTTTCTAAAGCATATGTTACACTGAAGAATGGAGTAATGATAGTTAAAATATATATTGTAATAATATTTCACAATATCAATGTTTTAACTGTTATTTGATCAAATACATTCAATCTAGGGAGAGATTTATTCTCAAAACTTAAATAAAAATAAAAAATTCTCCGACCACACACTTTTGATTGGTAGTGTATGGCTTGTTCTTGGCAGGTTTCATGAGATCATCCAGTCTAGATTTTTCAGATTACAATTTTAGCTGGCTAAGGTCTAGATATCGTCCTTTAATGTATTTTCTTACGTTACGTTAAAAAGTAAACAGAATGGACTCAATGTTTTAATGCACTGTCTAAAATGCTTGCTTCATTCCATAATGGTAGGTGTTTTTTTTTTTTTTTTTCTCAAGGATTGCTCCAATACCCATTTGGAGATATTCTGTCCTTTTACACATTTTTACATATTACCAGAACTGAAATATACCAGGATGCTTTGCTGTTAATTTAGTCCAGCTTTGGTATTGTAATAATAACCATAGCGATGTTTAAAGCTTTTGGCACTTGAGAGGCTGAGAGAACAGTGTGCGAGTAGTTTATGTGTGAATGAGATGTATTTCATAGATGTTTCAGTGAGTTCTTGCACAAATGGTCTTTGTGTTCCAATGCATCATATTGAGGAGTTGATGATGGATTTGTGTAATGGTGTGATACAGTGTGATTCTGGTTTTCGGTTGGCCTTTGTCAGTTCTGGAACTGTGTTGTGCATTTTAATGACTTTTAAACAGTTGGAACTTGTACCTCCAACCTTGGCTGTGCTGTAAGGTTTTTTGCACCTGTGTCATTACAATGGAACTGTGAATCTCCTCTTTTATAGACTTTCAGTATTTTACTCGCTGCTACAGAGCTTTTTCTTTTTTTGTTCTTTTACAAAACTGGTTTAGATGCCATGTGCTTGATTCAGTGATTTTGTTTAGACTGATTTATTTTTATATTTTTTTTTCTTGACAAAAAGTATTCACTAAAACACTAAACATTGTTTAAGTTGAGGACCAATTGTTTCAGCTTTTTTGGTTGTCCATGCCGGTTATTTTGCAGTTTTTCCCTTATATTTGCACATAGCTGCTTATATGATATTAAGCTTTTCTATTAACATTTTATTTTAAAGCGATAACCTTTTCTAGTTTTGTATAAACTGTTTTCTTTCTATGTTACATGACGTGCCATGCACAGTATTTTCTCTGTCAGGTATTTTTGTCTAGCATTCTTTTACAGATATATGCCATACTGTAATGTGTTGCATTGTGTACCAGTAAGACTCTAGAATTATTTATTTTCGATGTTAAATGCCCTAATTTTCAGTATCGTATATGTACTACTAAGTGCTTACTTTTTCTGTAATTATGACCATTTCATTATGTAAAGTACAATTTTCATCAAAGAGTAACAGTCTTTTGTCTAGTGAAGATGAAATGCCATTCTTTAAACCCAAAAGATCTGTATCCAAAGTAGATAACTACATTTATTGTTTTAGTGTGTGCTTTCAATATATAAGTTGTGATGCATTATGTGTAATTCATTTACATAAAGAGACAAACCCCATGATTGCAGCAATTCAAAGCTGATTTCTTTGGTAGAACTGTGTTTGAAGTCTCAGCATATAGACTGCAAAGTAATAATTTTTTTATTTATTTTTTTCAAAATAAACAAGGTCATGACACAAACTATATTGTAGGAGATATAAATAAATTATTTAATAAATTAAAGCTTCTTAAATAAATGCAATGAAGGTAAATTATATATATATATATATATATATATATATATATATATATATATATATATATATATATATATATATATATAACTTTATTGCACAGTCAGATGATCATACAAGTAAATAACTGCATATGTTGTTTTGAAATTTTGATACATTGTGTACTAGCATGTATGTTTGTGTATATATACATGTGTGTTTATATATATATAATGTATCAACATTTTTAACATAGATATAGATAGAAAAATGTTAATAAAAAAATTACAGAATACATGAATATTTAACATGAATTAAAAAAAAAAACATTTAAATAACAAGGAATAACAATAAACTACAATACCCATGAGGCATCGCGGTGAAGACATTTTTACAACACGGAAGCACGCTGTGTCCTTACATGAAGTTAGCAAAACATTCAATTTATCCACAGAAAGGAGATAGAATCCGCTTTGAGCCAGCACAGAGACAGATAGTCACTTTTAATAACTATTCGCACATGACGAACTGATTTATCAAGCTTACTGCACGATCATTTTATTAAATGGTCTGATTTTTGAAAAATAAAAACGTTAAAGCTACGGTATTGTATATATATAATAATATATAATTAAGGAGTTACATTGCATCTCTTTTGTTTTTTTCATGTATTTTTAATCTTTTTGCGTCATGGAGCAACTAGTCATCTGACGTCCTTCCTCGTTCCTCGTATGCAGATGATCCATCGCTCGGTATCTTCAGATGCACTGTGAAGGGATTCACTCACTCAGCCATGAGACTGATCAACGCTGCTCTGCTCTTCCTCCTCCTCATCCTCAGCTGTAATGCACTGGGGCTCAAACCACGGCTGTTAGGCAGACACACAGTCCAAACCAACTCTCAGCACCCATCTGTCTCATACCAAACTTTCTATTTTGATCAGCAGGTAAGTGTCTTACTTGATTGCTTCTGTACCTGGCTGTTTGTTCTTGGCCATAAGAAATCCATGTCAAGATATCAATTTGTTTACATTGATTAGAGATCACTGATACTGTTCTTCAAAGAATATACTTATTATTTCATTTTCTGATAACCAATATGCATTTATCTCATTTCGGCTTTAACACGAAAAAAAAAGAAGAAGAAAAAAAAGGTAGAAATATTAAAACAAATATAATAAAATAATACAATTAAGACTGCAACAATAAAACATAATATGCATTTTTGAATTTTATTTTGCAAACTTAAAAAATGCAAGTATATGCATAAAATTGTATAAACATCAAGAATAATTTAACAGTAATTCGTTTTTTTCTTGTTCGCATTGTAATTATTATTGCTTAAACCATTTTATTTATACAAAGTTTAAATAAAATAAAATAAAAAATGTATGCATTTAGCAGACACTTTTATCCAAAGTTACTTGTGATCTAAATGACTCAAGAATTATTTTATCTGTTTTGTTGTGTGGCTTAAAACAGTAGCGCTTAAAATGCTACATGCTTCTCGCTTAAAAGATGAATGACTGTAAAAAGTAAGTTTTCAGGTTCATACTTAAGTCTACTTCATAGTAAATACGACCCACCAATAGAGAAATGTATCAGTGCATTCAGTATAACCAATAATGTACAAAAGAGTAGATATCTGTAAAATAGTGGTTAGACCAATGACATCCTTTTTTTAACCTTGTTATTGTAATCAGAAACTTATGTGACAGCAACTTGTTTGTTGTTAACAGGTCAGCTGTTGTCATTGATCACAGTTGCAAAGCATTGTCATTCCAATCAGCTTGTATCAATCAGTAAGTCTTTGCCATAGATCACATTGCCAGGCGTTATTTTGCAACCCACAGCAGTTTTATCTGGTTGTGGCTGCTCATTAACTTACAACTGGGCTTCCGTTATGGATTTCCTTTATGTAATGTATCCATAATCTGTGCCGTTCTGCTCTGTATTGTGTCTGCAGGAAATGTCCTTTTCCTTGTGGCCCCCAAAGGATAATAGCAGATCCTTTCGCCCCTCTGGGCTTGGGCCTGTGTGCAGATAGATGCATAGCATCTAATGCTGGCAGTCTGCCCGTTTTTCACTTTATTGAACTGAAAGTGAGATCTAGAAAGCCCCTTGTTTTTTGTGTGTGTGTGTGTGTGTGTCAGGTTTAGCATGCTTTGAGTAAAATACACAGTGACATTTTTCTTTCTTTAATATATAATTATTTAAAACGTGGTACGATGCTGCCAGTTGTTTAATAATTTAAGTCTCAGAAACCTTTAATCTCATTCTTAGCATGAAGAGTGGCTTAGAAATTAATCTTTTACACGCTATCTGTGCTGACACAGGAAAACCCCGCGTCTAGTTCTAGACAAAAACAATCCTGTTAGGCTGTACTCTGAGCCTAATTACGTCTTGACCTGGACACGCCAGAGCGGAGGCAATTGTTTCTCGGTGTCTGTTCAACTCATCCTCTCAGCCGTCAGGAAGATTAGGGCCATTTCCTGGCTTTCTTGCTCCTCTTTGTCTTGGTTTTGTTCTTGTCAGCATTTAGTAAGCCTTAACGGTAGCCTTCAGTCGTAGCAGCACAGACGAGGCGGTTAAAATGAGGATCAGGAAATGTACATGGGTCTAGGGTTTCACATTCCCACTCGAGCTGAGCTGTAGTCTGTCGTTTTTTACTTCTCTTTGTTGAACAGTTGTCCAGGGGATACTCTTTCAGCATCTGTTGCTGGCTGTGGTTGGAGAAATGGAGAGCACTGTTGGACGAGCAACCAAGAGAAGAGCTGTTTTCAAATTCATTAGACAGAAAAAAAGCACTAATGTGTTAAAACTGGGCGCAATGTTGACAAAAAAATGAAATGCTTTTTTTCAGTTCTGGTTTGCTAGCTTTTTTTTTTTTTAAAGCTGTTTTTGAAAGTGCTCTCTGACATAGTGCATTTATTTGATAAAAAAAAACTGTAAAAAAAACAATATTATGAAATATTATCGCACTTTATAATGAGTTTAACAATTTGAACATATTTTAAAGTGTGACATACTCCTGTGATGACAAAGCTGAATTCTGAGCTCTCATTTTGACCTCATGTATTGAATGGTGCTACTCAATATGGAGAATGCAGTCATATAGTTAGACCTGCATTCTCATAGACTAAAAACATGCACTCTTAAGGCATGTTTTTGAAAAATAAGTGACACAATACTCAATCGTTTGAGGTTGCACATCTGTGCTGACCATGGAAAATAAACACTGCACACACCTACTACAAAACTAGATTTTAAGTAAGTGCTTCTTTCTTGTAGACCATTTGCAACCATGATGCTATATATGGACGCTAAGGGGTTCTTTGTGCTTTTTAAGGTGTTGTTATGTGTTTTCTTGGGTAATCTAAATGGTTGTTAGGCAGTTGCTTACTTGGAGAGGATTTGTACCCTATAGAACAAAGATATCTGGAAA
The DNA here is from genome assembly GCF_003368295.1 of Carassius auratus. Taxonomy (NCBI): domain Eukaryota; kingdom Metazoa; phylum Chordata; class Actinopteri; order Cypriniformes; family Cyprinidae; genus Carassius; species Carassius auratus. The sequence goes on along the minus strand of NC_039257.1, from coordinate 18,836,814 downwards.
AAAGATATGTTCAACATGCAGCAAATGGTATGCTTATAGTATAATTTATTCCCTGTCAATGTTTTTTTATTTTTTTATAAGCCTTACAGCCCCTGGTCACCATCTACTATTATTATTATGGAGTAATGGAACTGTGTAAAAGTTTCATAAAACTTCACCATTTGTGTTTTCTAGAGGAAACATGAAAATTAATCCACTGATTAATCACAAAAAGTAATTATTATTAAAAAATATATGATTATTTTTTTAAATATAAGATATTTTCCCATGGAAACGGGTATTAGGTAGATTGAGGACTCATGTTGGACATTGCTTTGATAGTCTGAATCAACCAGAAGAGGGCGCTGCATTTCTGACCCGGTGTCCATGTGACTCATCTAACCTCAATCAGATGTTTTGTTTGAAAGTTTTAGGAGTACATTCAGTTCTCCAATCGGCTGTAGTCTATTTAAAGATTATTATATAAAGTATTAAATTGTATGTGTAATTCACAATAGAATAAGGATATTGTATAATAAATAAGTTATCCTTTTCAAACACAACCTTTTAAGTAATTAATACTGTTAATGAGCAAGAATGCATTAAATTAATCAGAAGTGAGTGACACAAAATACATGTTACTAAAATTTTCTAATTCATATATGTGCTGTTCGTTTCTTTCTGTTCATCAGAAAATACTGAATCATGGCTGCTGAATATTCGTTTTTGCATTTTATTTTAAAATGAAATGTGTAAATACTGATATTTATAATCTTTTTACTCTAATAATAAAATAAAATAAAATCCATGTACATTTATTGTAACATATGTTTTTTAAAAAAGTGTGTATCATTCATGTATTATTATATTAATAATAGTATTATCTATTTCTTCAAGAAAATATATGTACTTCTATAATTTAAAATATTGTATATATGATTTTTTGTGTAAATGAATAGTCTTATAAATTATGTAAAAAGGCCATTTTCTAGAGGCTGAGGCTTGAGATGTAACAGCTTACACAGAAAATAACTCACTAAAGCATGTGAATATAGCTGACACTCATTTGACCTGCAGCCAGACTCTGACTGCTGTTGAATGAATGTAACTGTGAGCGTTCTGTGTGAGTCCTTTTGCTGTCACTGGCTCATAAAATTTCTGCCTCTTTTGTTGCCAACGGGAGGAGAAAGAGGGTATTTACCAAAAAAAACACCCAAAAAACACTTCTTTATTAAGTGTTGGGTGGGATTCAGAAGAGTGAGAACTGTAGCGTTTCAGCTCTGGGAACAAATTTTAACATTCCTTTTACTTCTTCCCTCAAACTTGGAGAATTTATGGAAATGTAGAAGACAGTGAAAGGCCCCTGGACCGGGTGCATGGATATTACAATTGTGTTCGAACCGGAACTAATGTGGCATCCCTGACGCTGGCACTAGATTTTAATACAAATTGATGCTAATTATCCCTCCATCCTGCTCTGAGGTTTTACACTCAACAATACGAGATGGCTGAAGGCCAGAAGATTGAGGAGAACACCCAGAAATGAAGACCGTCTAGTATCGTTACTGTACATTACGTGTAGACAGGGATGTATCAACACTGTAACTGTTTATGGTTAAAACAGCAGCAGAACAACATTAAGAAAGGAATAGTATAGAACATTTTCTTCCCTTCATGTATCATTCATTTATACAGTACATATATGAGTTTGTATGAGCTCCTTCTCTGCAGTGAATGGGTCCATTCTCATTCTGATGAAAACATCACAATAAAAGTAATCCAGTCCATCAGTTATGTCTCGTGAAAGGAAAATCTGTGTGTTTGTTATAAACTAATTCAACTTCAAACTGTTGCTTCTGGCTAAAATATGTGTCCTCTATCCAGAGCTCCAGTGAAAGTCATCTTGTCTGAATCAGGGGAGAAATATGCACAGATCAAGCTTACAAGTTTACAAGTGAAAACAATCCAAATCAGTTCCAAACAACTTGGTGAATTTTGATGTGAGAGGACCACAGGAGATGGACATTTTCACTGGAGGAAGCATTGTAATGGATTATGAACCCATATTTTGGCTAGGAGCAAAGGTTTAAAGTTAAAAATGTATTGATGGATTTGAACTCTCATTCTGACAACACCCATTAACTGCAGATGATTTATTAGTGAGCGAGTGTGCTTTACTCAATGCTAACATTTCTCCAAATGACAGGACGCCATTAAAATAAATTCATTTGAATGAAAAAATAAAGAATGCAGATGACACTTACTGGAATTATATGTGTGATTAGAAGTATTTCCTTTGTGTACTTTCTTTCTTTTATTACAGATTGACCATTTTGGCTTTTTGGAGAATGGCACGTTCAAACAGAGGTATCTTCTTAATGACCGTCACTGGCACAAGGAAGGAGGCCCAATCCTGTTTTACACGGGCAATGAAGGAGACATCACATGGTTCTGTAACAACACTGTAAATATGATTTTTTAATATACATATATATAAAATTTGAAGAAATGGCAGAAAAAAACTTTCAACTATAGATGTGTAGATATTTTGAAACTTTAAAAACTGCCGCTTCTGTTAATTATATTACAAAAGTAGGAGAGTTTCCATAAAAATCACTATTCATTTTCTCCACAGGATAATCTTTTATATATATGTGAGTTTCAGAGTTGTTCATTGATACTGTATGTTATTCCGGACTACAGAACCAGTCATTTTCAGGGTCAATTTATCGGAATTGAGATTTAATAAATAAGCTTTCCATTGATGTATGGTTTTTTAGGATCGGACAGTATTTGGCCGAGATACAGCTATTTGAAAATCTGGGTGCACAAATTAAGTTCTTAGCGATGCGTATTACTAGTCAAAAATTTGGTTTTGATAGGTAGGAAATTTACTAAATATCTTCATGGAACATGACATTTACTTAATATCCTGATTATTTTTGGCATAAAATAAAAAATTACAATTTTGACCCACACAATTTTTTTTTTGTCTATTGCTGCAAAAATACAACAACAACTTAAGACTGGTTTTGAGGTCCAGGGTCACATATATGCTTTGGTTAAAACCATTAGGCCACATTTCAACTTATTTTTTAAATAATCACGTTCAACAGTGGATTTCCTTTCCAAAATACAGGGAAAACTGGATGGGGAAAATACTTCTGGAAGCAGGCCACTGAAAAAGTGGACATGCGTTATTGCACTCTATTCTGTTTAGTGCTGCAGAAATGATGAGCTTCACCTTTAACAGTTGAAGATAATAATAAACACAGTGTTTGTAAATAATCAGTATCTGCATTATTTACTTTATATTTATAGCAATATGATTCTGCAAAATACTGATACAAAATTCAAATTTTACCATAGAGAGGAAAATTATCTTGTAAAATAAAACAATTGAGTTACTATGCTACCCCTTTGTCCAAATGGAAGCTCGATATCTCAGCCTCTTCTTTTCCTCAAGGGTTTCATGTGGGATGTGGCAGAAGAGCTGGGAGCCTTGCTGGTTTTTGCTGAACATCGCTACTATGGAGAGTCCATGCCGTTCGGCGAAGAGTCTTACAGCGTGAGTCCATACTGCTGCTCATGTCGAGCGGTAAGGGTCGTTCAGTTAACACTGTCCTTTACCTTCTGGACCTTCTTTCCTTTTCTACAGAATGCAAAGTATCTGAACTACCTGACGTCAGAACAGGCTTTAGCTGACTTTGCAGTGCTCATCAAAGCTCTGAAAAGAGCCCTTCCTGGAGCTCAGAAGAGTTCGGTCATTGCCATTGGCGGCTCCTACGGCGGGATGCTGGCGGCCTGGCTGAGGATGAAGTATCCCAGTGAAGTTGTAGGGTGAGTGTTTGTCCATGTTACCTATGCATGAACAGCAATATATACTTATTAAAATATATACTTGTGTAAAATGTATAATTAAATTGGTATTCACTACTGTTTTTGCCAATAAACATAAAAATGAAATTATCTTTACAAAAGTTCAAATATTTTAAAATGTACTTTATTCGTGTGATGACAGAGCTACATTTTCAGCATCCTCCAATCTACAGTGTCTCGTGACCCTTAAGAAATCATTCGAATATGCTGACTTGCTGCTCACAATTTCTTGTGGTTATCAACGTTGAAAACTGTTGTGCTGCTTAATTTTTTATATATATAAACATATATATAAATATGTATATGCAGACACTATAGGCCAATTTTACTAAACAGTGCCGATGGGCAGAGAAGCAACATCTCATTTACATATCCACCAATGCAAATGGAGCAGTCGCAAATAAAGAATAAAGAAATGAATAAGCAACAGTAAGCTACGTTGAAAATGTTGCAAGAAGTTTTGATAGAGCTGATATTGCGTGACTCCAAGTTGAGGGTTAGTCGTCTTTTATTTCCTGAAGCAAATTTAAAAAATAACATGGCTTGGCAAACGAAATGTTCGAATAATGTGTTTTCTGGCATTCCAGATAAATTAATACTTGTGGAAAAAATCCTCTCTCTTCTACCACGCGCTCTCTGTTCTCTGCAGTGCCTCCTCCTAGAAACAACAACTGCAGCCATTACAAGTGCAAACAGTTTAAGGCATGCTTTATTTGGCCGTTAAATAATGGAGCAAATGGCAGTCATTTGATGAGCGCAAATGTTAGTAATACTCATCGCGTGATTCATTTGAATACTCTCCTCCTATACATTTTGCGTCTGAAAGGGACAATCCTACAAATGCATATTCAGTAAGGCCACGCAGAAAAATAACCGTCTATGTCTTTTCAGCACTAAGTCATCATTGCACATCTTTAGTAAAACCTGGCGGTACAATTTTAACGCCAAAAGATGGTTTGCGCTGATGCAAGCTGTTAGTAAAACTTCCTCTAAATGGATAATATGGACAAACTGGGACTTACCTAATTATTGAATTCAGATGTTTCAATCAGACCTAATGCAACAGGTATATGAAATTATGCATCTAGATACAGTCTGCATTTACAAACATTTGTGAGAAAAACAAGTTGTTCTGTGTAGCTCCATGTATTCAAGCATGGTACTGTGATATGTGGGCACCTTTGCAGTAAGTTTCTGAAATTTTAAACCTGCTAAATATTCTTTGGTCAACTGTAAGTCGTATTATTACAGTATTATTGGAAAGTGAAAATGTTTCAAAACGGCAGCCATGAAGCAGAAGACCATGTAAAGTCCCGAATGTTGGGGTGCATGATGCATCTTTAAATCTAAAGACGTTGAACTTCTCGTCCCATGTGCAACTCTCTCTATACATATATATTTTTTTTAAATGTTAGAGACTTTTTTTTTCAGATAATCTCTAAATCATAACCCTCAAAACTGGCTAGGGAGTTAAAATATTTTACCTGCCATGGTTGATTTTCATTCTCATTTGGCAGGTTGGTGTGTATTAGTCTCAAGATGATATTGCAAAAATATCTAAAAGTGAAATATTAGTCTATTAAAATGCATAAGTACAGCATACATATGCATACTTAATGGAGTTTGATGCCTAGAAACTGAATAATATCTTATATTGAGAGTGCCATGGGATTCTAGAAGAGTAAAATGCTTAACAGTAGCGTGTAACCATGTGTTTAATTGAGGAAGGTGATGTAATTCAGCAGAGAAGTTCATGAATATTGGTTGAGTCTTCTTCTGTGAAATGGAACGATCAGTGAGCGTGACCTTCTGGTGTTTTCAGTGCTCTTGCCGCATCCGCTCCCATCTGGCAGTTCATTGTGCCATGTGGAGAGTTTTACAAAGTGGTCACCAATGACTTCGCCATCAGCGGCACCAACTGTAGCAGCAACATCAGGAGGTCATGGGCGGCCATTGACAGGGTCTCAGCAACAGGTTGGTCAGTGTGATTGCTATACTGCTTTGCACTTTGTTAAAAATATCATGTCATGTGTAGATAATATTGTTGACGATGTTCGGAAGACGTGGTACTGAATACAAAAGACAATTAAAATGAGAATCAATAATATAATCTCTTATTTCCTCTTTATCAAACTGAATATGATTACGTATTATTACTAGTCATTTTTTGTTGTTGTAAAACAAGAAAAACACAATTGAAAGAGAAAAAGGGGAACACCAAATAGTTAATCAGTCTGTAATTCAATAAATAAATAAAATACAGAAATCTCTGTAATGTAATTATGCGTATTTAAATTCCAAGGACTTGATTTTTGTTTTGCTGATTTTGATCAGCTTATTATGTGGTCCAGACCTTTACTAGCCAACACGGATTTTGTTCTAAACCCATGTTCATTCACTCTCCAACTCTCTTTTTGAAGCTTATGTGTTTTCTTGGACTCATTTGATCAGCTTTTCTTTTCTAGGTGAGGGTCTGCAGTGGCTGTCTCAGGAGTTTGGACTGTGTAATCCTTTAAAGACTGCAGATGAAGTGTATGGCTTCAAGGCTTGGCTGCAGGAAACCTGGGTGAATTTAGCCATGGTGGATTATCCATATGAAGCTAACTTCCTTCAACCACTTCCAGCCTGGCCTGTCAAGGTACGATAAGTTCACTTCCAAGGTTTCCCTTACCGAACATACAGTGGCACACAGCTGAGAAAGTTCATTCCTCGAAAGCACTGATGGAAATGTATGCCAGGTGCATAAATGCAGAAATGTTATTTCAAATATATCATGTTGAAGAATTATTACCAAATTCATATTCCATGGTACAGTGTTTACATGATATATTAATTATGTATTTATTTCAGAACACTAGAACTGACCTTTTACTGTAATTTTTTTATAAATGGCATGTTTTTTCTGTAAATTGTGACTATGAAGTGGTAAAAACAAAAAATGGTGTAGAATGAAGTATGACACACTTTACAAGAAAACTAAATAAGTAAAACACAACCAAAGTCATTAACAATAAAATTCTACTTTAGCAGTTGGATTTCACTGCTAGTCGGTATGAATCACTCTCGCTGAATGATTTCCTCATTAATGCTGACTCACCTCTGATAACAAGTCAGTTGTTGTACCCATTTACATCAGTATGCAAATAGCTTCATTCATATTCATAAAGCTTCTGTTTTCCTTCACCCTCAGAACTGAGCTTTTGTTCAGGTTTCTGTTCGGTTTTGGTTAGAGGGTGGCGTGGACAGAAAACATGTTTATTGTCAGGACTCCTGAGGCATCCGTATTTTCATTCATTGAATCTATCTGACAAAGCAAAGGAAAATGAATATGAAGAGCACTAGTGTGCATGACAAGAAAGTAATATAAGCTCTTCTCCTAAAGCTATTAATGTGCGGCCGATTTTTTAATTAATCTGTATAGCCATCTGCAACACATTTTACATCAATATTTGACATATTTCAGAGTGATAGTAAATGAGCAAAATAAAAAATATAAAAAAATCATTGAATCGTGAAGAGTCTGCATTACATACGAGATGAAGCCAGACTGAACACTAGTTTGTTAAAGCAATGCCTAAATAGCGAGTTGTTGATTGATTAACATTAACTAATCAAGGCAATTAAGTAGGTTTAGGAACAGAGGTAGAGTTTGCAGTGTGAAATTAGAATAAAAAAAACATTATTTTTGATGAAAATGTTATATAATTTTGTTATTTTATTTAGAAGCTTTTAGGTATGTTACCTTCTGTTTTTTTATTTTTGGTAACTGCATCTTATTTCTAGCACATATGAATATGGAAACTTTGCAAAAGCTCAGATGGTTCACTCTTGAGTAGTCAACACCCCAACCCTCCTCCAATCTGGTAATGTATGCAACCCCTATGGGTGGTTAAAGCAGTTTAGGCAGCGGGTGCAAAGAGGAGGCATTTTAATGACAAAGCTAATGTGATTATGTGAGTGACTGAGAGAAGAGGGTATTGAAGGCTTAGGAGTGGGAAATCTGTTGCTGGAGATGAATGTATAAGCATAATCCCATCTGAAAAGTAGAGAGAAAGTGCTTTGGACAGCCTCTGCTGGTTTTGTCACAGTATAAATCTCTGCTCGGACATGCGTGTAGCTTATCTCGCACGCAGACCACCATCTCGGAAGAAATGGTAAAGCAACAACCTTCTCAAACCCACTCAAAGTCAGACATGACAGATATCATCCCATTATGGGTGGTGTGTGTTGCGATGTTAAAGTTATTTCTACTATCGCAGTTTAATGTGTAGCGATAACTATGAGTAAAATTTGGGTCACTTTTAGCGTTGTCGAAATTATTTTGAAGTCATATCAGTAGGAATCGGTGGGAGTTTCACATTACTTCACAGTAAAATCAAACACGGGCTTCCTCCTGAATAAGCATTAAGAGATTCATTAATGCTGGCTGCATTAGAATGCAATCTTGTTACTTTGTGGACTGATTTCATATGTTATAAAACGTGTTTTGTTTTTCTATGCGAATTGTCTTTAACTAAGCGTTTTCAAAGTATTCATGTTGTTCAAGGTATTTTTTTTTTTTGTGTTTACCATTAAAAAGCTTAGTACACACTATTAAGAACAGACTGCTTATTGTGATTTTGAGTAATCTGACAAGCAAACATTGGCTGAACCAAAGGTATGTTAGTTTCAAACCTTGTCTTGGCAAAAAAACAGCTTCTCCAAGCAACATCTCTTATGACCCGAATTTTTGGTAACACTTTAATATAGGGACCAATTCTTGCTATTTACTTGTTGCTTATTAGCATGTCTATTATTAACACATTGCCTATGTATTAGTACTTTTATCTTTTTGCTTCAGCGCTTTTAACTATACAGATTGTTTCACACACTACAATATTAAATAGGAAAATTGTGCAAAATGACAATAGTAAACACTACATTTTCGGTTAAAGACAGTTCATAACTGGATTTAGTGATGTCATCATCCTGCTCAGTTCAGTTTAAATGGTATCTGTGCAATCAAGTCAACAGTATTAATGGATACAAAGTGTTCCCAACTAAGCAAGCCAGAGGCGACAGCGGCAAGGAACCAAAACTCCATCGGTGACAGAATGGAGAAACCAGGCTCAGTTGGGGGCCAGTTCTCCTCTGACAAGGACGAAACCAGTAGTTAAATCTATGCTGCAGCAAAGTCACATTGTGCAGAGGACTCATCTGGTTCCTGTGGTCTTGTCCCAGTGGCCGTCTTGGAGACAAGGTCATCACTGGGAATCTGTTTCTGGGACGCATCTAGTTGTCTACGATGCCATTCAGGGAAGAGGTCATGTGGAGGACTATTATGCAATAAGAGCTTGTTCAACATTTCTGCATTTGACATTGAGAGCATAGGTCGTAATTTAGATAAATTGTTGAGATTGAAAAAGCAGTTTTACAAATACTAGAATACTAGGCATTTGAAGGAGAGCTTGCACAACTAGGGTCCTAACTGAGGACAAACAATTGACATAGAGTCTTAGACAGTTTTCTAGGTTATTACATGTGGAGGTGTTAGGTCCGATAATTGAAATAGTAGAACAAATGTAGGTCAGTGACTTGGTTCTATCCATTGTTTGATTGGATTTGGAGTTGTTGGCGTTGCACTTAAAAATGAATGTGAACTTGCAGTCAATTGTGAAGGGACAGGTTTAAACCAGAACATTTGATGACATATATTTACAAATTAGATGCATTTCATTTCATGCCAACATTAAAGGGTTAGAAATTAAAAATGAAAATTTGCCTGTGTTTAACTCCCCCTCAAAGCATCCTAGGTGTATATGACTTTCTTCTTTGAGACGAATCCAATCAGAGTTATATGTACAAGTACCCCTATTATGCCATTTTTAATGTTCCTAATATTGTTTTGGGAGATCTCCTACATTAGGATTACATACATGCATGGTAAAAAAAAATGCTTTTGATTTCTTAAAATATGCATTTAAATGTCACTTCATTTTCCAGCGATTCTCAAACGATTCGTTCAAAGCAGTTCTAAGGTTCAGTCTCTCTAAAACCCTCCTTTCCGTGAGCCTACTTTGCTTGATTGGTCAGATGGCCCAGTCTGTTGTGATTGGTCTACCAGGTACAGCGCCTGTCAGAAATGATACACCGATTGCCATAGTTCCGTATTTTGAACGCTCAGTAGGAAATATAAACATCTGGTATTTATCTTATTTGTGATTTAGTGGAACCAGCTGAATCAAATAAGCTGGGTACTGAGCCATTTTTCAAGAGCAAGTGTTTAGTGAATCACTCATTGAACTCCCCGAAATTATAATTTTTTAAAACTAATTAGAGAAGCAGTTGTCAGTAAAATGATGTGTTTGTGGGCGGGGTCAAGTTGTTTGCAGCCAGCCATGTAGAACATAGGCGTTTTTTATGCAAATGTGTGTAATTTCCGTTATACGTAGCCATCACGGAAGTTGGATTCAAATTACTAACAATTTGTCTAGGCTGTAGAGAGTCTGTTGTTTATTTTTGGAAGACAAAAATTTTATTTATTGTGCACTTTTGGCTTTACAACTGTTTACATTCACATACAGCTACATTACACACTGTATGAAAGGCAATATTGGAAATAGCATAATAGGGGCACTTTAAAAATTGTCCTGGCCCCTCCAAGACATACAATGGGGGTAAAGGAGTGCTTTTTGTCTACAGTCCAAAAGACGTGAAATAAAGTGCGCGCATCCTTAATAAAACGTGCCTCACATGGCTCCGGAGTGTGAATAAAGGTCTGTAGCGAATCCATGCATTTTTGTAAGATAAATATCCATATTTCAAATGTAATAAACACTTATTTCTCACTTCCGCTGACTGTCGTACACGTAAGGTGTTCTAGCGGTTGACATAGGCCTGGAGAGGTCAAGACAATTTTTAATATAACACCAATTGAATTCAACTGAAAGAAGAAAGTCATATACACATAGGATGCTTCGAGGGTTGAGTACATCACAGGCTAATTTCCATTTTTGGGAATTCTGTCTATAGTGCCCCTTGTGGCAATACTGACATTGCAACAGATATTTGCAATACTGTATGAATGAAGTCCAATCCTATTTATGTGGAGCCATTTTCCATAACTGCATAGCTTGATATGTTTGTTTCTTTGAAACATTCTTACTTTGTTCCAGCTTGACTGAGAAATTCCACTCCAGCAGAATTCCATTCCACTCAATTTCATATGCAAATTGGATGATTCTACAAAAAAAAAAAAAGCTGCTTGGTGGATTTTCACAGTAAGATTGTTTTGAAAGAACTGGAACATATGGAACATCTTCATACAGATGAATCTTTGCTTGTTTGCAGATCAAAATTGTAATTTGTGCCGTTGTTATGCAATAAAGCAGAACCGCTGTCATCTCTCTGAACATAAAGCCAGCTGTTTGCTCTGTGATTTACATGTGTTTTTCTGATTCTCAGGTGGTCTGTAAAAATCTTGATTTTAATACCGGCGTATCAGACAAACAGCTGTTGAGTGGCATCTCTCAAGCCGTAAGGGTTTACTACAATTACACAGGAGATGCAGTCTGTCTCAACACCTCACAAACCGCTACTGGGAATCTGGGCTTCCTTGGTTGGTTCTACCAGGTAAAATAATAAAATGTTTGGATGTTTGACTCTATATCGTCACATTTATCACTATAAGTCATTGCACTCGGTTTTATTTTGATTCACCTGTTGTTGAAGTATTGTGATGCTATTATTTTACATAGAAATAAATTATGGATCCAAGCACTTGATCTCCAAAAATGACAATGACTATAAGTTTTTTTTTTTTTTCAAATGTCAAATGATAGGTTTGACTTAAAAACTGACCGACATTGGAATTGTTATTGACAGAAAATTGCTTGGGCATCTGTGGTCTGTTAAGTCACACTTGTTCTGTTTTTCTCACAAAGCTATTGTAGGACAACTTTATGATACATTTGTGGTGCTTTATGTCATTTTCTGTGTATTTACACAAATGTTATAAGGCTAAAAACTACTTTGTGGGTATTATTGTCATGTTATTTAACACCCCATGATGTGGTGTAATATTTGCAGAGCTGTACAGAGATGGTAATGCCAATGTGCACAGACGGCGTCGCTGACATGTTTGAGCCACAGCCATGGAACTACCAGGCTTTCTCCGACGAGTGCTACAACCAGTTTGGAGTGCGGCCGCGGGAAGACTGGGCTGAAATTGTTTATGGTGGGAGAAACATAAGTGCCCACAGCAACATCATCTTCAGGTAGGACCAGTTCCCTGGGTTTTGGAAGCTAGAGCTAACAGAGATTTTTATATTATAATTGAAATGTTCCATGTACTGTATATATTCAAGTTGGGGTTGATTGAATGCATTTTGCGATACTATGAGACCTAAATGTGTATTGTTTTTTTTTTCAGTAATGGAAATCTTGATCCGTGGATGAGTGGTGGAGTGACCAGAAGTCTTTCAGAATCTCTGGTTGCCATTATGATCGATGGAGGTGCGCACCACCTGGATCTGCGCTACAACAGCGAGTTTGACCCAGAGTCAGTTCTCAAAACACGGGCGCTAGAAGTACAATACTTCAAGGAGTGGATCAAACAGGCAGCAACTACCCAATGACATGGAATCGAGATCATGGAAATGAAACGGAATCTGAGAAAAACAAAATTAACTATTTCTGTTTGCTATGTACCAAAGTTAGTGGTTTCTTCCTTGGTACTTAACTTACAAAAAAAATGTTGTTATTGGGGAGTGGAAGGAATTTTTGGGGGGCTCATGGCTGATTGTAATGTTTTTTTTTTTCTTTTTTGTGCAAAACAAGAATGTTCAGTAGGTTTCTCTGAGAAAATTGAGGAATTGAAAGTGTCAGAAAAAAACCAAATGCAAAACCACTCAGGGGAAGTGTCCTTTGCCAAAGTCTCAATGTAGCTATACAAATCAGATGTTTACAGCTATGGTTTGTTACTAAAGCATGATACATTTTAAAGGGGATAGTTCTCTCATTTGTTTAGCCCCATTTTCCTTTTAAACTCACCTGTTTTTTTTTCTTCCATGGAAAATAAAAATTCCATACTTGTGTCCGACTTGTGTACCATATTTGCTGTTCTGCATTCTTCTAATGCTATGTGTTGTGATTGGTTACTGGACATGCAAGAACCATCTTAGCATTTAAAAACCTCAGTAAAGAGTTGGAAGCTAATTTTAATTTTGTGTTCAATTTATTTTTTATTTTTTTTCAATTTAAACATGTTTTAGGAAAAAAACTTCTGCTACTTAGAACTCAACCAGTTTGAAATAGTCACTGAAGTTAGCTGGATCTAATAATAGTGGTTATGTTATTTTCATTGTCTATACATAATCACCACAAGTTATCAGTTTTCTGAACAAACTGTGTACAACTCCGGTTGTACTATTGCTATTTTCTTAATTCTACACTTTTTTTATGGAAATAATGATAAATAAATTACAATAAATGCACATGAATGAAAGCAACTGTACATGTCTCCTCCATTGCTGCCCTCGTGTGATTTAATGAAAACCTAAAGACAGACAACGAGCAATAAAGTAGCTAGCGGGAGGCACGCGGTGTAAAACACAGAGATTGTGCCCCATGCGGGGACCTGCAGGACTCCACCAGACCTGCATTCATTTACTGGCAGCTCCTGCTTCTCCAAATTGCGGTACGCGGACATCATGTGCTCTGTGCTGAGCTGCCTCCTGCTAATATTATTATTAATATCACAGCCAGAGTGCAGAGCAGGTTGTTTTGTGGGGTTGGGGAAGGTCAGGAGGAGGAATAGATGAGTTTTAGGTGATGGATGATGATTTTCACTCGGTTGTTCCCTGAAATATGATCAGTTGTGTTTTGTCTGGCTATTTTCCATGTAGCCTGAAAGTATCTTTAAAGGTAAAGTGTGTTATTTCTGTGCCACTATTGTTATCGAACAGGATTAGCAAAAAAAAAGTTATTCTTTTCAAACACATTTCTCGAAAACTCTTCTCATCTAGGTCAGATAAATAGATAGTCCTACCCCAAGCTTACAACATTGACTGAACCACTGTTCCTACATCAGTCTCGTCAGCAGGCTTAAACAATGAATAGTGTTTCAATTCCCGTATTTACACTTTTTTTTGGTTGGGGGGGATTCAATGGCTTACTTGTTGTATCGTTATATTATGTATTTTAATCCTGAAACAATTAAGGCCTTAAATATATAAGAATTGCTGTTAATAGTGTTCATCGTCTGGTTGACTATGTCTTATATAAATCTTTCTGATTCTTTCTTCTCAAATGCACATAAACTGACAGTCGCCACTTATAAGCTACTACTAAATATTGTAGAAACTTAATTTTCTGTAAAGTTGCTTTGCAATGATTTGTATAGTAAAAAGCGGCATACAAATAAACTTGAATTTAATTAATATACTTAAAACAATACTAACAAAGTTGGTATTCGTTCTTCGTTCATGGAAAAAAAAGAAGTTAGCTGAGCAACAGTATACTGTTTTTGAACATTACAACACCACCCAGCTCGTGTTTACATGGGTGGTTTAATACGTGATGTAATGATTTCAAAAACAGGAAATAATCATTAAAGGTGGGGTTAGTGATTTCTGGTAGCTAATGTTGATATTTCAAATCACCAAAACAAACGCCCCTACCCCAAAAGGGGCTCGCCCCTAGTTTGATAGCTCCGCCCCACACATACGTACGTAACTCAGGCAATGATTATGGCTGTATCTGCTGTATTATTAACTGCTGTATTAGATGAACAAAGAAGCGAACATGACACACGAGCATATTAAAGAAAAAGCCAGTATATATTAGTTCTGTGAAACAAAGCAAAACCAATGTTACTCACCTATCAAGAAGAAACATAGCAACCTCGTCGTCCTATAGCAAGCATTCCCACTCCTTGAATTCTCTCCAGCACTCCAGCATATATATATAATAGCCCACCTTCAACCAGTTTTTTTCATTGTTTTCTCTCTGTTTTCTATTATACATGTTGTCTGACATCAGTGGAACTAGTGATCTGAACAAGATTCTCATTTCAAAGTAGGCGGGGCCCCAGAATACAACCACCAGTTCTGTAATCATCACGGATAAACGTTAGTTTAAATGTGTTTACCAACCAGTTTTTTCCAGCTTTTCTTTGAATTGATTTTACACCAGTTTTCAATTTCACTAGGTTTGATTTCATTGCAAAATTTGATGTTCATCTGCTTACCCCCATGTAGGTTTACTTTGTTTCTTCAGTTTGAAAGTTTGACACTCCTAATTGAGATTGTATATAGAGTGTCAATGGTCCATTTAAGAGAAAGGTGGTGGTGATGCACTTATAAGTTTGCAATCCGCCGTAAAAAAGAAGATTCGTTATGTGATACGCTGATAACGCTCTCAGTACAGTTCGGACATTGCGGTGAATCGATTTAGATACTGTTCAATATCTTGCACATGCCGATTGTTTTGTGTCTTTACATCAATGTATCATCATGAGCCACAGGGTTTAATTTGGTTTTGTTTGTGTATGTTTTTTTTTTTTTTTGACTCTCAAAGCCTTGATTCTCATTCACTTCCATTATATGACTGACAGACTGCAACGGTTTGAGTTAAAAATCTTTGTGTTCTACTGAAGAAACAAAGTCACCTACATCTTGGATGCCCTGGGGGTAAGCAGATAAACATCACATTTTCATATTTGGGTGAACTATCCCGTTAAGGCCTCCTTCTATGGTCAGTTTTCTCTTTTAGGTTAACTATGAAACCGGAGAAAAGAGAATTTAAAGAGAATCAAGTTACTTTAATTGAACAAGTTAGTTCAGTTGTGTTTATAGCTAACTTGATTAAATATATTTAACATATCCAGTTTAATGTGCACAAGGAAAACCCTTGAGAACTGATGTTTTTTTTTTATCCACAATACAGGGGTTTGGTTTGGAAATCTGACATGTAAAGCAAAAAGTGCCCCAAGATGACTGGATACTTTATCAAAAGTGAAATATTTCAACAAAATTTTCCCACCTATGGATTAGTTTGGAAAGCAACATGAGTATCTGTGCTTGCAATGCATTGGCCAAGTACTTGCATATAGTATGTTTTTGGAATAATAGCCTCAGTCCCAGTAAATGCTTATGCAGATTACTACATGCTTACAATGCTTATAGTAGAATTACTACATTTGTACAATTACAAGTTTCTCAAAGTTGAAACAACATCTTTAGTTTCCAGTCTGAATAGCTCCTGATTAATTCCAACAAACAAATGTAGACTGACATCAAGGGTAATTGGTGGGGGGTTTCAACACTTTTGGACATTTCTCAGGACCATGTTGCTGCCATTAATTTAACATCCTTTCTTCTCACCTGACAGTTTCATCAATCAAATACGTTAGTAGTATTTCACTGACTGAGACTCTTTAGTGCTGCATGTGTTGATGGTTACACTGAGACCACACACCAATGGGAAAAGATGTGTGTGTGTGTAACCATTGCTGTTCTGGAGAGCGTGGAAAGGGTCTCTGGGGGGTAGGGTGTCCAAGGAAAATGGGGTATAAAAAAGCGTGGGTGCTGAGTTTGTAAATTCCCTGGGGGGAAGGCGGGGTGCACTGTGTGTAACGATAACCAAACAATACTCACTTTCAATGGTCCGTTTGCTTAAGCAGCTTTCCATGGACGTGAATCGAAAGCGGAAAGATGAATGTTGTTCCCTCGGCCGTCTCATTTGTTCTTCCCCCTGCTGAGTTTGTTCAACTTAGTTTGACCTTGTTGATTGCTTTTTCTTCTTTATAATTTGTTTTCCACAAGTGTTTTCTCCTGGAAATTTACATTTCTACTCATGCAAAGACCAAATCGTCTTACGCCGTGGGCAAATATGTATTTGGGGACAATGACAAATTGTCCAAGATGATAAAAAGAAAAACAATTTTTAAAATCTCATTTAAGTTAGATATTGTTTAATGTAATATCTTTTCATTTGTTTGTTTATGTAAAGAAAAAAATGTTGATACCATTTCAGCAAAGACTTTTATTTCCTAATGTCAAAAATAATGTCAGTTGGTGTTACAATCAAGAAAGCTGGATTATATTTTCCATATATCTTGGCTGCATACATGTACAATCTTAATATTCTTAATTTACATAATTGTAACGTATATGTACATATCTTGGATAGTTTGCCCAGAAATACACAATTCTGTCATTTATTTCTCACCCTTGTCTCATTCAATAACACTGACCATGGGTTGCCAATCTCCAAAAGGAGAAAAAAGCACAATAAAAACTCCCAAAATGTAGTCCACACAAATGGTGTGTTTTTGAAACAGTATGATAGCTTTCTGAACAAAGTAAACCAGTACTAGCACAGAATAAAAAAAAACATTTACTACATATTCAGGATTACACAGATACACAATCTCCTTTTTTTATTTCATGTGCAAAAATGCGCACCCAGTCCAATTTCTTTAATGTCACGCAATTCTTTTTTTCTTTTTTTGTTTTGGTGCCAGTATTCTACTCCTCACCCTCTTTGATCCCCTCAGCCATTATGTGTCCATAGAAACTTGTTTCCGGAATTAGTGCGTCAAGCCTTAAACGTGAATGACTAGCATGTACAAAAGCTCTGTGCGGGAAGAGAGGAAAATATCAGCCATTAGTCTGGTGATGTCACTGTGCCAAAATTAGGCTCCAGAAGAAAGAGGGAAGGGGTGCTTGATGAGAAAAGAAAATGAAAGGGCCGACTATATACCCATAGACTTGATGTTGAATGGCATGTCCTAAAGATGTATTTTCTTCCTTTTTTTTTTTTTTTGTACAAGGTACACACAGACTTTGTTTTAACTCAAAAAAAGTTCAAACAACTCCATTTATTACACAGTTCTCTAGAATATTTGGTCCTGACTGCTCAAAGTGGCAGTATGCTAGAGGCAAACCCTAGAATTTATTATCACAGGTACCTGATTTCCTAGCTGGACTAGTTTTTAACTAAAGTTTTAAGCCTATACAATTTTTTATAATTATAATAAATCATAAAATATCATTATGAAACCATTATTTAATGTCTGTATTAACACTGTCAACAACGACAGCAGGTCATCGAACTGTCTCTGACTCTGACTTTTTGTGCTACTGCCCTTCTAATGAATAATATCATAGTGGTCACTTTTAATCTGAGGGGAATGTAAATCTGTGTGGTTTAAAATAGCCTTAAATTTGGAAACATGGAACTAAATCCTGTTTTTACACTGTTGCTATTTTCTATTGTGGTACAACAGTTCATCGTGAGACCATGGCGGCTTCTCTGGGACCTCCATTCAGGACCAGGACTTGAGCCGGGCTACAGATAATTAGATCACTGCTATCAGTTTCACTGTCTCTTTTCTTCATCACAATTTACATGATAATAACACTCTCGATGGTCCCCCTCTCTCAAAAGCGCTTAGACTTTCTTTTTTTTTTTTTCTTTACAACATCCAAATGATTCACTGCCTATGTGCCTCACCTTAAAATGCACTTATGTGTGGGAATAATAAAAAAAAATCCCTGAGAAAATCTCTCAAAGTGAGAGAGAAAGAGGCTATGGCAGAAAATGTCCATTGGCACATGATTTCACAACATGCAAGGTGCAATGAATGTGATAAAAAAAAGAAAAGAAATGTTGTTAGGGCTGCTATAAATGTGTTTAATGTCTGGGAAAGCACAGTTTAGAGGACTGAAATTGAATCAGGTCAGATTAAGGACATTTTAACTGATTTATTGTAACATTAATCTGCTTAAAGGGATCTCAAAAGAAAGATAAGGGGAAAAAACTATTTTAAAAAAAGGGGTTTGACATGGAATAGTTTCATCATTTGCTTACATTTCAAATATGCTTTATAAATGAGCAAAAATCCTCGTTTCTTGGCTATTTTATTTAGATAAACACAAAATCAAGCATTATCCCTGTTATACTGAATTGATGGAAATCTCTCCATATTTAAACACTCCCTCTATCCTCAAGTGTTTTCTTTTAAGCCCACCATGCTCCAAACCAGAGCCAGATCCTTTACACGCTTTCACTGAAATCAGGATCCGATCGGACCCCTACGAAAGTCCCAGTTTGGATCCCTCTTCAGTATTCACCGCTGGCCAAGAAACTTCCTGCGAATGCTGAATTGTTTACGGCGGTTATTTCGTTCAGGATTTCTTAAGGTCAACATTTCTTCTGGCACACTGGGCTTGAACTGCACTTTATTCCCATTTAATTTAACAGCTCCGGCAGCTTTTCTAGTTAAATCGACTGTTCATTATTGAGCCTCATTTTACGAAGGGGCTATGAGGTGCAGTTTAATGAATCTCTGGCACAAAGATCCCTTTCACTGCCCAAGGAAGAATAGAAGCTATTTAGACCATGTAGGGCTGTATGTCAAAGGCAGCCTATAATAGTTGTCAGGCAGAGGCTAAAATTCCCACTGGTGCGGGAATGCACGAGAAATCAACTTCCACTGTGAACAGATTGGGATAGTTGTAGGAAGTTAGAAGAACATGTAAAACCTGTCCCAAAGGATGTATCTCCAATTATGCATTCACCTTAATTTAATTTTGTTTGTACAATATATGCATATACCAATTTAAGATTTTGTGAGACGTGGTTTTAATATTTAATATGTAGATCCCACTGCATGAAACTTGGAATTCTTCAGGGGAATAAAATAACAATATTCAATGTCCAGTATGATTCAGTAAAAGTTAAAACTAGATATCTATGGGTCTAGAGTACATCAGATACATTTTCTTAACATTAATTTAAAGATCTCTCTGAGTTACATTAAGTTTTTGTTGTTTACTCTTTAGGCTAACCTTGAACGATGTATATATTACATTGTCGTGTCTGGAAACATTTGTTATTTCTTCATGTTTTAACATTTCGAGTCAAATGTTTAATTAAATATAACAATAATAATATTTCTTTCATTTAACAAGCAGTTAAGATGCCCCGAGGACTGTCTGTTCTCAGATTTCATTGCAAGAAATGTGTACGTATCTACACATTTACAAGAAGACTTGACCAGGACAGATGAACCCAAGACTATTGTCTTTTCGCTCTGTGGGATGCCTCAGACAAACCCCTCTTAGTTGCAGGTGGTCAGGCGTGAGCAAAGAGTTAAGTCCTCGCGTCCCTCGGCCCCTCCCCTTTGATGTCCTGACATCATTGGCCCTGCCCCCTAAAATAATCCCCCCTTCCCCCAAATTCAAGCTTTCGGCAGAGTGCAGACGAACTGTAAGGGTGTCATGCACATGACTAAGGGTTAGCAATTCATCCTGGAAATGCGGAAATAAGGAATATGCTTTAGGGTCTTGAAGACAACTGCATATATACACCCTGCGAAGAGATGGCTGTTCAGGCTGCCATCATGAACTCGCAGTTCTTAAACTTCTGTTTTCCTGGCTCGGTCATGGATTATGAGGTGGAAAAGGGTCTGGAAGGGGGTCTCCTGGGTGAGATGGACTGCGGGGGGGACTTTAAGGAGACCACTAGGGACCTGCTTAGCT
Organism: Carassius auratus; assembly: GCF_003368295.1. Taxonomy (NCBI): domain Eukaryota; kingdom Metazoa; phylum Chordata; class Actinopteri; order Cypriniformes; family Cyprinidae; genus Carassius; species Carassius auratus. Next base: position 18,816,430 of record NC_039257.1, on the reverse strand, counting down.
TCATCGACTCAGCTTCCAGCAACATCAAACTTGCACTGGACAAGCCTGTCAAGTCTAAGAGGAAAGTCAACCACCGAAAGTACCTGCAGAAGCAGATTAAGAGGTGCACGGGAATCATCTCGCCAGGGAGCACACCGGTCCAGGAGCCATGTAAGAGGCAAGGCTCGCCCCCAACCCCAACAAGCAACCTCTCCAGCAAAACGCCACCCAAGAAGGATGGGATGCAGGCCAGCCTGCAAAGCAAGAGTCTGGCTGCCCTCTTCAACTCGGCGAAGGATGAACGAGGAGAGAAGGCCAAGAAGCCCCCGTTGCGGCATCGAAACCTTCCTCCATCCTTCTTCACAGAGCCGGCCAACAGCTCCAGAGTTACATCTACTTCTGGCATGTCGCTCAAAGACCTGGAGCGAGGGACTCCGGAAGCAGCAGAGTTCTTAGAGCTTCTTGGACCCGAGTACAGCAACATGGTCTCGGAGCAGGATTTATTATACACTGCACCTATCAGGATTCAACAGGAGGTGACCGCGGGCCCCGAGCCGTATGACTCCCACCATTTTGTAAGTGGTGGGTTCTTGTACACTGAACCTTGGGGCACTTGTAGCGGCACCTCCAAAAAGCCAGGAGACATGCGGACAGTACCAGTACAGCCAAATCTTTATGCCCACACAGACCTTTCTGGCAGCGTGCCTGTGGAACAGAGCTCGCCATGTGCACTTACCTTTCCAAACTTCTTCACAGACTGCTCCACACCTCCAGTCTCCTACGATCTGGTGAACGGATACAACAGAGGGAGCTTTTCTTCTCTTTAGGCCAGAGATTTTCGGTTTCTACATTGGAACAAAAACCAATTCTGCATTTTTCAGTACGGTATTGAAGGAAAAGGACTCTACTTACATGTATTGCCCTTTTAATCCTAAAACATTTGACTCAAAACCAGCTAAGGGTTTAGTGTTTTTTATGGGATAACGTATACAGTAGCAACCTGTAAAAGCTATAAAATCTTAAGATGGCCTTTACATCTAAGGACAAACTTTACTCCAATTATTTAATGAAAACAAAATGCATTTTACCGATTTTCTAATCATAAATTAACAAAACTATGCTTCAGAAATTTATTTTATTGCTCCCTGTAAATAAAACAACAAAAAAACACTTCTTGTCCTTTATCATGCATTGTTTGATTTATAATATTACGAATTTCGAAGCAATGATTTGTTACAGAGCTGATCTCAGGGGATCTGCTTTTTTTTTTTAACTATATCACAGACTAAATTTTCACAAATATACAGTGACCCCATTAAGTATCTGATCACTTAAGGAACACTTAAGATGTATGAGTTTATTTCCATGTGATAACAAAAATATGAAATCAAGTGGTGTTTGAAAATAATGATAATAATAATTTCTTCCCTCTCTTATAGCTAACTTCACTCTGGCAGTCATTTCTAATCAAACAGTGTTGCAGTGGCTGTATAAAGAGTATATGCAGTATTTATCAGGTGTATTATATTTAACTTACAAAAAAAAAAAAAAAAAAAACTTTTTTGGGGCCAAGACAAAAAACATGTAACATCATGCAATACTTGCAATCAAGACAATCTGTCTACATTTTTTTTTTTTTTACCACTATAACCATAGCTTATTGTTTGTTGACTGTTTAACATGCAGTATTAGGATTTTACATCTAAAATAATGACTTACAGTTCCCTGAAGGTAAATATGAATATACTTTACATAACAGAAAAAGTTCTAGGTCTGGATTTTGAAGTTTCTTGGTATGTTGAAAGAAATTGAAAACTGTGAGTGTGTAAAACAAGGGTGGACAGAGAAGGATGAGGTATATTTGTGTAAGCTATAATATGAATTAGTAATAATAATAATAATAATAATAATAATGTGTTATATTTTCAATATACCAGTATTGTATTCAGGTTCATCCAAAAGTAGGTACAACATGAACACAGGAACTTTACAACATTGTTTTGTAACAGTATGGGCTTACATTGGTTTATGAGTAGAATTAAATTAGGAATCAGACATTTCCAATTGCACTGGGAATCAACGATTAAAATACATGAAGTTAATGATTTTTATTTTTATTTTTTAGTTGTTGTTTTAAATTAGTTTTATGTGGGAAGCATCAGCCAAGAGTAAAACAAAATGGAGTTTGTAATTTATATGCTGAAACTGCTAATACTTCAAAATGTTTGCGGTTCAGAATCAAATAATACTAATAATAATACTAATAATAATTCTGTTGACTAGTGATAAGTTGCACACCTAAATCTATGAACTTACAGGGGAACTGTATGAAAGTTTACTTTGGTCAAAAAGTAATGGGACAAAATAAAGCTGGTCTTTATGTCTATTGAAGAAACACTCTCTGTTTCTTTGTTTTTTTTCTTATTGCAAACATAAAGGTGTGTTGATTAAACTTGAAACAATAAAAAGACAGGTTTATCATTAAGTGCAGGTATGAACATTTCATTCAAATTTTTAATGATTTCAGACGGCAAAATGCCAAAGGATGTAACACTTCTCAGGTTATGGCTCCCTCTGTTGGGCAGAAGAGGTCTTCAAGCTCATTTGATGAGCTCGGAGCCATTGTGCTTTCTTAGAAATGAACTATATCTAGTTATTAGGCACACATTTGCATGTTGGAAGTGAATGGCAAGCATTTTTCTTTTTCTTAATTCAAGTTTAATTTCCTTCATGATGAAGCTCATTTAATGATCAAAATGGTCAAAGGATCAAAATAATTTAATCGTGTATTATAATGTTTAGATATATTACAAAATGATGGTCAGCAAAGCACAATGTAGAATCTGTTCTTCTGGAAATGGTATTGATACAATGTAACACGTTAATACTAAACAGAAATATGTTAAGATATTAATTTTGCTTTGATTAATCAAAATAGAATAAGTATTATAAATTTTATGGCATTATTCTAACATTCTGCAGTCTAATTTAAAGTAGCACCACACACACACACACAAACACACACACTCAAAAAAGGTCAATAAACATCATAATGTACAGTTCCATTATGAACCCTGGTTGGGAAACCTGTTCTAGATCTTTCAGATTCAAAATTACAAAGGAATTGTGGGTTTTTTTAACACACGCTCTCTCTCTCTCTCTCTCTCTCTCTCTCTCACACACACACACACACACAAACACACACACAGCTGTAATATATATATATATATATATATATATATATATATATATATATATATATATATATATATATATATATATAACCAATTGCATCTTAAAATGTCAGGTTAAAACATTACTGCTGCAATTAATGTGCTACAAATTGTAAAAATTAATCTACTATATATCTACAGTGCAACCTTATTTACTAAAACCCTTAATGGTATTGTAAGAACGTAAGAACGTATTCAAATGCAAAAGACGAGTCTATATATTTCACCCTTGTTTAAAATGCGTAAAACAGTAACGCTGAATCTCTCAGCTCAGGTTTAAGATATCTGTATGCTTTAAAACCTGCATAACTTAAATCATAATGTGTAATGCTTTTATAACATCATACAAACCTCTCACGCGCATCACATGACCTGACTATGTTGCACAATTAGTGGTCGTTTCTCTCATGTACACAAGATGGCAGTATTGGTGCTTCGAGCAAATCCTTCTACAGCAGCAGGACGAATGCTACTATTGATATCTACAGAATATTTAAAATAAGATATATATATATATATATTTCATCACTCTGATTTTTCATATCTTTATTTCACGTACGAGGAAATGAATAAAGTGTAGGATATATCTAGCATCTGACTAAATTCAAAGAACAGGTAATAGCCTTTTTTTTTTTTAGTAATTCTGATTGTTATGAGGACGGGCTGCTACCTACTGATTATCTTATAGTTCTCCAAATAACAAGTGTGATTGTTTGCAATTGAAATTTCAATATAACAGCATCTGTTTCACTGGCAGAGGCCCACCTGTTGTGCCTTCTCATGTTTAATAAGATGCATCACGGAGTAGCGTTTTCTCATCAAATGCATTCAAGTATTTCATCTTGCTTCTTGGATGAAGAGTATTTGACAAAGTAATATAAAAGAAGGGAGATATTTCGCGTCTTTGGAAGAAAATTCACATTTAACTCGCGGTTGCTTCAGGGGATATTCTTGAGGTAGGTTTTTCTTTTCTTGTCTGAACCTTTATACAGTCTGAACGCCTGCCACATCAAAAACGCAGTGCGCATGCGCTCTAATTTTCTTTAGAATAGCTTCTTGTTAAGTTTAAAGCAAAGCATGTGTAGACGAATATTTACATTTAGAAAATATATTTAAACTACTTTAAGAATCTGAAAATTCATTTTACAGCAAAGGAAGTTTCAACAAAACCCTACTGAAAAAAAAAAAAAAAAATTCTACACGTTTTTATTTCACACAAGTATTCATTTCACTCTGCCATATGTGGAGATGTTTATCATATAAACATGACAGAGACTTGATGCTGCTCTTCAGATATTTCCCCTGAGAGAAAAGAAAATCACATAAACATCCACAGCTGAGCTGTTTAACACCACAACCTATTCTGATATCAGTACTTTTCTACTGACAAGTGACAATCTTCACACTTCACCTCTTCTTGACCCACGGTGTTTATATTTTGGTGTTTGCTGAATCTGTAATGCGTCTTACAGCATGAAATTCATAGGTTGTTCGCTTGTCATCTCACATGACATTGCCCATGATTCTCTATGCCAGCAAACGTTACAATCTTTCTTTCTTTCTTTCTTTCTTTCTTTCTTTCTTTCTTTCTTTCTTTCTTTCTTTCTTTCAATACATGTATATATATTTTTTTAATTATAGTTTTTTTTTCAATAGACCGTGTGTTTTTTTTATTTAATTTTTTTTTTTAGGCAGTACTGAAAGTATGGAACCTCTATAGGGACATAGGAGAAAAAAATAGGAGATGAGGAGAAATTATATTTCAATGATTTTGTATTCTTTTGCAAACTTTTGCGTTTCTCTGGAGAAACCCCCCTCATGTCCCTTTAGGGGATCTATACTGAAGTTAGTTGATGAAAAATTGCTATGCTATTTTGCTATGGACATTGATGTTTCTGGGTGATTATTAGCGGGTTGTTAGGCTTTGCTACTAGGGTAACTAGGTTGTTACTAAGGTTCTGTGTGATTGCTAGACATTTGCTAAAGTATTAAAGATGGTCACCATAACGCTGCTAATTGGTTGTTCGGGCATTCAGTGTTGTTAGAGTTTAGCTAACTTTCAGGTGCTCACTAAGGTTTTTTTTTTTTTTTTTTTTGCAGTTCCTGATTTGATCTAGATCCTAAAGAGTTGCTAAGATGTTGCTAGGAATTCTATGTTATTGGTAGTTCATTTTTCTAGATATATTTTGGGTCCTTCCTTCAGTGCGAGCCTATAGGACCATTTTGCCCGTTTTACCATCTGCCAGGATGATTGCTTAATACCATTTACTCAAGTCTGACATGAGATTGTTCATTTCCAAACAAACTGCATAGTCCACACCAAAGTGTAATGCTCATACTATTTTAATAATTTTTTAACCATAAGTATGAGGAACAGTTTAGCATCACAAGTAAGTTAGCAACCAGCACTAATCTGGCTTTGATTGCACGTATAAACCGTGTAGGACTGAATTTTTACACGTTGTAACAATTTTAGTCCTTGTTGCTGTCACAATTTTGTCTCCAAGTAAAATGTTGCTAAACAGCAGGAATAGCAAATCCCATTTAAACTGACTGGCACAAACCTCCAGGCTAAATCACACTAATAAATCTTTCTCTAAATGCTACTTCCTGTCTAGCTGCCAGATTTCTTTTCTTACACCAAAGCATTAAGAAATAAGAGAAGATGGATCGAGGGAACTCTGTTTCATTCTTACCCATGCATAACGCTGCTCTGTAAAAAAAGATTTGGTTTTATAGCAGTGAAATAGTCTTCTGCATTCACACTATTTGGAGGCCTCTCATTCATCATTGGGCAGCTGAAATTTTGCAGAAATGTTCCTACATGGTTGGACTGGGTTTTTAAGACCGTAGAAAACCAATGCATTGTCTCCCAATTCTATTTCGAGTTCTCTGTATTGTTGTGCAATGATAGATAAACAATCTACTGCATCAGTATTTTTCTGTCTAATTTGCAAAGGAGTGGAAGTAATTGAAACAAGCTGGCTGTTTGCTGTTAACGACTGGCAGTGGATTCAGAAGACACCTTTAATGAACGCCGAAATTCTGCCCCGATGCTGGAAGGTCACATTGTGAGATAAATGTCAAGGATATCATTATGTGAGAGCAGCAGAAATGAAAAAACTTATTTCTCCAGTGTGTTTATAAATGAGAGTTTGTGCTTCAAATCATCATATACTGCCTGTATCACAGTGCCACAATAAATTCTGACAATGTAAGGAAATAAATCTGATGGATTATTTAGACTGAAATGAAAGAACATTGATTTCTTAAACTCTTTCAAGAATGTATTTCTTAATGCATATTCCTGGTGTAATTGTGAACAATTCAGTGCACATTATTCCACGTAATCCAATCTCCCAATATTGCAAAATATCTTCGTAATCTTACTTGCTTTTCCTCTGAAATTACTTTGTCTTTATTGACATCACTTAAAGTAGTATTCTAGTTTCAGTATAAGCTCAAGTAAAAGAGATTTATGGTATACTGTTGCTTATCATAATATTCTGACTTATGTTGAGGCATTAATAAACAAAGTGGCAATTTTTGGAATATTTAAAAGTAGAATTGTGAAGTGTTGTTCTTATTTTTTATTATTACTATAAAGGCACTTGCATACGTGGTTCTTGTAGTTTCAGCTGTTGTTTAAATGCTTCACATGTTCCTGTGGCTCAGTGGTCGAGCATTGCATTAGCAGCACAAAAGGTTGTGGGTTCAATTCCCAAGGAACACACATACTGGTAAAAAAATGTATAGCCTGAATTCCCTGTAAGTCACTTTGGATAAAAGCATCTGCTAAATGATGTAAATGTAATTTTACAAATTTAATATAACCCTGCAAATGAAAGCTTAGTAAACTGTTTTAATGCATATACCTGGTAAAAATAAATCTGTGCATGTTCATTCCAAATCATCCCATATTTTCCAATATTCCAAACTGTCCAAACAAAGTCAAGGTTACAGTGAGGCATTGACAATGGAAGTAAAGAGGTAAAAATTTGAAGCTAATAATTTCCTAAATGCACTTAATAGGTAAAATAAAACCTATCTTATATTTGTTCTCGACGAATGTCCTCTTTCACTTGAAAATGTCACATTAAAGATGTAAAATCAGTTGCGAACAGAGATTCACATTGACTTTTAGGTTGGCTCTTATTTGACACAAAGTGTCCATGTCCTCCTTGCAGTCGGGCTACATGCTGAAAGCGAGATCCGATCTGAAATTGCAAATGACGTCCTGATCTCCTCTAAAAAAAGGGGCTTTAATAACCCTGAAGAGTCCTTAGAGAGGAGTAAGATCTTATAAAAGTGCAGAAAATCCCATTCCCCATCATAGACCTCTCCTTCGTAATTACCAGATCTGCCCCTTTTAAAAGGTGAAGGACGCTCTCTTCTGAACACTCCATGATGTGGGCCAGTTAAGTTTCAGCTAGACTATTTTATGGTCATTCTGTGTGTATTAATAATCTTTAATGACTAATTGGATGAAATCAGTCCATCTTAGAAAGCAGTATCCACTGCGGATCTCTAAACTAAAAACATGATTAAAAGGAGAACTTGATAAAAAGATGTAATTTGAAAAGTTGCAATGGTCAAGCAGTTGTAATTATTACTTCACCTCTTACTTCTCACAGTCATAGTTAATTTTTAATTATAAGAACAGATTTGTTTCTGGCTCTGTAACTTGACTGGATAAATAATGTTTGAAGTCACTGAACATCATCTGTACTTGACCGCTGCAACATGTATTTATCCAATGCGGCAGCGGCAAGCAGTTAAAGGTAATTAACAACAACACATTGTTAACAACATCAACACATTTCACCTATAATATGTTGTTTTATTCCAGACATGCACTTATATTTTGTTTATTTTTTATAATGTGTGAGTAAATGGTTCAGGGGGCATGATCGTCAAGTAAAGTTCATTGTAATTTATCAGAATTTGAATTGACTTCATTATGGATATCTGTGGATGCTAGGACAATACAATACTGATACAGTATGTGGTTGCTAAGGTGTTCCAAAGGATTTTTTTTTAGGATGTTAATAGTTTTTTGTGGGTGGTTGCTTAAAGGGGCAATGGACATGAGAAACCAATTTTCCCTTGATCTTTTGACACAGAAGTCTTTGTATGCTTAAAGTGTTCGTTCACCCAATAATCAAATGATGTCATTAATAACTCTTCAGAACACAGTTTAAGATATTTTAGATTTAGTCCGAGAGCTCTCAGTCCCTCCATTGAAGCTGTGTGTACGTCTACTGTCCAGACCGGTAATAAAAACATCATCAGTAGTCCATGTGACATCAGAGGGTCAGTTAGAATATTTTGAAGCATCGAAAATACATTTTGGTCCAAAAATAGCAAAAACGACGACTTTATTCAGCATTGTCTTCACTTCCGTGTCTGTTGTGAGAGTTTTCAAAACACTGCAGTTTAATGATATCCAGTTCGCGAACGAATCATTCGATGTAACCGGATCTTTTTGAACCAGTTCACCAAATCGAACTGAATCGTTTTAAACTGTTCGTTTCTCCAATACAGATTAAACCACAAATGACTTAAGCTGTTAACTTTTTTTTAAAGTGGCTGACACTCCCTCTGAGTTCAAACAAACCAATATCCCGGAGTAATTCATTAAAATAGTGGCATGATGCAACGAGTAAAAACACAGTATAAGTCATTATAAACCTTAATGATGTCCCCACTGGATGCAACACATGGCTTGTTCGAAATCATTTGTTTATTGGTTTTATCTAGTCGTGCCAGGAGATGGCATCACTGTCTGGTGAGGGGCATAACATTTCCGACACACACTTGAGGCATTCAGCCAATCACAGTGCACTGGATAGCTGGCCAATCAGAGCACACCTCGCTTTTCAGAATGATAAGCTTTGTTAAAAAAAAAAAAAAAAAAAAAAAAAATATATATATATATATATATATATATATATATATATATATATATGGCTAATTTCGGAAAGGTGGGGCATAGAATAGAAACAATGTATAGTATGTGGATTTTTTTTTTTTTTTTTTTAAACTTTAAACCATATAAAAACACATTTTCATTACACCAAATACACAAAATAATGTTCTTTTTAGCAACATCATATGACCCCAACAACTTTTGTAAAAACTTTTTAAGGTTCAGAATGATGGTTGAAAGTAATTTTCCACTTAAAAAACAACAACAACAACAAAAACTTTATTAACCTAAGTAAACCTAAAGTAAACATATTAAAATTTAAAAATCAATGTCGTGACCACTTTAATAATTTAAGTTAAGAGAGCTTATCACAGTCTCTCTCTCTCTCTCTCTCTCTCTCTCTCTCTCTTATTGTGCATCAGGTGAAAGCCATAATAGTTTGCACAACTGCACGTCTCCACAAGGTTGTGTGATTGATCTAGTTGAATATTATTTTAAATTGTAAAATTTTATGTTTATCACAGCTCATGCTCTTACATTCTCTGCTGCACCATAAAACATTGTATTAAATGGCTATGCTTTAGTTATTCATGAGAAAATGCTGGGAATCTCAAGCTTTAAAGCATAAATTTGCTGCATTTTTCACATCACTCTGCTCCATCGTAGTGATGTTCAAAAGAATGGTACCTATTAGATGGGAGTGCCTGTTTGTGGCATCATTTCTGCATTTCCTGTCGGGGGTATTGAACCACCTTGTGTTTGTAGATTGGGGGCAACCTCCACTTTTAATGAATTGTTTACCAAGCGCGCCTTGTTGCATATCGCTTTTGATGTTTGCTGAAAGCTGACAGAGAACGCTGAAAGCTTCCTGCTTTGTTTCATTCCTGTTTTTTTTGTAATCGTGAACATAAAACAGAAGAAGTGAGAATCCTGAAACCAAGATGAGATGTTTGGGATGAATCGGATCTCTTTGACTTTTCAGCTAAATATTTAAAACCCTTGGAGATGTTGCCAGCTTTTCTTCACTAAATGTTTGGATCTCCTGCCAGCTGATGACACCTGTGTTTTCACAATGTGGAAACAATTTTACTGTGGCTGTAAGTAGTCACATAACTTAAACCTTGTAAAATCTAACTTTCTGATAAAAATCGAGAAAAAATTAATTTTATGAAATAAACAAAACATTGTTTCAATGCCCATAAAGAAAGCTGATTTTAAATGGATATTAATATAAATATAGAAATATAGGATAAGATGTATTAGTCAAATAAAAGTAAATGTAAAGTGTTACTGATGCTCGGGGGCACAAATACATATTTAAAATATGGATAACAAAAACAGAAATAATAGAAATCTCAGATCCTATGCTCTTAATCTTAGTAAAATTTACATGTTAAGTTTTAATTTTTTCACTTATTTGTTTATTGATTACATTATTTAAGCATTTTACAGAGATGCAGATAAGGTAATGATCGTGTTAATGTTCTTCTCAATTGATGCATGTGGATCCATGAAGCCATAAAAAATTCTGTCAATATTTATTTACCATTGTATCATTCCCAAAAAAAAAAATTGAATCACTTTTTGCTCATTTGTCATATTTAGAGCTGACTTGCTCATTATGAACTTTCATTGCATAAAACAGAGCTGCATCAAGATTCTTCTAAAATTCTACATTTTTTTTTTTTTATTCCATAAAAAAATAAAAATATGTAAAAATAAGATTGCACACAGGTTTGGAATGGCATGGGGATGAGTAAATGACATAATTTTGACTTTTGGGTGAAATACTTCTTTAAACCTGTGTGAGCCTTCCTTAATTCAAAGACACACATTCTCGGCTCTCATCCAGAGGGCTGGCACATATCATATGGCTGTCATCATCTGCCTCAGATATGAGCCAGTTTTCACTTTGAATGAAAGAATGTCACAGACTGCAATGGATTTGCCTTTGTGTCATTCCACTAACATGACATTTTGAAAAAAAAAAAAAAAGTGGAAAGCATTTAATTCACTCCCAGTTCATTTTTTTTATATAATGCTCTGGCACTTTATTTGTGCAATCGTCTGAAACAGATTAATTTTCCCGGGAGCGACCTCTGGATGTCGTTTTGTCTGCTCAAGGTAATCCTTCCAAGACGTTGATACTGAATAGTGTAATCCTTCCTCATTAGCACATGCATTGCTATGCCTTTTTTTCCTAATGAAATATGGAAAGATGCCTATGAATAATGAGACGCTGCAGCAGGTTTAAACCATGACATTGCAAATGATTAGTCACCTCAGGTGGGTGAGTTGGCCAGAAATGGATTTCTGAGATTGACAGTAATAGAGAGTAGTGATGTCCATTTGTAAATGAAAGACTTTTTCAGTCTATTTTCAGTGAATCTGATTCATTCTGAGTGGTTCTCAAATCAGGAACTCTCTGACTTCGTGAATAAGAAAGATAACAGGACAGCAGCTATGGACATTTGACATCTTTTGAGTGTGTGTGTGTGTGTGTGTGTGTGTGTGTGTGTGTGTGTGTGTGTGTGTGTGTGTGTATGTGTATATATATATATATATATGTGTATATATATATAACTTTCTGGAAGTTTGCTATCTTCTCTGAGACTCCAAATACCTGTTCATTTCTGAAATGAAAAAAACTTTTTTTTTTTTTATTATTTTTTTTTCAAAAAATGTACCAGACAGTAAAGAGTAGCTCATTGTACGCTTGTCTCATCTGCATAATCCGTCTAGAGTCTTGTGAACTTGCTGTTCTTGTTTCTTAGGGAACCGAAGCATTAATAAATTTCATTATGAAAAATAACACACTGTAATTAAAGTGATGTACATATACAAATTACGACTTCAAAAAAACGTGAACTTATTATACTGACAGAAATTGCATTGATGTTTAACAAGAGATAAAACACTTGATAAAAAAAAATAAAATAAAATCTTCCAGTAAATATGTCCTTAATGCAACAACTGGATAAATATCTGGCATGTGTATAGCCACTTGACAGTAGGTGCGTAATTTCTTAATAACTTGGAAATTATAAATAGTCCATTTTAATAAGCAGTGACATTAAAGGGAGATTTATTCTCGTGGGAAGAGCTACACTGAAGTGGATAATGATCTCAGATTGGCATTTAGATTTCATTCTAATCAGGTTAGACACCACAGAGGCCTGTAAACTGAAGCGGAGTGTAAATGAAGGTGGTAAAACTTTATAACAAAGTGATCTCATCTTGTAAACTCGGTTTTTGAGGACAATTACAAGATACAGCTGCATAGAAACGGGGAGGAAAATCAGAGACATTGACTGACTCAGTCATGCATGATAACTAGTTTAATACTCACAGCTTGATTAGTCTTTGTCCTTAGATTGTATATCAAACACAGAGAAGACTGGAGCTGTTATATCTCAGTATTAGATTTTGAGTCAAAGGTCCAGTCACAAAGTCATTTTATATGTTGATTTCAAGCAACTAGAGCAAAATCTTCATAAAATCATTAAATTGTAACTGTTATAAATGTATTGTAAATGAAAGATTTGATCAAGTAATGTCTTACATATAGTACCTTTTTATATTATTTATTAATTGCAGCTTCTATCATGTAAACTACTCTATCATGTAAATCACTTTAGGAGTAATTATTATGTTCATATTATATTTTTCCTTTTATATCATATGTTAACATATACTGTACATTTTAAAGACCAAGACTTCCAAAGACTTTCATCACACTGAGGCTATTTCTTACTCCTCAAGTGACTGAACTGAAATACATTGCTGAGGTGAACACACAATACCTTTTTATGTCCTTGCTAGTTTTTCAAAGATGCTAATTTATGGAAATTCTTCCTGCATTTGCATTTCCATCGCTGAGGTTATGCCCGCATACATAATGGTGAATTTAATGTTAATGATAGATTATATCTAAAGCAGAAAACAAACATTTTATGCATTTGCGCCACAAAGTCTGTGCTAAGATTCATCCTTTATTGTAACAAAACAATACACCCTCACATTGCTCATAAAGGCAGAAACTTTTTACTTTTCATAAAGCAAAGGCAAGCGCACCATCTGAATTGTGTTGCTTGTAAAATCAATCAAAGCTGGATCTATTTGCCCCCGAAAGAATCTCAAACCAATATGCACCAGTACACAGCAAATCCTCTGAATGTATTTCATCATATTCACCATGCCTGGCGATATGCACATTCTGGACCAGAGATAACATGCAGAGAGAAACAATATTGACAATGCAGAGGGAAGCGTATTAATCAAATAGAGATAAATCCATCCGTTCAGAGCCGGCACAATGGGAGACGGACAGCAAGTGGAGCGCTCAAGCTCCATAGACCCCATAGTGCGGCCGAGAATGGGGCAAGGACAAAGCGAAGGTGAGCGCCGTTCAATTCATTATGTGTCTGTCATAATGTATCTGGAGAGAAAAGAGTTCTCAGCACCAGTCCTCGAAATGTTAAAAACTCTCAGTGCCTTTGCAGTTGCGGGTTTTACTTGCCATTGCACCATTACTGTTTGTGCTATGGATATGAATGATGAAGAGAGGTGAGGTGTACTATTACTTTACAAGACATTGAAAAATAAAATTGTTTGTATGTAAGACATTATAAAGGGGCACTTATACTAACAATGAAAAGGGGTCATGCAGTCGAACTTGACAATATCAGTTATATATGTGAAATACTATAGCTGCACATGTTATAACAATGTAATTACATTATAATTACATTGTAGTAACTGTTTTTTTCTATACAGTGGTTATTTACAATATATATTTTTTTCATTTTCTTTTTTTAAAATCCTCTTTAGAATAAAATCCCGCCAGCCACGTTCTGCAGCACAACAACAGATGTGCTCAATAAGTGAGATCCTCTGGAGCAGCTGTATGTTGAATACTGGTTCATTGACCATATGAAGACAAATGGCTAACAGCTGTTTTCCCCCACTGCAGTCCCACCTCTTGGAAAAAATAAAGGAAATCTGTTTCTTAAGTTCATCACACAGTGTGTCCCCGGCTGTAGTAATGCTACTCAACCGAGAAGCTACAGATGGACTATGCAGCACTGCAGCTTTTAGGTGAAGTCCACATGTATACAATTAACACTGCTATTGCTATAACATTGTACACCACGTAATGTGCTAGAAATAAATCAGGGCTAATGGTGAAAGTTTTTTTTTTTTTTTTTTTTTTCGTTCTTCATTCTTCCCCTTATAATAACCGTGGAAAAGTTCAACAGCTTTTGTTGTAAAGACTTTTAAAAGGAAACTCAGTTTAATAAATAACCACACCCTGGGAAATATTCAATGAATCCAAAAGTGCCCCCTTGATATTATCAGTGTCATCCCGCTTTTGTGGCTGGGATTCGCAAAACATGATGAAATATATAGATTATAATAGTGCTAATCAATAATTCATCACACACTGATCATTATTATAGCTATTTATTTTGCACAAAGGCATGTCTTGTTTGGTATGCCCATATATTTACATTTATAATGAAGTGAATACTGTCGAATCAATAATCTTGTACTAAATGTGCCATTAGCTGAAACAAACAAGTAGGCCTACTCTGTTACTACAATCCGGCTTAAGTTGTGGATATGCATATCAACAGCCTCTTCGAAATCAACCCATGCGATATAATTCCATGCATTGTTTCCATAACAAAGCCTTTTCTGTGTATTCTAACTGCAGTGAATTACAATGTTATTGTTCTGCCACTGGTGTACATTGAACCCTATATTAATGAAACCCAGTGTACGTCTTTTGAAATACGGCCCTAAAAGAATTCAAAGCCTGTTATTTAAAATTTTTTTGCAAATAATTTGTTGCATCCAGCAAATAAGCACACTTTTTTTCATTTTAAACCCCCCCTTTTAGTGTATTTTTTTTTTACTACAGTACATTTAAATATTCCAGTAAAATATCAGACTGTAATGGTTACAATGCAAAAATGGCATGCTTTATATAAATAGAACTATGTCAAGCAAAAAAAGTGCTAACTGTTCAAATTGCATTCAGCTCAGATTTTAGCCATGTTTGCACTGTAGCCTGATTTGCATAATTTCTGTAGTGAATCAGGTACTACAGTAATGCAGACAGTGCATGCAGATAAACAGTGCTATCAGTGAATGCAATCCATCCTCAGCAAATCCACCCCCCCCCCCCCCCATGTGTTTTATCCTGAGCTGCATTGAATGTAAGATTGAATTGAGATGTTACAGTGCCACAGACTGTAGAGCTGACAGGTCATTTAGTCTTGGAGTCACTGGGCTTTGAGATGTCGAGCTTCGAAGCATCTTTTGTGTCGAGAGTCACCAGGCATTCTGCCAGTGACCAGGAAGCCTCCTTGAATGTCACGCCATAGCTGTTTACTGACAATCAATATGCCATAATATGGAGCAGGAATACCAATTGGTGAGAGTTTACAGCCCAGCCTGTGCATTACACATGGATCATTATCACTGGAGAGGTTAAGTGTTAAATCTGAAGTGTGTTTGCCTATCCCAATTTAACATGTAGAGCTATAGTATTAGTAAGGAAACCGTGGTATGCTGATATTTTTGTGTGTGTGTGTGTTTATCATATTCACATATTGTATATCATTTAAATTATGCATATCATATTGTCATCAATATCATTGCTTATTAAAAACAATTCAGAAATGTCACACTCTTAATGTGCCGAAATGGCTGGCCATTTATTTCCTGAAAATTACATTTTGTTATTGACTTTTTTTTTTTTTTTTTAATGAAGGTCCCTGTAAAAAAAGTAGATTTTAGCATATGTTAATTGCAACTAAATGCAAATATATTCTAGTTTGAATTTATTTTAAATGCAATTATGTCCTGATTTAAATATAATAATAATTATAATAATACTATATTATTATTATTATTATTATTATATGTAATATAAAATATAATATAATAATAATACAATTTCATAATTTTATTGACTTTAAAATAATAATATAAAATAAAATAATTATATATAAATAATATAATATAAAATATAATAATAATAATACAATTAAACAATTTTATTGACTTTAAAATATGGTTAAAGTGTACTGCTAAATGTGCGGAGTAAAATATACTCATGTACAGTATAGAAAATAATTGGATTGGATGCACACTACTGGAAAATATTGATTATTATTATTATTATTAAGCACGCTGCTTTTTCACAAGGTGTATTTTATGAATTTATATATTTCCTTTACTCACTGAACTATTTCTTTAAGAAAGATATCAATAACATATTGCAAAGCAGTGTTGAAGCAGAGGTTCAGTTGTCAAAATAGCTAACAATACAAGGCTGTTTTGAATTTCATGTTATGCAGAAAAGCGGCGATGGCACTCACAGGTCATTGGCTCAAGGGCAAGCATGTGGAGTGTTTTATTACCTCGAAACCTTTTGATACCAAATTGCTGACACTGATTGTACAAACATAGGGCAGAGTTTGTACAAAACCTCTGGCTGAACTCGCCGTTACCCTCGCTTGTTTCCACAGTCTGCATCCTAATAAGTCAGCAGCAAGGACGTTACTGCTGCGGGAAAAGAGGAGCTAAAGTAGACACTGGCCTAAAATGCATTAATTTATGCTAATAGCGCCACTGCAGAACAGCCGAAGGTTTGACCTCCCACTTACCTTTGCAGACACTTTATTCCGGTCAGGCCACACCAAACTCCAAAAGAAGTTGCTTCTGACCCCATTAATTGATTTCAGCGGGACTTCTCAAGGCTCCTAAAACACCAAAACTGCAACAGCGGTGTATACGAGGCTGCAGTAAGGATACTGATATGATAATATAGATTTTAAGGCCAGCAAGATGAATTGGAAATCTTTTCAAGAAACACTGAGGCCTGCCCTGACCCCTTATTACCTGACCTTATGGCATCTACAAGGATGAGAGATGTAACCTAGGCTGAACTGTGCAGAGTCCTCCACCTCAGGGAGAACTTAGAATACAGTTCATCACGGCTGCAGATTCACAGAGTACTTATATTAATATCCTATTCAAACAAGAAAGGTAAAAGGTCAACACAAAGGAAAATATTTTATTTGATATACAGAAAAAGCTTTTTTTTTTTTTCTTTACTCTCAAGCTAGGTCAGCAGATATATATATATTTTTTTGTTTTTTAAATAATTTTATCTGCAAAATCAATATATTTGATTTGTATACTTTGTCATATACACAGAGAATATGTTAATTTCAATTTAAATTGAATGTTGGGATGAGAGTCATAATGAAGCATTGTTGTTTTATGTTTAATTTGATTATTATTTTAATGATAATAAAATAATGGTAACACTGTAGGTGCCCTTGTTACACATTACATGTACTTATTATAATAACTATTATAATAACAATAAATTACCCTAATAACCCTAAACCATTTTTATTACCAATTTTAGCCTAAAACCAGAGTTTTACAACAAAAATCATGGTTAAACTATGGTTAGTATAGCAAAACGTTGTTGTTGTTGTTGTGTTTTTTTTTTTTTTTTTTTTACATGGTTTAACAATAGTAGCCAATAACCATGTTTCTTTGGTATTTTATATACATATTTTCATGTTATCTTTTTATTTTATAGCATGTATTTGTGAAAAAGATAAGGCAGTCACAGCACACAATAGAATAACGCTGCACATTTCACATCCGTGGACCTTAATGTTACCTGTTACCTGTTTTGTCAATGTAAATAATCTTATCTTAAAATATATCAATAAGAAAGTATACTCCAGTCTTTATGACTTGTATAATCTTGTAATAAATTAAGGAAAACAAAATGACACAAGCCATCATATATAGTCCAGTAGTAATCTGTCTCTTGCTAAATTAAGTAACAAAAAGTCACAGATACCGAAATGATAGTCCGACCCAATATGGCTCAGTTTTTCTACACATGTTGCTCTGTCGAGTGGCAGAAATTATTTCATGTAGGCCATTCTGAGTCAACACCATTCTTTTCCAATGAGTGGGAGAGGAGTTCCCCCCCCACGCTGACTGTTTTAATTGAGTAGTTTTCCAGAAACAACATATCTGAAGATCATTAAAACAAGATAAGTGGCTTGAAGTATAAAGCCTAAAGTGTCCTTAACTGCTGAATATTAATAAGTGCATAGTGTCTAATTTGTACTTTTGAGTGTTTGCTGAAAGTGTTTTTATTCAGTCAATTTGAGCATGTTTTCATCTATTAACATATTTGTTCAAATAACCATTGCTAAAATACAAACAAATAAGAGTAAATTACAGGTTTATCCATGGCTAAACAATTTCATGAATGCTTTTTTTTTTTTTTTTTTTTTTTTTTTGCATCTAATATGAAGGAATATTAATTACTAGATAGGAAAGCAACATCTAAAAAGTGATTACAGCTATTACATCACAGTTGCAATGTTTTTTTTTTTTTTCATTTGTTGAATAATGTTAAAAATAAAATATTACATTCATAAAAATAGAATAAATGATTTATGATTTAATTTGAGATGCCTCACTAAATGCCAATCAGCATTTACAGTTTATTTCAATATGCATTGAATCTGTGCTATTACCCAAAGCAGAGCCATCGGATCCGATTAACTGCATAGCTGTGCTGATGCAATGACATGGATCCTGATACAGAATTTAAGGAGGCAGGTGAATTCTCATTGCATGCAGATTGAGCCAGAATGTGAATATACATAAATTAATGTGATGTTATTAAGTTCAACTCTCTGGCTTTTATTGCTTAGGACCAGTGCATCACTAAAAGATTTTGCTCAACAGTATGCACAATTGTAAGCTAACAGAATACAAATGAATGAAAAAGAATGAAATTCAAAGAAATAAGAGTATGTTTTTGATGTCAGCATGAATTAAGTGCTGTGATTTAAACCGCATCTATTAAGATTGTTCTTTGTTTCATTGTTTAAATCAAATTAGATGAAAAACAAATCTAGTGAATATGTATAGATAAAATGAAAATGTTGCAAAAAGCAGTATATATTGAAATTTTTTTATGGTAATAAAATACATTTTAATACACATATATTAAAATAAATTCCATTTATAAAGTTATATTTTAAATGTTAAACATTTCATCAATATACAGACAATATATATATATGTTGGTCGCTATTGATTCTTCTTCTTTTTGTTTTAAACAATGTAATGGACATTTTGCAGTAATGGACAAACCTAAAAGGTAACTCTTTACAATTAGTGTGGCACTTAAAGACATTTTTCAAGTTGGTTTGAACAATCACATTCATTTCCGGCTACCTGGAGGGAAAATACACCGGTCTCTGGAAAATATATTGATCATGCTCTGCTCTTAAAGGGATACTCTACAGCAAAATAAAAAATCTATCATTAATCACTTACTTGCTTGTTGTTCCAAATGCGTAAAAGCATTTTTGTTCATCTTCGGAACGCAGTTTAAGATATTTTAGATAAAAACAGGGAGGCTGCGACACAGGATGTGCTGTTTTCTTTCTTCAAAGTGTAAATATACGTAGAAAAAGTATCCTTGTAGCACGGCTGACACAGAAGAGTGTATGCTGCCTGAGTACAGCTCAGATTCGCCAAAATGGCGCTATGCTGATGTCGAGTGATAAATAGGAGACAAATTGTTGAATAAAGTCATTATTTTTGTTTTATGCGCATGGAAAAAGTATTCTCATTGCTTCATAATGTTACAGTTGAACCACTAGCAGAAGGACTATTCTGACGATGCTTTTCATATTTTTATGGACCCTGACAGTGTATTTTACTTGGCAGTCTATGGGACAGTCACAAGCCGTGACACAACAGCTGTGTGAAATCTCCCTCGGTGGACGGCACAACACTCCTCTGCCGTGCAGTGGATTGCGACGGCTCTTCAGTGTTTGGGCAGCCGGCAGGAGTCGCCCGTTCCCTGCTCCTCCCCATTCTGGTGGACGGCAGCAAGCTCCGGCCTCCTGGCGAATGGCACCGACTCCTCCGCTCCCTCACGGACGGCAGACACCCCTCCACACCTCAGGTGACCAGCAGTGAGTTCGTCCATCTCCGGCAACTCACTCCAGCCCACCGCCTCGATCGTCCATGGTGGCAGACTGCTTTGCCCTGCTCGATGGCACTGATGGATTCACCCCAGCGGCAAGGGATCCTTGGCAGCGCGTCTCTCCTTTCCTTCTGGGTTTCGGCACCAGTGTAACAATATAAAAACTTCATAATCACGGGAAGAAGGAGGCGGGCACTCCATTCCCACGCCTCTCGACTCCGCCCCACCCATCACAGATTAATCTAAATGATTATTGTACTATTTATAATTTTGTAGATATTGTTTCGGAATAATAAATTAATCATTACTTCAAATACACCATTTCAGAATTAATATTAGCACATTTCTAAATTTCAATAACAAAAGTTTAAATAAATTGATTGATTGAATTCACTTTGGGAGTAGGTTGTAGAACTCTTTGTACTTGAGACTAATTTCCATATTTACAATTTACATAATTAACAACTTAAATTAGTTTTGAGTGAGTTATGAATGTTCCAGCACAAAGCGTGACAGTCCCTAGTCTCCCCTACATGAAAAAGCAACATGTTTTTCATTATGAAACGTGCAAACAGACAGGACTGGAATATTCTGTAAAATTATAAGGGAGGCTAATATGAGATATTTAACTTACAATCACATTAACTAACCATTTTCGGCGCACTCCTAAGCTATCAATATTAAGTGTACAAATGAAGTATAACTGGTTAGTTCTGTAACTGATGAACGCATATGCTGACCTGTTCTCTATAAACCATTGGGAAAAGCTTCTTCCAAGGCATTTCATGTGATGACTGTCCTAGATAAATGTCAAAACACTTGACAGATTCTCTGTTATTAGGCTAGGATATTTTAAAGTAGCAGGATCCTGTGCCGGCTGTGTTTCAATTAGACGTGACTATTTATAAAATAAAATTGACTGCTGGGGATTGAAGGGGTAGTGGAACGGGCTTTGTTTGTGCTTTCTTTTTTTTTATTGTGCTGTTAATTATAACATGGCAGTTGAACAGATTTTCCAACACTGTTAAAGACATCCTATAACACAATAAACTATGATTCTGACTAATGTTTTGGAAACAAGGGAAGCTGAGTTACGTCTAGAATGTGCTTAAACATGCAACCTTTTCTGCTGGAGCGGAATGGACGACTGAGTGCTAACCGTAGGCCACTAAGTGCTTTTGAACTAATTGTTACACTCTGATGTATTATATTTCACTCTGATATAACACTCTGAAATCACAGGTAGTGATTTTATCTCAATTATTCAGAATGATAAATAAAAAAGACTGATAGGCCAGTTTAGACCCATTGATCACTAGTTAATGAACTCTGAATTAGACTGTTGACTTTCTATAAAAAGTCAAAAAACCTTAATAAAAGTCAAGCTCATATGTTGACAAATGTAGGGAAAAAATAGACTAGTATTTTGAAAGGAATAGTTTAAAATGTAAAACTGATGCCTGCCATCTAGACAGATTTTTAAATGTAGCATTACATCACTTGGTCACCAACTGATCCTTTGCCATGAATGTGTTCTGTGAGAACAGCTGATACAATTTTTTATTTTTATCAACCTTTTTAAGGAAGCGTTATTAGGGATTATAGACTTGTATTTTAGTTGAAAGAGATGGTTTAAAGATAAATGCCTTGATTATATTTGTTTGTTACAAACATAGTTTGTCACTTCACAAGATGTTAATTGATTGACTGGAGTGATGTGGATTACTTGTGGATTATTATGCTGTTTTTATCAGCTGTTTGGACTCTCATTCTGACAGCACCATTCACTGCAGGGGATCTATTGGTGAGCAAGTGCTTAATTGCTTAATTTCCAACGCTATCTCATGACGGTTAGGTTTAGGGGCAGGGTTAGGTGTAGGTCATTCATACAAATTCATAAGAATTTTGCAACTCGTAAAATACGTACGATTTGGCAACAATCATTCAAATTTGTACGAGCGTGGTGTGAATAATCCACCTTGTGAAAAATGTACGAATTGCTGTGAGATTGGGTTGTAATTTCTCCAAATCTGTTTTGAAGAAGAAACAAACTCTTCTATGTCTTGGATGGCCTGTGGATGAGTAAATTATTGGATGAAATATAACATTTATAAAATATAAGACTTGATTTGGATGTGAATGAATCTGAAGGGTGAATGGTACAATGACTCACTCAAAAAGTGTAGATGCTGCATACTTATGTAATGAGGTAACAAACAGGGCAAATCAGTGAACAAATATTTTTACTGAAAAGGATAAAGATATTTGAGTCATTGGGACGAATCAAAAACTAATTTACTAGCTGTTAATCCCTCAGACATACAGAAATAATTTGAACAAAAATCAGTCATTGAGACATTATTTAAAATGTAGTCCAAGATAAAAACTAATTTCAAAATGTTAACAATGTTTTTATGCATAGTTGTGTAAATAATTACACGTGGCTTACATACAGTTTGAAAAACATTTAAATCTTCCATCATCACCTGTCTAATTATAGATCAGATCAGAAACCTAATTCTAAAAAATAAAAATAAAAAATCTATTAGTATAATAATTGTGCTTACAAGAATTATTATTATTATTTCATTTATAACTTTATAAATGTCTTCAAGAGGACATAGAACTATATAATTAGAATTCAGGACACCTCTAATAACCTCCAAATAATTGGCAGTTAATTATTTAACTAATTTCCTTACGTTATGTGTGGAATAGATTAAACTTCAAGCTGAAATAATGTCTTTTCTATATATATATTTTTTTTCTAAATTATTTAGACTATATGTAATAGGACAAATAAAAACCATACAAAATAAATAAATCTCATATATAAAAATACATAATTGCATACACATTTGTTGTATCACTGGTAAGTAAAACTTCACCCATGGTAATTAAATTAAATTCACTGGCTTTTAAGCAATCAAGGTTTGAACTGATACTGTTTAAATTAGACTGCATTCAGTCTCTACCTTTAATTTAATATAAATTCCTGCTTCAATTAAATATTAATCTTCCAATTGATACTGGATATTTATGGATACTTAATTCCACATTCCAGTATGCTAAGAAAGCTGTTAGTGTGCTCTAACAGAGATCATTCTTAGTGTTTCATCATATAAACCAAATACTGTTTACTGCATTCAGTTTTAATGGGAAAAAGTGCTAATAGATAATTAACATTTTCATTAGAAGTAGATAAAAAAAAAAAAAAAAAAAAACCTTTGCTTGATAAATGATTGATCATCACAAAGATGATTATTAATAATCTTTTACAGGACGTTTCCCAACTCCTACTTGGAAAATGTCAGGATTACTGTATATTGAATGTATATAAAATATTTGACTGTTCAAAAATTACTCTCAGTGATCAGATGTATTACATAAACTATTTTCTTGTATAAGCAATATTTTGGTTACATAAGCTATTTTCCTGTGTTCCTCAAACAGAATGACTGTTTGAAATCTTTGGCTTCAGGACTGGGGTTTGTGTTGACATTTAGTTCAAATCTAAAGAGCAAACAACAACTTCATGGCATGCAGTAAGATAAGTCATATCTGCGCTTTAGACCTGTAATTAACATAATACCTGATCTCAACTTAATTAACTTTGTTGATCTAATTAATAACTTGATTCTGCACATCAGTTTTAAATTAAGGGATTAATTAAGGCATAGTTTCAGCTAGCTGTTGTTGTTTTTTTTTTTTTTTGTGTGTGTGTGCATTGGTTTAATCGAGATTAGAATTTAATCTAGATGTTCATTTGTTGTTCATGAAAGCTATAATGAGCCATTGTGAGAGTCATTTACATGTGACATCTGATGTGGAATCTAAGTCCGACATGAGATAACTATATCCACTTCCAATATATTATATTTAGTATTAAATTCCACAGTATGACAAATAAGGATTTCCAAAAGGTGCAAAGTAAACTATAACTACCTCTTGATCAAACAGTTAATTAAAGGAATAGTTCACCTTCACTTGGTCCCCATTCACTTGCATAGTGTATTTTTATATACTATGGAAGTCAATGGGGACCAGCAACTGAAAGTGAACTATCCCTTAAAGGTAACAATGTTTATGTAGGTATGAATGGCATCATTCATACTGGCAGATGGAAGTTTTTCAATTTGATTTGATTTATTTGACAATATATTTAAAACAAGTACAATAAAGCCCAAAAGACCAATTCATACACATCTTTAAAAGAAACTGTCGAGGATAAAATACACAAAAAAGCCATAGGCTTATTTCCATTGTGGTCCTCAGAATTCAAAAATGTACGAGCAGTTCATATGGGAATGAGATCAAACAACACACATCATCATATAATACCTCAAACATCATTAAAAAGAAATGTTTTAACTTCTCTTCTAAAAAAAACTTTCGTCTTGAATTTGTTTTAAGCAATCAGGGCAATTCATTCCAAGCAACAGCGCTAGAATACAAAAACGAATTCTTCCCATTTAAACTCTTATACCGACACAAGTATATATTGTTTATCCTTGACCTTGTAGAAAAACTATGAATATCTCTTATGAAAACATACTAATCAAACAAATACTTTGGAACTTTTCTCTGTAATATTTTATACACCATCATCAACTTAAGAAAAATGACCCTCTTATCCACTTTTAAAAACCCTATTTCCCTAAAATGATTAGTATTTAAATGCATTTGTGGATGAAGGAATAGAATAATTCTACACAACTTGTTCTGAGCAGTCTGTAATTTAATTTTCACTCGTTTCGTAGAGCCACTATACCAGAAAGTTGCTGCATAATCAAAATGTGTTTGCACTAATGCACCAGCTAACATTTTTAAGGTTTGAGTATCTAAGTAAGCAGCCTGTCTTCCTAAGAATTTTATTCGATTACATACTTTAGAATGAACTTGAACAGCCATACTATCCCCAGTTAATTTATCATCCAAAGTACATCCTAAATATTTCACTTCTTGCTTAGCAGTAATCGTCAAATCTCCAACCCTCACTTCTAATTTGGAACATTTTCTCAATTTAGCCGCAGAACCAAATAAAATAGCTTCAGTTTTGCCTGAAAAAAAATCAGTGTAAAATCAGTTTATTTTGAAAAAACCAGTTGGATACTTCCACAGTCTCTCTACTTAATTCATTTTCTATTATTTCTTTCTTCTCGTCAGTAACAATTATTGTTGCATCATCAGCATATAATAGCAGGTGGCTAGAACAGGCCATTTTTAGATCATTTATATACATTAAAAAAAGTAAGGGTCCCAATACGCTGCCTTGTGGTACACCACAAGAGATGGGTAAATTATCTGAAAACACTCCGTTTAAGTCTACCATTTGACACCTATTTGAAAGATAAGAGTTAATCCATTTACATGCTTTAGAGTCAAAACCCATAGCATTTAATTTTAATAACAAAATATTATGGTCAACTGTGTCAAAGGCTTTCTGTAAATCTAGTAATACCATTCCACTTAATTTACCTTTATCCAATTCTTTCTTTATGTAATCTGTCAAATACAAAATTGTTGTTTCAGTGGAGTGCATCCTCCTAAAGCCAGACTGAAGTTCATACAAAATATTACATTTAAAAATATATTCTTCAATTTGGTCAAATAAAATCTTTTCAAACACTTTAGATAAGGAAGATAGAATTGACACAGGCCTATAATTATTACACTCAAACCTACTCCCTTTCTTAAACAGGGG
The DNA here is from genome assembly GCF_003368295.1 of Carassius auratus. Lineage (NCBI taxonomy): Eukaryota > Metazoa > Chordata > Actinopteri > Cypriniformes > Cyprinidae > Carassius > Carassius auratus. The sequence continues at coordinate 18,790,529 of NC_039257.1, read as the reverse complement.
GAAAACTCTTGCTTGTTTTAATTCATCAGGTACCTTAGCTTGGCCTATAGAGAGATTTAAAATATGAGTGACCACAGGGGTTATAAAATTAGCTGAATCTTTAATAAACCTTGCTGGGATATTATCTAAACCTGTCGCTTTATTGCATTTCAGATCTGTTAATTTCTTATAAACTGTAGTCTCATTTACCTTATTAAATGAAAAACCTCCTAAAGTGACACCACACTTAGCATAATACTCCTTAACTAATTTATCATTATATAAACTGGTCTGAACTGGTAACTCCTTTATCAAATTGTCAGCAACAGTAGTAAAAAATCTATTAAAACAGTTTGCTACTTCTTTCTGGTCTGTCAACAATTGATCATTAACTTTAAGACTAATTCTAGAGCCTTTACTCTTAGCCCTTTTCCGACACCCTAAATCATTTAAAACTTGCCATAACTTTTGAGAATCCTGCTTTACTTCACTAATCTTATTCTTAAAAAAAAATTGTTTAGCGTCTTTAATCTTACATCTTGTCTCATTTCTTTTATGTTTAAAGTTTTCATAGTCATCCTTATTTCCTTTCCTTCTAAATGCTTTTAAACTATCATTGCGTTCCTTAATATCTTTCAAAATACTATCTGTCATCCAAGGTTCTGTTCTTTGTTTAATTCTTATCTCCTTGCAAGGCGCAACTTTGTTCAAGACTTTTAAGAAATTGTTCTTAAACTTGTCCCAAGCTATGTCAACATCATCACACTGCGTCACCTCAATCCAATTAATCTTACTAAGTTCTTCAACAAAAAATTGTGGATTATACCTTTTAAGCGATCTCATTTGTAATGTATAATGTTGCCTTATGGCCTCTCTCTTTAATTTCCTAATTACATAAACCATATTATGATCACTTAATCCAGCTTCCAAAACACCACTTCTAAAAATCTTGTGATTATCTGAAACTAATATACAATCAATAATTGTTCTACTTTTAGGAGTAATTCTAGTAGGATCAACAATAATTTGTTTCAAGGCATATGACTTACAAAATGAACTAAAATGTTTAAACACTGACAAATCATTCTTCAGCATATCTGTATTTAAGTCACCCAAAATGATTAACTCTTGACCTAAAACATAATTTGACACATTTAAAATCTCATCGAGACTCTCATAAAAGTCCCTTTGATCAGGAGGACGATAGCAAATACCAACCAAAATCGGTTTACTCTTCGGCAACAGAATATCAAGCCAAACTGCCTCGACTGCAGTATTTGCAAAGTCGTTTCTCTCTTTAAACATCAAATCTGACCTTATATATGCACATACACCGCCTCCTTTTCGATTTCGATCTTTTCTCAATAAGCAATAATTGTCTATATGAATCTCTGCATCCAGTATCGAATCATCAAGCCATGTTTCACTGCAGCTGAACAACGCCACATTAGATTCTTGACATAAATAACGAGGTTCACTTATCTTTGGAAGCAGACTCCTGACGTTGAGATGAACCATGTGCAGACCTTTCATTGTCCCAATAGACCAAAAATCGCTGATTTTGGACGTTGTTGATTTTGAAAGAAGTTGTATTTCCTCATTCACAGTAGATTTACTCGACCGAGTCCTCAATATCCTGCCTCTATTCTCCGTCATAGAGAACATATCAGACACACCATAGTTCTTTCGACATAAATCTCTTGTTTCATTACAAGGACGTAAATCGTTCCACTGCTCCGCCATCAGGCTCCATTCGACACCAATTTCCGAACGCCGACATTGCTCCGCACCCAAAGCCCGACGGCCATCCGCGGCAAAAGTTTGGCAAACTCTTTCACCACCTTTGCACGAACCAGGCCCAGGACATTGATGTATGTCTCCCGACACAAGTAGACACATTAATATGATTAATAAGTCACTTAATTGTCTTTTTTGGCCGCGTCTTTGTTTCTTTGAACATGTAATCCATGGACGAAAAAACAACGTATAGATAACATTCTTTCCAAAACCGAGATGTTTACATCCACATCTAGCTTGCTTAATTTCAATATTAAAATCCAAGTTAATATTGTCCACCTCATTAAAATGCCATAAAAACGTATAAAATAGTGAGAAGATGAGTAGTAAGATTAACACTCCACACCTGCCTGCCGCCATCCTGATGATGATCAGTAGTATTTTACTATCTTGAATTTTTTTTTTCTTTTATTATTGATCTGACCAGTTTTATTTTACTATCACTTTAAAGTGTCCTTGTTACAGTGTAATTGTATGTTTCAGTACTGAGTAATTAACTATGTACTTAAAATATTTTTGGGTAAGGATTAGGGTTTGTAACGTAATTCACATTACAGAAATGGCCCTTCTAAGAGTAGTGAACAACCTGCTCCTTGCTTCTGATTCAGGTGCCATCAGCCTCTGGTTCTTTTAGACCTGAGTGTAGTTTTTGATACTGTTTGCCATTCTGTACTGCTATCTCATTTTTTACTGATACTGTTTTTACAGTTCATATATATCAGACAAGCAACAGTTCATTAGCATTGATACATCCAAATCTTATTCTGTCACTTTTTCACATGGTGTGCCTCAAGGATCTGTCCTTGGTCCACTTCTATTCTTAATCTATACTTCCACAGTTATGGTGATGATACACACATATTTTTTTACCGTAAAACCCAATTCTGGGTTGTAAAATATTTCACCTTCATAATATTGTCTGCCTACAACCATCTTTAAAATTCAAGATGCTGAAACTGTTGTTCATGCATTTATTATGTCGCATGTGGATTACTGTAACTCTTTGTTTAAAGGCCTACCTAAGAAAATACTTAATCGCTTGCAGCTTACCCAAAATCCAGCTGTTCGTGTTCTTACATTTATCAAAAATAAATCCCAGATCATTCTGGTTTTACAGCAATTTCACTAGCTTCCTGTCAACTATATTGAATTTAGTTTAAGATTCTTGTTTTAGTTTTTAAGGCCTGTCATGGGTCAGCACCTTCTTACCTTTCTGAATTAATTCTCCCCATGTCCCTGCCTGTACTTTGAGCTCGAGCTCATAAGATTAGCTTGCAGTACCCAAATTCCTACTATCTAGTGTGGGTGGTAGATCATACTGCGTTTCTGCTGCCAACCTCTGTAATAATCTACCACAAGATCGCCGTCTTATCTCTTCACTCCAGACCTTTAAAACTGCTCTCAAAACTCATCTATTCACATTGTTTCTTAATTTATAGCTTGCCTTGGATTTTCTGTTCTATGCTTTTGTAACTTATCTTGTATATTGCATATTACATCACCTCTGTCTGCTGTATATGTTGTAAACTATGTTATTTACCTTATGCAAAGTGTCCTTGGGTGTTCCAAAGGTGCTATCAAAATTAAAAGTAGTAGTAGTAGTAGTAGTAGTCGTGGTAGTGGTGGTGGTAGTAGTGGTAGTGGCGCATAATTTATTGTTATTATTTAAAAGCAAGTACATGTAACGTGCAATAATGACACAGAAAAATTAAGTGTTATCATAGTTTTATTAATAGGAGATAAAGACCCAATATAAAGTGGGTCCATAAAATCAATTTAACCTATGTACTTTTAAGTTTATAACAACACTGTCATCTCTACCTGTGACTTAACCAACACTTAAACCTAGCTAACCTAGCCAAGTGTTTATTTTGTATTGTATTATATTAAAAGACACCTAATATAAAGTGGGGGCTGTTTATATATATATATATATATATATATATATATATATATATATATATATATATATATATATATATATATATATATATATATATATATATATATAAGCAATTTTTATTCCAGATTTATTTTTAAGTACTTCAATTAAACTAAATGAAAATTAAAAATGTTTCTTTAGCAACTATCTGAAATTGTATTTATTTAAGAATTATTGTTTATTATTATTATTTTTAAAATGTCTTTACTGTTCCTGCAGGGTGCTGTGTTTTATTGATATACGATGCAGTAGCAGGGCAATGCAAATGTAAATGATTTTAGTAGTAGTGATTCATATAAAATGCATTCATATAAAAAGCTGGCACTGGACGTATGCGGCCTAATGTAATTCTGCCGTGAAGAGTATTCACCACAGAGAGTTATGACAGCAATGGAAGCCAGCAGGCGAGGAGCTTCCCAAATAGCCTTTCACACATGATATCTCCCGTAGCATTATAATGCAGGTAGGAAACACGCTCGACTGCTTAGCTTTCATGCTCCACTGCGTCTCGGCTGACTCTCAGGGTGCTTTGCTATGACGATGTATTCCCCTTCACCATGGTTACATATTGAAGCCTGTTAGGAAAGTGACTGCATTGATTCAGGGCACAGCTCAGCCATACAGCCCATGCTTTAAACCCAGAATGGCTTCTGTCAAAGGCTGCTGTGCCTATGCCAACAAAATAGGCGGCACCACGTGAAGAGCTGCTCTGATACGCATACCCCTTAAAATAGGGGCTAAATGCTGAAAGAGAGACTTGCTCTTCTTTTTCTTTTGAAGTTATAGCCGTGTCCTTGCTGCGTTATGGTTGTTGATGGCTAACATAGCATCTGGCTGCACTCCAAACACAGGAAATGAATCATTGAGACAGTTGGCACAGAAAGCTGCCTTCTACTTTAATAATGGATGTAGTATTTCATTTGTGCTGTGGAGTTTGCCATGATTACTTGGCCATTATTTTCAGCTTTTTTAAATTTATCAAAGTTGGAGCCATTCATCAGGTTTTTATGTGAAATTATTGTTTACAGCATTGGTTTAAAAATCATTTGGTTTTAGATGAAAACACTGACTAAATCAAATAACAGAAATCATGTTTGGGTCATATTCACATTGAAATTAAAAGAAAATCCTAAATTATATGTTGCAAGAGCAAAAGTGTGTCTTAGGACCATTAAAGATTGACTGATTGATCGATTTGATTTATGTGTGTGTGTGTATGAATGTATGTGTATATATATATATATATATATATAAAACAAAACAAATCATCAGATGGAGTCACATACAATATAAAAATGAATAATGATTTTTTTAAATTACTTTGCAGTCCATTCTACATTTCGCTTGCACAGTCTTATCTTCTGTGTAATTTTACTTTGTCTACATGTATAATTATTATAATTTTTCTTTTGTTGAAAATGTACATTTGAGGTTTACACACCCTCACATTCCACTGCTGGTTGGATGCTCACATGCATGATAATTAAATAGGCCAGGTCTCTGCACAGATCATTGCTTAATGCTGATTAAAGCATGATGGGATATACATCAAAGACAACCATCCCAGCAAATTAGACATTGCAACCATTAAAACAAGGTCCTTAAATCAATTCTCTAAAGATAAAGCGTCTGTTAACGGACAGCATCACATTTTTACATCATACAAGATTGTAACTTCCATTATTCCCATTTGTTGTTTTACTTCAGCCTTAATTAAAAGTGACATGGCAGTATTTTTCTTTACAAATTTACAATTTTAATAATATATTATTCCTCATTATAATCAAATATTGCGGTTCAATATAATATTTATAATTTAATTCAATACAAAAGAAAGAAAATGATATACATTTGTAGAAATACATTATATGATGTATTGGTTTACTTTGATTTGATTAATTTTAAGGTGAAATGCAATATTGTGTACAACATTTTCTTGACTGGTTTCGTGAGATTCAGTCAAGGATTCACATGCAATTGTCTTTGAATGTGTTGGATCATTAAGCTGCATCCAATGCAAAATGAACAAAAGGGGAATAAACTAATAAACGAACAGGCAGACTATAAACTGAAAGGTATATAACATAATTTGAATAAGAGTGGTGAATGCATTCGAGGCATCCCCAAAGCTTCTGGGAATGTCATACGTGTCACTCATTGGATCTCTGGGTAGGAACACATTCTTTAGTTCACAATGTGAAGCTCTTTTTGGTATGGAAGTCCCCCCCCCCCCTGCCTGCTGTGGAATAACCATATCAAGTAGCAATGTCCTTCAAGCTTTTGTCATAAAACTGATACACCACAATGATAAGCACAGCATGCTATCAATCACATGTCCCAGGACTGTCAGTTCACGGAGCGGCTCCTGTCTGCCAATGAATCATGCAAACAGCCCACAATCCAAACGCTTTGATACGCTTCCACCCCCCACCTAGTCAATTGGACATGCAGATTGTAACATGTCTTAACTATTGTCTAGCTATCTATGTCTAACTATACAAAGTTTATGACCAAATTCCTATCAGAAGTGGGTTTTATGAGTGAGTTGCATTGTGGGAAAGAGTCGTTTTCTTGCTCAATGCCGTTTCCCCCCCAGTTACTTTTTAAACGGCTTTGGTCTTCATTAGATTTTATTTCCAATGTGCCCTCATATCGATTAATTATCCTTGACAACTACATTAATTCAGGTACAGGCAAAGAGTATGAAGGACGTGTCATTACCTTGAGTGTTAATTACTCTGAAAAATCACGGACATATCAGTTCTTAAGCACCTTCCTCACTTCATGGCGACCACGGTAGAACATAAAGACAGGGAGATAATGGCGGTGCTGGAACAATTGGGATCCATGTTTAAAATGGATTTAAAACACGGATGATGTCCTCAAAGGTTCACCTTCAAAGCTAGGCTATTACATTTCCCTGCAGAAATGTGTCTGATTCTAATCAGGCCTTAAGGCATAGAAATGTGCTGATGAAAGTCGACCAATAAATGAACATTATTATCTTGTGGCATCTCAACCCTTGCTGTGACTTCCCCCGCTCAAGCCCTCTGCAGCAGTCAAGGGCTTTAAGAATGCATGCGCGGGATAATTAGAGAATCCCAAAAACTGTCTGATCTACAGATGGTGGAGTCGATATACACTTTCATTATTACGCACCGAACGCTGTGGGGTTTGGGTAAAGCAACAATAACCTGACATCAGGAGACTCATAACTTTGACTTTTGGACATGCTTTACTTTGTCCTTCAACTGTTCATATTGAACGTGAATTTAATAAAAATGTCAGTTCATCTGTTCACTCTCTGATAAGTGTTAATTAAAAAAAAAAAATCAAAATCTGGGTACTCCATTTGTGCTAGGGTCAAACTGACCTCCTGTTGGATTCTATGCAATTTGACAAAAAAATTAAACTATGAAAAACTAGAATCTTGTAGAATAATGAATACGGATGAAAAGCTCAAACCTCCAATAACACCGCCTTGCATCAAAATTGCTGAATGAAATTCAATAGATGCTTCTTACTAACTTTGGGGGTGCTTTTTCTGAAAGTAAAGCCTCTTTTGCTCAAGCATGTCATATGTTCTCATGTGGCAGAAACAGTGTTGGAGGTAATGCATTACAGGACAGGTCAGGCTGCAGCTTCGTTGCAGACCATGAAAATTTTGCAAGTCTACTAGGCCGACCTGCTGAAAGACCTGGATATAGGTCAGGGTTTTTCCCCCTGATGAAGTGGCTGAGCTGTGCCGCACTACATATCACTCTCCGTGCCACCAAACAGACCGCTACTGCAATAGGCAAATCTATGGCAGCTATGGTGGTAACAGAAAGACACCTGTGGGTGAACCTGGCTGACATCGGGACAAAAGAGAGGGGCTTTCTCTTTGATGCACCGTTTTCTCCTACATTACTTCTCGGCACTTCCATCGAGGCGGATGTTAAGAAGTTTATGAGCAAAATCTGAATGGGGGACTCTTTCACACTCAACTCCTGGCATGGATTTCGGTTTAAAGGACTGGATTTCAACTGCAAAAATATATAGAACATTTTTAAATGTGAAAGTGCATTGATGCATTACTTTTTGAACTAACTCTATAATACTGTACCTACAGTAGTGTCAAATGTTGGTTTTCTCTGGCTTCTGATCATGTAGTGTTCTGTAGTATAAAAATGCAATAACATACAGTATATGTAGAATTTTTCATCAGAATGCAGTGAAACTAGATTGCTTTTATGAAGCATCTATAGAAAAGTACAGTCAGAAACTATGGTTGACAAATGGTTCCCTCAATCGCACTGTGGACTTTATGTAACACTACACTGCATTATATCCGTTTGGTCTTTTAAAGGTTATAAGGTAAAACGTATCTCCATGAGGATGCATTTGGGTGTGTTTGAACTGAGGGTTTGTTGGCATTGAGTGTTCAGCAGAAACCAGAGAAATGACTGTGAGAAACAATCTACTTGACCCTGCAGGGGATCCTGACAGAGAGCTCTTGCCATCAGTGCATAGCTTGAAGCTTGCTGTTTACTTCTGTCTGTGTGTGTGTGTGTGTGTTTGAGTGTGTGTTTCAAATCAATGCTGTGATAAAATTTAAAGAGCAAAAACAGCACAGGGGAGAATCCATCAGGAATTGGACCATGGAACCTTCGATTAAAGTCATAAAACAAATGACAGACATTAGAGCAAAACAGCAGCTTGAAGGCTTGGAATTCTGAATTTGTAGAATACTGTGTAATAACGAAAGTGATGGAGCAAAAACTTTCACAGAAATAATGTTTAAGGCAGAGTGGCACTATCCAGTGGATACAACAGAAATAGTGTGAATAAAAATGTGTCATTGACAGGCCTTTTGAAAGGATCACTGCTGGCACTAGATTAAGAAGTAAGGCTTTGTTAGATACATGTGACATAAAATGTATATAGTCTGTCATATCATTTCCCAAAAAAAAAAAAAAAATCTACAATTTGGAAGCAGACTGTTTAACTCAATACAATCTTAAACTCTAATATATAGTAATTTCATATTTAAAATAATTTCATATACACGTACAGTATAAATAACACAAATTTTTACCAAATTAGAATTTTATTTTTCAAAAGTTTGGTTTCAGTCAGATGTTTTAATCAAGTTGTGCTTGTTGTCATCAAGGCTACATTTAGTATAAAAATTATCATAGTTCATCAAAATACAGTAAAACAATTATATATTTTGAAATATTATTACAATATGTAGTTTTTCCTCTAAAGGCAAAGCTACATTTTCAGCATCATTACTCCAGTCTTCAGTGTCACATGATCCTTCAGAAATCATTCTAACATGCTAATTTGGTGCTCAAGAAGCATTTATTTTTTATTACTAATAATGTTAAAAAACAGTTGCTTAACATTTTTATTTTTGGAAACCGTGAAAAGTTTTTTTTTTCCATGAGTCTTTGATATCAAATATACACTGGGGAAACACCTCTTGAACCCATGAAACAGCACACACGCCTGGCAATCCACCGAAACACTATACTCTTGACCTTTAAAACATTTATAAAGTGCTTTCGACAACATGCACTTATTCTGCTGTATTTCGCTTCGCAACCTTTTCAATAGAAATGCATGTATTACAACTGTGACATAAAATCCCTGACAAAGTTTTAGTATACCAGTGTGCCATGGTTAATTTTATATCATAAAGGTACTGTTCAAATGTCTATATAGTTTTTATTTTTTTAGTTTCCATTATTTTAACAACTGTATAAAAAATTTGAAACGTTGCCTTGGCAAGTAGCTGAAATAAAATGATTTTATTATTTTTTGAAACTATTTTACATTATTTTAGTAATGTAATGTATTTAAAGTAATTCAACGAACACTAACCTATAGCATAAACCAAGCTAGTCTTTTTAGAGTGGTAGTTTGCAAGTTGTGCAATCAGACAGTCTATCAGATGCAGACTGACTCCTTATTGTTTTCGGGGTAATTACCCCATCACTCCATGCTCCAGTACATATGGCCATCTTTTGGCAGAATCACACCCTGAGGGGACCGCTTAAGCAGCTCATCACTCATTTTGAGTAATTGTGCAGGTGAATTGTAAGTAAACTCTGCGAGCGTGCTCACTTGCTTGAGTACCAGATGCCAGCCAAGCCTGCCAGAGTGTGGACATGTGACCGCCTCATTAAGCCAGGAGGAGTGAGCCCGTTGGCCCTTCCTTGCCAACAGAGTACCGCGGCTCAGTCAAGCCAACTGTCCCTTTGCCCAGACAGCTCCCGATCAGGGACGTCAGCCAGCTGGGACAGATCCTAATTCATTACAGGGAGGCGAGAATAAGAAATAAAAATGCAAGGCCAGCATCAAGGAGGAGGCCGCAGGGAGCCGGCAATGATATTAGAGGAAGGGAAACTGTTTCCTCTAAGCAGCAGATTATGAAAACATTAAGCAACAATTACTGTAATGAGAATTACTGGGGCGGCAAAGGAAGCAGACAAGCTGCGTGCATCTGGGTAATGCAGCTGGTTTCAGGGGTGAAGCGCAGGGAGTCGGCGAGGCACGAGCACTTTTCATTTGTTTTCGACGTGTCAGTCTAGCGCAGATGGGGGCTGTCGCTAGCCTTGGGTTGACGATCTCATTGAGCATCAAATTGGCATTACTGTAAGCTGTTCGATATGCAATAAGCTTGATTTATTATTTGTCAGAAGGCAGGTACTCCTCGAGGCGCGGGACGCTGGGAACGCACAGCTTTATTTGCGTTAGACACGAATGAGAGCGTGACTGAGCGTTAACTGGTGTAAATTGGATTCTTTCCACTTTTAACCGTCTAGATCGACCGGCTAGTAGCATTAGCAAAGCCCTCTTATTTATTGTCGCCTCTGCAGGTCACAACGGTCAGCTTCTTAATCTTGATCAAGCCGCACACTCATAAGAATTATGATTTGGTTTTTTGCATGCAAGCCAAAATAATATTTATGAGCCCAAACAGCTGCTGCTTCAAAACAATCTTGTCGGATTTGATTAAACTCTCTCTGACACACAACAAAGTTGAGCGCACACAGCTTGTGCTCATCGCCACAACCTGTGATTACATGAGAGGATTCGGTTATTGCAGCTAATATCATTAGCATTCTCACATATTATGTATCTCTTGATGTTGTGCATGAGGTTATTCAAACAGGTGGTGCTGTAAACAAGAAGCAAATGTCCTCACTTAGGTGAAGCCGTTGGGTTTAATCCACAGTAGATTTTGTCTACATATAGAACAGGAAAACCTATCAAATTTTCGAAAGTTCTGCTAGGTCTCAAGCTGAATGTCGGCTGTATACAAACACAAATTTATAGTGTAACAGATGTTGTGATCAAACATTATGTTCTCCCTCTAGTTATGTTGATCAAAGTTTTTTTTTTCTATAGATGCACAGTGAAGTAAAACAACACATAGATAACTAAAAACATCCTAAATATATATTTTTTAATGTCATTACATATTATTTGTTTTTGTTATAAACAATTCGGTCCATCAGTTGAGTCAGCTTGGCCTATAGGACCCCAAAGTGATTATTTTAAAAGAACTTTTAATGACTACTGTCCACAAGAGGCGCTATCAGCGATATCATTTTTTCTTCACTGCAAATGTGGGTTCATTAAACAGAACTGTATCATATAAAAAGGTGCCTGTGGATACCTTTTGCATTGCTTGTAAAACATTTCACGGAAGTTTTAAAGTGTACTATCCTGTATCTGGTGCTAAATAGCTTGTTTAATTTTCTCCAAAACGTGACTGTTTCTTGTACACTTGCATTTTTTAAATAGTGTTCCGTAGTGTTCATTTCATCTGGAAACTGCAATGAAATGTTTGTATTTTTGCAGTTTTGCAGAAGTGTAGACAGTCACATATTTTCAATGAGCCTGGGCTACTCTCATGCATTTCAGTCTCCCTCACCTTCTCACTCAACCAAATAAATCTCATGACATTTAAAGACAATGCAAAAAAAAAAAAAAATGGCACTGCACAATTTGTCTTAAACTTCAAAAGGGACTTAAACATTAAAAGAAAGTTTCATTTTGAGCAGCATACCGGGGTCAAGTGTAGACCGAGATCTTCATTGTTTAATGCAATCGAGTTGTGTTTTCTCCACCACATATCCTTCATTACAATTGCACATATTTCCATTTTGCAACAGTTAGGCATAAACGTGTATAACCTAATTGAACTATAGCTATAACTTCAAATCAGGCTATACATTTACATGCATCATACAATATACAAAATAAATAAACTTTTTATAATAGTAACTGTAACAGGATCTCAATAATGAGCCCCTTTTATGCTCTACTGTAAAAAGTTACATATACATATCAATTATATTTTATTAATTATATTTGTATTATTAAATGTTACATACTGATAACGTCAAAACCCGTGATGGAAATGCCAAACGTATTCTTGTAAAAAGTATTAAAATGAAGTTGAAGCTGGCTGTGATGACAATAAGTCAAAATATTCACCCATTTTTCTTGTGCAATAGAATACCTCTGCACCACGACTTGTGAGGGCACTTCTAAGTCCCCCCCCCCCCCCCCTTAATTTGGTATGCCTGCATCGTAAAACCAAAGCAAACCATGCAAACAATTTATTATAACTTAAATGTAGTACAGCTTAATTACACAGTTAGTTTTAACTAAGTGCAAGTCAACCTGCCATACCAAACAAGACCACAGGTAGATGTCAAAGGACTGCATATAAACCATTATATAGATCCATTCAGAATTACTAAATACACCATAAAACAAAATAAAATGTAAACCATTCTAAATGTGTGGAAACTCAGTGATCTGAACATGGCCTGCAATCATAAAGCGTGAATACTATGTGAATATACCGAACTATGTTCAAGCAGAAATATGATGTTATAGTGATTTTCCTTTAGGGAAAAGAGCAGTGTAATGTTCTTCAAAACATCAAACATTTCATACAGGTTTGAAACGACTTGAGGATGAGTAAATGACAGAATTTTCATTTTTGGGTAAATTATTTCTTTAACCTAATGCCTCCTGCACTACCACCATGAATTACTGAGAACTGTACGATGATCAGGTGGGACCTCCAGATTTGCTGCTGTATTAATTTTATCTGCCTGGCAGGCCTGCAGTAGTTTACCGGACTGTATTGAGTCCTGCCCTTAATGTGCCCATTAAATCATGCAGCAAGATTAAGACTGAAGAGGCAAACACCACTCAACAAGATGTACAGTACTGAAGGCAGCCTGACTTCATGACCCGAGATAGATGGGCCTCGGTTTGGGCAGGATGGGACGCCTCCATTGGGTGGTTTGGGCTACTGGAGACCATAAATCAGACCGGCAGCAGAGGTCTGGGCTCAGGTGGTGTAATGAGCCAAACAGCATGTGGCCAACCTCTTCCTGTCCACTAGGTTTTGAGGGTTCACCCGCCCCGTCAAACCCTGTGGTTTGCCGTTCATCACTGCTCGCCTGATGCTCAAAGGCATTGGAGTCTGCAAACACATCACTGTGAACATTGTGTAAAGATAACTTCAGGTTCAAACAACAGGGCCCACAGACAGCAAATACAAAAAATGGAGGCCATCGGAACATTTATAGTCCCTTGAATTTAACAATTGCATGGTTTCATATGATTTAAAAGAAAATACAAAAATAGAACAAAACTCTGTGTTAATGTGCCTGTTGGCAACTGTAAATTAAGACTAGACTGCATAGGAACTGAATGCTGTTTATATTATTAATATAAATGTAGATATGTTGCTTGCCCAGTGACCAAGCGACTACATAGTTTATTTCTCTGTATAAATGGATTCATGGTGGTTATACTCAATATATATATTCATGAATGAATTTTGTTATTTCAGCCGCTTTTTTCAGGTGGAATTATTAGTCTTTAAATCAAGTGCCATTCTGCTTGCACAAGACCCTCATGTCTTTAAACCTGTTCATCGAAATGTTATCATGTAATTGTAACTTAATTATTTTAAACTAATTTCTAATTATTTGTAACTTAATTGTGTAATTTTAACAGTTGTATGCTTTAGCTTAGAAATCACTCAGTTTTAACCTTCAGTATTATAGTAATGTAGTTCCAAATGACTCTCATGTAGCCTTTATTTTACAGCAAAAGTTAAAAGATTTTTTTTCCTTGAGAAAATTTGAAAATAATCGGCATTGAATGGAATTGAATCAAATTGTTAATCGAATCGAAAGCTTGTGAATGAAAATAGCATTGAATCGTGAAATTTGTCAAAACCCAGCCCTAATAAAAAATATGGAGCTCATACTCAAATTGGTGTGGTTGCTTTTATTTATATGTACAAAAACTAAACTAAAAAAAATCTAATAACTTGCAATATAAAATGTTTATGGAGATCAAATTAAACTTTTTTTTTATTTTTTATTTATGCCAATCAACATGTTTTTGACAATCTTCGTAGTTTAAATGGATTAAAATTTATTTTCCAATCAAGCAATAACATGAGCTATAGTACTGTTGTAATGAATGCTGATTTTAAGTTCATTTTCATTAATTTCAACTGCTGTCACTACCGGCTGCAATTTCTATGCTTGTAATTATAGAGCAAAATACACAAATATTGACATTTGCTAGAAAATAACCTGAGCTGCCCTTGAAGTTGGTTAGAGAATAATATTAAAGATTCTCACCTTTCAAAGCGAGGAGTACAGACAAATCAGAAAAAGGGAGACATATAAAACACATTGATAGAGAGAAAGAGAAATGCATTCTGGCAAATCACTTTGCCTAATGGAAATGTTTAAAAGGGGCTTTCTGTTAGCCTCTCTTTACATGCTCCTCATGCTCAAGAGACAGGAGACTGCACTGATCCATCATCATTAAAAGACAGATTTATATGACGCATCAGATTCTTCACGGTTTCCACACAAACATATTAAGATGTTGTGAGGGACTTTTAATGTATTGCTAAACTGTTGCTGAGGTGTTCTAAAGGTCTTGCCTCTGTATGGTTGCTAGGGTCTGTTCTGAGGAGTTGCTAAGTGGTAGCTTATTTTGTGAAAACCTACATTTTGGATTATTGTGATATTTATATCAGCTGTTTGAACTTCTCATGGCACCCATTGAGATCCACTGTTGAGCAAGCGATATAATGCTAATTCTCTCAAAATCTGTGCATCCACATCTTGGATGGCCTGCTGTTGAGCACATTACATTTTCTTTTGGGTGAGATCCTGTAAGAAGTATGTCACATGACTGAAATGTTGCGGTTTCAATACATATTCTTATGGCGAGCAAATGTGTGTAACTTTTATGATGCATCATGTTCTTTATGGCTTCCACACAAAATATTATGCCCCTGAAAAGGTGTCCTTGTCTGACGAATGGAGGCCTTTCCTTTTCTTTTCTCAGAAAATCTTTCAGTGATATAGGGCATGACAGATAGGCCATTTACAGCGTCTCACACAGGTCACCTGATGTGAAAGAAAACTTTTCACTTCTGGCAACAGATGTAGCTGCACATAGCTGTAAACATGTGAATGATGAACTAAAGCAACAACTGGGTCAGATATCCTACAAATAACCCACACAAAACAGGTATTGTATGTGTACGGCGATAAATGAAAGGCATTGAAATGCCTTGGAGGGGAAGGTGGAGCTACTTTTCATGCTTTCTGTGCCTTTTGGCTTTTCAACACTATACAAAGCTGTGCTAGAACTATGCTCGAAGCAAATACATTGAAAATATAATAATTTTCATGTCATTGTGTCTTATTCAGTGAATACAAACCACTTCATTAAGAAAATAGATAATGAAAAGTGAACAGTAAACATCATGGTTTATATTGCTTTGGAGTATATGAAGAACTAGATGTGAAAATGTATGGAAATTCACTTTCACCTTGATAAAGGGCTGTGGATGGTTGTCAGGTTGTTGTATACACTATTTTGGGCTGCTCTTAAATTTTTTTTTCCTTTAGTATGAATAATTTTTTATTAATACAATAATCTTTTTCTACTATAAAGTAGGGCTGGACCAGAATATTTGATTATTTGAATATTCGTTCGATGGGTTTGCATTCGATTTTCCATTTTGAGATTCAAATATTATTTTTTATTTTTTTTACACCTGGGATCCCCTGCAAAATGGTCACGTTATTCACGCTTGAATAAAGCCACTTTTTTTTACTATCGGGTTGAATGGTTCTAAGAACTGTCAGGTATGGTTACAGTTATGTTTCCACGTGAGCCTGGTACGGTGCAGCACGATTACAAACCGTTCTCGGCCCAGAATTCTTGGCACGGTTAGACAACCATGGTGCCATGCTGGAAGAGTGCATGTCGATGTCGCCTTCTGTTTATTTTATTTTATTTTTCATGTGAAGAGTTGTGTCCTTTTTTCCATCTTTGAACTAAGTAAATATCAGATTTAAAAAAGGGATCCCAATAACAGAAATATCTGATCATCAGCCATATCGCTGTTTATATTACACTTGCGTTACCAAAGCAACTGATGCATTTGTATTGCATTCCAAAAAGTTCCATTATAACAAAGACTATAGAATACCCAAGACATGTCACTCCTATTGTTTTGAATGGGGAAAAATGGAATGCTCAATATGGATGCTCAGTCACAGGAAGCCCCGCCTTCTGAATGAAAGAGCCAGTCACTAATTGGTAAAGTCAGCACATCACTGCAGCTGCCGTTAGACGTCCCGGTTGCTATAGAAACAGTCAGTGTTGTGAGACGTGCTTTCAGGACTGTGCATGCGCATTGGCTGATCTAGCCTGAAAAAATATGTCTTTTACAACGCTATTTGAGCAAAAGTAACAACATTTATGACAGTTTTTGTCAGACGTTTTTGGGTGATTTCAAATTTAAAATGTAATCGTAAGCTTAGTGAAAAGTTTTGGAGAATTTAATGTTTCCCCATTCAAGGAGATAGGAGTTGCACTTGCATGCCCGAAAGGCATTTCAAAGATGGCTACCGAGTGACATGACTTGTCTTAAAAGGACTTTGGTTATAAGCACCACAATAGAAAATGAAATACGTATCCGTGCTAACTGGCCCAGATCGTCACAGAATCAAATGGTTAAGAAATGAGAACCATTCAGTCTGATAGTGGAAAAGCGGCTTATGAATTGCCCATGAGTGAACTTCATAAACGTCTCGATTCAGTTCATCTGGATGAGAAGACAAAAATGCCGAAAACCTCTGAGCTGTGTGGGAGCACGTTAAATTAAGTGAGGACAAGACAAAGGCAGTGTAGGCCTGATAGGAGTTCTGTAAGTAGTATGCCTAAAGTATATTGGTGTAAAAAAAAAATACAAAAATAAATCCTTTTATCAAGCATGCACTTAGTTTGCTTGGAAAATACTTGAGAATACGGCAGTCATAAAAATTGTTTTTTAATACAATAAAAATGTACAGCAGCTCAGCCTAATAATAATTTGTCTTTATTTAGAAGTATTGCTCATAACAGACCTGTGTGTTTTGTATCACTAGTGCAGTGTCCGTTCTCAGTGCATATAAGCCCTGCTTTGCTGCGGCTCGCCACTTCTGGCTCGCACTAATCTGTAGTTTTTTTTTTTTTAAGTGTATTAATTCTGAACGTGTCGCGTGTCCATATTGCACCAAAATGCTACACCGCACTCCCTTGGGTCCGCAGCAACACACCTGCCATGTCGATTGGATAAACTCTTCTCGACATAATTAAAATGCAAACAGACAGATAGACACACAGAGATTCCTGCCTTTTTAGGGAAAAAGAATATGTTCAGCCCCCTCTCCCGAAGCTTCATATATTCGGTGTTGAATACTACCGAAGCTTCAAAGCTCATAAAATTGTACTTTTTATTTGTACCAGCCCTACTTCAATGCAATCTTTCCATTCTAGAGAAGTTTCTTTAATGTAAAAGGTTCCTAAATGTATCATAGATGCCAACAAAGAACATTTATTGATATTAATGTGCTCTAAATGTTTTTTTGTTGTTGTTGGTTTCTTATTGGCTCAAAAGAATATCTTGGCACTGCTGGCTACCCAGCATAAAATCTGATTACTCACTACAGCTTTAAAAAGTGTGTTAAACTTGTTAAGAGAGGTTTTCTTTGATTTAAGATTTAAACTTCACTTTAATGTATGTTGTGTTTGTGTTGCTCTTGTTGAACCAAAAAGTGTAGTGCTGTTTGTCAGCTATTTACCTCTCTGGCATGACTTGTGTTCCCTGTTACAGTCTTCACACCCATGTCGCATACAAGGTTTTAATGTTGCAACAATGCTTTGAGTTCCAGATTCTGGGCTATTTAGCTTCCATAACTAAAAAAACAAAACATCATAATAACAATTTAATTATTTGTTCTTATTACTCTATCAATACAATTCTGTTCATTTCGAGTTGTTTCTATAAGGCAGTTTCCCGAAATGTATTTTTATGAAATTTCTACACTTTACAGTTTTTTTCCTGTCTATATTTAAACAGTTTCAGAAATGTAGATTCCTATATCATTCACCTGATTTATGTAATGTTATTCCTAAAACATTATGATTTTTTCTTTCTGCCTGTTTACAATACTTTCACCTTTCACTCTAATGTCAACAAAATAAAACAAGAATTTTCCGATTTCTTTTCTAGAACGCAAGTTCATATTTAATTAGCTTCTGCTTCGTTTGCATATTTACTCATACTGTAACATTTCAGAATGTGTCTAACATAAAAACAATTGTCTGTGATATTTATAGTATTAGTGAAACCTTTTCCCCAATTCACTTGTGGATTCTTTTCTTAAAATAAAAAAGTGATAGTGATACTTTCCTTAAGTAACTTAATTTATTACAAACTTAACCAACAATGCTTTCAGATATATGATATGCAAGCTTAAAATTCTAAAGTCAAATTATTTATTGAAGACTAACATCTAGTTTTGTGCCGCTAAATTGTTCTGTCATTACATTTTGCCTGTTGAACACAAAAAGATTTCCATTTGTTTCTGTGTAAATAGCGGAACGCATTCCATCTATGGCTATACGCATGAATCAGCAATAATTACTTTTTGTTCTTTACTGATGGTTACAGAGGCATGGCAATTTCTGATTAAAAAGCCAAATTATAGAAAAGCGGTGATGTAGAGGTTTTAAAATGGAATTAAAAATCACTGCTCTTCTTTGGATGAAAGACATTTTCTCGATTATAATTTCACACAAAAGAACATTGTTCATTTCTACTGTTTCATGTAATTTACCACGGAAATAAAAATGTACATTTATTAGTTGAAGTCTCTCATAATGAAGTGAATCTGATGAAAGTGTGATTAACCTTTCTCCTCAAAATCAAAGGAAAAACAGGAAATTATATTAATAAATATTAAATATATTCTTAGATTTTTGGGTCTACCCTTGTGGAAAAAGAAGTGCACGTAATTGTACCGAATGTGCACCTGTGGTGTATATCTTAAACTGTTCTTGCAAATAATATTATATTAATTAAATAAACTTGTTCCTAAAATGTTTCTATGGAAAATACACTTGTTGCATACTTAAGAATACTTTTAAAATGTGTACTTTGTAATAATGTAAAATTCAAAGTTTTACTTTTAAAAAGTGGTACATTTTGTGTCATTGTTTTAATCTTTTGTCATACTTAAAGAAGTAATAATGTTGATTTCATTTATCCTGCAGTACAATAGTTGTTGTTGTTGTTTTTTTTAAAAAAAGATAATAAAGGTAATCACAAAATGATTAATATGTCTTCAGTTCTACATAAGTGGGTTACAATTTCCAGCAAATTTTATTATTTATTGTATATAAAAGCATACTCTAATGTTTTCTGACACTTAATCACAAGTTAGTCTCAGTTAAATAAAAATGTATTATATTCAGTTGACTTTTTTTGTATATTGTATTTTTTCTTCTTCTTTTTTTTTTTTTTTGTCAAGTATATTATTTCCGGAATAGTTATTCTTATAATATGCTAAAGGTTTAAAAAAATATATATATATATTTTTTTTTTCACAAGGGAGATTAATAATAATAATAATATCTCACTTTGAAAACAAGATTCCAGTGGTAGATAAAAAGGAAATAAAAATGTGATTAAGTCACATTGCAATTATTAGTTATCCACCACAGACCTCATAATGACATTTAATAAATTGGTCTGTTTTGTGTTGGCTTAATTTTGCTAATCAATTTAGCACCACGGAACAAACGTCTCAATACAGGTACAATTTACATAAAATTGCTGCTGCTTTATTTCAGGCAGCGTAAACTAAGCGGAGAGAATTATTTGTACCCTGTTTCCAGTGTTTACAACCACTCATAGTGTGATGAAATACATATTAAATTAGAGCTGATGCGTAAATATGATTAATGATGTGCCTCCGGGGCTGCTGAAATTAATTATACACCGAATGACATTTCCTGACCTTGGTTTCCAAGGAAAGAATGGTTAATCCCATGAGAAGATGAATGCAATAAAACGTTTGTTTGTCACATTGATTTTGAGTGCCTTTTCTTTCACACGTGTTGATTAGAATCCATTGTTTGCATCTGTTGTTTAATAATTTGCAGTGATCGCTAATCATGATTGGGCATGTTGCTTGTTTTACGTCCAACATAACATTCATTTTATCCACTCACCTCAGTCAGATTTAAACATGAGGCGTCCGAGAGAGTTTTCCATCTTAATTATGCAGCTAATCGCAACATTAATTTGTAATGCTTGGTGAAGGTAAACGTCCTTTTTGCATGGGGAAAAAAGTGTCTGGCTATCATTAACAGATGTCATCTAGACCTAATAGTTTTCCAGCTCATTAAATATGGTCTCTTGTGTCATTAGGTCCTCAAGTACAGGCACAGGGCCTTCCTCGCCATATTTTGTGCTTATGATGGTGATGATTTTGAGCAAGGAGGTTAATAATACCTGGATAATTTCCCAGCCATCTCAGTGGTTGTTGCTTGGCTGGCATACTACCGCACTACAGATATTGTAGAAATAGTATCATATCAATAGTATTCTGAATTCAGCCTCAGTAATTTGGAATCTCAAATCATTGATCAGAAACACTCAGGTTTGGACATGGATGTTTTTTAGCCAATCACCTGAGCTGTAAATGCCATGTGACTAATCATGCTTGAGCTGCAGGAAAGTGACATTGATTGGCTGATAACAGCAGAACATTCAAAACCAATGACGTCAAAAGCAGCAACCAAGGAAAAGACTGAAATGTTATTTATAATGCTGTAATATAACACATTTTGTCTACTGCTATACACATGAATACGCAATAATTACTTTTTGTTCTTTACTGTTGTGTATGGAGGCATGGCAGTTTCTGATTAAGAAGCCAAATTATATTGCTTAATTAAAAGCGGTGATGTAGATATTTTAAAATGGGATTGATCAAGACATTTTCTTGATTGTAATTTCTCATGGAATAGAACATTGTTCATTTCTTTAATTTCATGCAATTTACCATGAAAATACAAATATCTATTGATGATGTGAAGTATTGAAAACCTTGAAATAAAAAAAAAAAAAAAAAAAATGTTTATAGGCTTCTTTTTAAAATAATTACTTTTTTCTTGATTTCAGAGGTTAAAATACATATCAGGCTAAATGAATGTGACTAAAATTTAAATATTAAATATTATAATATAATATATCTAGTTATATGAATGGCAGTCAATGGTGAAAAATAGAAAAATAGATCAAGATAGTCAAGCTAGCGATGACAAGCCAAATCATGACTCTTATAGTTCTTGAGGAAATATGAGCAGCAGAAGTTGCAGCTTTTATAATGGGGTATTAAAAGCCATTTGCAAATGCTTTGCAGTTGATCACCAGAGATGGCACTGGTGCGCTGCTGATATCCTGACAGACTCCAGGGTGGCATTGCCAGTTAAAGATGCAGAATGTGAGAAGCGGCTGATGAAATCTCATACAGTGTACTTCTGGGAAAGACTTTTTTAAAAAAAAATACATTATTAAAAACCACCCATAGAAATAGCACATGGACAACAATAGCCAATTCCATTTAATCTCTCCTCTTATAGAGCAAATTAGCTTTTTTGGCCTTTTGTTTGTTTAGTTTTTTTCTTCCAAATGGTGGACTCTGCTGTTGATGTGATATTATGTTACAGATATTTGGTCTACTCTAATACAATGTCTTGCTATCAGGATCCAAAATTAACCTTTTCCCGCACCTGTCAATATTGAATTAACTAGAAATAAAGACTAGAGATTCAATGGAATTTTACATTATATTTTTAACACTAAATGAATTTGGTTATAATGAATGTTAAAAGATAGGCATTATATTAAAATACTACGTTACTAAGTTGTTGTTTTTTTCTACACTGTTATTTTGGGCATTTTTTGCCATTGTACTAAAGCTCATAAATTATACACAGTTTTTTTTAAGGTCAGTTTCTCACCGTAAACTACGACTTTTGCCTTAATGGACTCCTAATTTGTTAGTAATAGTTGGTAATAGTGTAGAAGATTAAGGAATCAAAAATATTGTCATGCAAAATGCTTTATAAGTACTAACTGACAACCAATATGCTAGTTATATGCATGGTAATAAGCAACTAGTTAGGAGTGAGAATTGCTTCTTAAGATGATGTTTTTTTTTTTTTAAGACTCACTAGAAAAATACAACAGAAATATAGATTAATACTTACTTACATAATTACCTTGCCATTTTTATTTACTCACATAACTTAATTAATTTTATACTCCCTGTATTTTATTTTGGACCTTTTGATAGTTTTTTTTTTTTCTTGACATTTTTGATTTTTGCACTTTGTCTTCATTGCTCTCCGAATGATGTGGACTGGACATGAGTCTGATGTCAGCTTGCCTTGAATTATACATAGAAATGGGAAGTGTCACTCACCCTGACAAGCCTATTTTCTGCCCTTCTATTCTGAACAGGAGAGTTAAGCACAGTAACAGAAATGGCTTCATTATGCCACATCTGCTGGATTTTGAGTGGTGAATCTCCACTGATGGCTGCATGGACTAGTTTATAAAAGTCTCCAACATAAAAATGTTTAATGGAAGTAACATTTGATGGCTTTTTTTTCTTTCTGCCAATTTCATTATAGCCTTTGGCTTGAAAGTGAAAAATGTCAGTTTGTATTTTATGAATGCGTATGGCTTCCCATATGTTATGTTTAGGGAGCTTTGAAACTATATTCGTTATGGTCAGAGTTGGAAAGTTACAATATACAAACAGTCAGTTATCAAACTATTAGCCTTTCCAGTTGGTTTAATTTAGTACATGCTAAATGCTAGTGTCCACAAAACATAAGCTAAGAAAGGTCATTCAATCTGAAGGACACTTTCTTGTAAATCTTTGTGACTTTGCGCCTTTGACAGCTGTGCAGTGAAATTCAAACATATTTAATCTTCAGCTTGAAAGATAACTGGGCTTTTAAGTGTTCTTTAACTGAGCAAACACAACTTTTTATGCTAATCGGCTAACCCTTCTGATGGAACGACTTTGTTCTTTGCATCTTTTATGAAGGCGGCATTATCTTACCAAACACAGCACGTATCAGCCATTTATGTCAATAGCGAGTTGGAGTGATTAAATAGTCTGTTTGGGTGGCAGTAATCTCGACGCTCTAGGCCTAATATCAGGACACAGAGGTTTGCCACCATATTGCTGTTTTGGGATATCAGCTTCACAAAATGGAGGCATCTGTTATTGATAAAATAACGGGACAGCTGGTGTAATTGGAGAGGGTAAAAAACTATAGTCCAATAATGTGCAGTGCTGTGATAAAGCTTATCTATGCTTCAGTAAAAGTATGACCTCCATAATCTTCCAGTCATGAATCCTGACATGCTGAGATGAATTGAGAGACACAGCAGGCTGGAATGAAGATACAGCAGTATACACTGTATTAATCCCCCAAAATACTGAAATAATAATCAAAAATGTTTGTTTATTTTAGTTTTTCTTTTTTTATATTCTGTTCCAAGTTCTGACTTCTTAAAACTTTTGAACAAGTAAAGTAGGATTTCTATTACGATGCACTCAGATTTTCTCAGATTTTTCTCAGTCAGCAGCTGAGTTAATTTAATATTACAGTATATAGAAGAGTAGTGATTATAAGTTTTTAAACAAGACATTCGTTTAAGAAAATTAACTGGATTCAATTGAGACTATTACCCCAAACTCTCTGAATTATTTGTAAATGGTGACTTTTATGACTATATTTTATTGCAAAATAAGGATTATTGCCTTATGTAGAACTATTTGGAAATTACAGATGGTGGAAAATGGCAGACACTTGAATGCAATCACATATGTTTGAACCAGAATCAGAAGAGGATGAAACAGTTTCACAATCACAAAGACAACAGCAGCCTTGCACAGTTCACACATCCAAAAATAATACAGATGCATGGCTGAAACAAAAAAACATAACATGCAGATTTGGCATAAGCATAGGGTTATGATGAGAAAACAATTAACATAATCTCAGGAACAACAATGTGACTTTGTGCTGTTTTTATTTATTGAAAACTAACAAAAAATGACAATAATCCTCCCTTACATTATGTAAATATGTAGGGTTTTTAAATCTGCATGCAGATGTTTATTTTAGCACAGGTAGCGTATGCTGCAGCATTTGTCATCATATTAAGCAGTCAGGTCCAGTGCAGTTTTAATTGTCCCATATTACAATAACATTTTATTAGCAAGACCTGCATCAGACATAATCTGGAGCAGATTCCAAATCTTCAGTACTCATCTTTCTGGTTCTATCCGCTGCTTTAGACATGGTTAACCACCAGATCCTCCTGTCAACCCTATTGGCAAAGGGCATCTCAGGAACCACACTCAAGTCATTTGAGTCTTATCTTTCATATAAATCCTTCAAGGTATGTTGGAGAGGTGAGCTGTCCAAGTCGCAACATCTAAAAACTGGTGTGCCTCAGGGCTTAGTTCTTGGACCACTTCTCTTCTCGTTCTAAATGGCATCACTAGGTTCTGTCATTCAGAAACATTGCTTTTCATATCACTGTAATGCTAATGACACTCAACTCCACCTCTGATTCCATCGTGATGATCTGATAATAGCTGCTCACATCTCAGCTTGTCTAACAGACATTTCTTGCTGGATCATCACCTTCAACTCAACCCTGCCAAGACAGAACTGCTTATGGTTCCATCAAATTCATCACTTCATCACAATTTCACCATCCAGTTAGGCACATCAACCATAACCCCTTCAAAAACAGCCAGTAACCTTGGAGTTATGATTGATTAGATAACTCTCTCAGACACACTGCTAAAACTGCCTGGTCCTGGAGATTTGCTTTATTCAACATAAAAAAGATCAGGCCCTTTACTTCGGAAAATGCTTCACAACTCACAACGCTTACAAAACCACCGCTGGCTCTGAAATCCTTAACCTAAACTTGTGAATGAGTCAGTCTGTTGTTCATTATCTGGCTCGGCCCGGTGTTCATCTTCAGTTCTCTCTTCACAGCAGTTCAGTCAGTGTACTGTTTGAGTAAATTAATTACTCCGGGATATTGGTTTGTTTGAACTCAGAGGGAGTGTCAGCCACATTAAAAAAGTTAACAGCTTAAGTCATTTGTGGATTGATGCGTATTGGAGACGTAAACCGTTTCAAAACAATTCAGTTCGATTTGATGAACTGGTTCAAAAAGATCCGGTTACATTGAATGATTCATTCGCGAACCGGATATCACAAACTGCTTTGTTTTGAGCTCTCTCTAACAACAGACACGGAAGAGAAGACAATGCTGAATAAAGTCATAGTTTTTGTTATTTTTGGACCAAAATGCATTTTCGATGCTTCAGAAAATTCTAACTGACCCTCTGATGTCACATGGATTACTTGGATTTTTTTCTTACCTTTCTGGACATGGACAGTATACCGTACACACAATTTCAATGGAGGGACTGAAAGCTCTCGGACTAAATTTAAAATATCTTAAACTGTGTTCCCAAGTAAAAAACGGAGGTCATACGGATTTGGAACAACCCGTATGACCTTATGTGCCCTCTAGAAGCTTATGTTCTGCAAGTGAATGTCGCTTTATTGTGCCATCTCAAAGAGACACAAAATCACTTTCACTGACTTTTAAATGAAATGTTACCTCCTTTTGGAATGACCTGACCAACTCAATTCGATCCGAGTCCTGAACCATCTTCAAGAATTGGCTTAAAATACATCTCTTCCATCTTTATTTGACCCTCTAACTCTAGCACTCCCTATACAAATTCTATAAAAAAAAAAAAAAAAAAAAAAAACTTAAGCGCCCTATTTTAATGATCTAAATGCAAAGTGTAAAGCGCACGGCACAGGTGCACTCAGGGTCCAAATCCACTTTTGCTATTTTAACGACGGAAAAACGGTTCGCGCACCCGGGCGCATGATCTAAATGGGTTGTCCCTATTCTCTTAATGAGTAATGGGTGTTTTTTGGGTGTAACGTGCAATAAACCAATCAGAGTCTCATCTTCCATTCCCTTTAAGAGCCAGTTGCGCTTGTGCCATGACAGATTTGCTATTTACAAGGCGGAATTTGGCAAGCGCAAAGACAGAATGCATCTCCGAGATGAAACGGAGCTGCTCGTGTGCGAGCAAATAGATAATTCCTAAATAAATATAATATAATATAATTATACATATATAATATATTTAATTAGCCTAAAAAAATTATTATGCATTGCAATCCTTAAATTTTTTATATTTGGCATGTTTGTGTGCTGTACATCTCTGTATTTAATAAGCAGCATGTATGGCTTTCTATCACTGTTTATAAGTCCTGTACATTAGGTTTAAATCCATCCAAGGTTAAAAACATTGTCATTTTGTGAAAATATCATTTTAAAATTACCTCAATTCTCAGATATCCCCAAACGGTTCGCGCAAAGCTGTTCAAAAGATTCAGTTTCCTTAAACCCCACCTTTCGGTTGCATACTGTGTTCTGATTGGTCAACTGACATAGTTTTGATTGGTTGTTCCGCACACAACTTCACGGTAAACAATGCGTTAGCATCTGTTTGGGGTAAATTATGTCTTATTCCTCTCACCGCGAAGCAAACAGTAAAATAAAAAACTTGAACAGTCTTTCTGCTTTTTCTTCTGTGTGGGTGTATTCAAGCCGCACGCTTCAGTTTGAATCTGAATAGCGCGTTCAACGCGGGGGTGTGGTTACATTAGATATAACGAAGGGAGACATGAAAAACCGACATTGCGTTGTTTTCATATGGATTACTTTATCACAGAATATCTGTTTTTGGCAGTACTTGTTTAGTTTTAAAGTAGACATGTCAAGCTTTCTATAGATATCTCTCTCATGTCTCTTCGTTGAGTATTCACGGAGTTACACTTCATTCTAATAACGTGTTTGTACATGACGATTAGCGCAGACAGGCTGCAGACAGCACACATACTGATAAGACGCTCGGGAGAAAACAAACACATAACTTCATAATCATACTTCGCGTTGTGATTCGGAGATGCTCGTTGGTCTAAATAAGGTCAGAGTTCCGTTTCTCTCAAGACGGTAGGCGGAGATTATTATGCAAAGTGTTCCTAGTGACGTACATAGAGATGGGCAAAAGATTTGAAATCTATAACGACTTGTTTCAGCCATTCAGAGTCGACTCCCTACTTTAGAAGCCAATAACTTTATAAATTGTGTACTTTTTGGTTTAATTACTTTGCACATTGTTTACACTGATGGACAGCTACATCATACATTGTAAAACAGGTAATTTTTGATTTCCCATCTGTGTGGCTCTTTAAATGACATTACGCTGTGTGACGATTGGGGTGTATACATGTGTATATATATGGTTGAGGGTTCAAATCTCAGGGAGCACATGCTAGGAGAAAATTGTTAGCCTGAATGAAATGTAAGTCACTTTGGATAAAAGCGTCTGCTAAATGCATACATTTAATTTAAATGTAATTTAAATTAAAAATGTAAATAATAATAATAATAATAATAATAATAATAATAATAATAATAATAATAATAATAATAATAAAAACTTTGCTCCGTGTACTGTGTTAAACTTACTGAGACGTGTTACAATGCTTGCATATCATTTCTCTTTTGATGACTTTGATTGCTTCCGTTGTCCTCATTTGTAAGTCGCTTTGGATAAAAGGGTCTGCTTAATGACTAAATGTAATGTAATAATTTGTACTTTAGTTATTGGTAAAAATTTTGGTAATTGAATAATTATAAATAAATAAATAAGTAAATAAATAAATAAATAAATAAATAAATGATAGAAAAACGTGAACAAAAATCACAAATGTTACCCTAGCAACTAACTGAAATAAATACTTTTCAGTTGAAGTAAAAGTTTCTAAAAATAAACCTTAAAGTTGACAAATTATAAAAAAGATAAATACATTAAATTATTAAACATTAAATAAATTAAACAGAAAATTTGAAAATAAAAGCTAATTCTAAATATTAATAAACTAGTAAATACAGTAGTAATAGTAGACAAATAATACTACAATAAAATTACCAAACTTTCCAGCCATTCTCCACTACCATGCATCTGTTACCTAGTAATAATCAATCCCAAAAAGAGCCAACAGAGACTCTAACATCTATTCACTTGTGTTTCTTTTGTTTTCCATTTAATGAATTCTGGATTTGATTATTACATTTTAATATGCGATAGGATGGGGAATAGCCATGCTTTTGGAATGGAAAAGGCCAATCTGTCCTTTTTGTCTGCATTTGATACCACTGTGCATTTTGTCTCTCATGGAGATTTACGAGATTTATGCCCCATGTCACGATTCCAGGCTGATCATAAGTACTGTCACGTTTTTACTTAGCCAACAGACTCTCAGAATCTCCTTCTGCATTGAAAACTGTAGATGATTAGAAGGGAAGTTTGTTGGAAGATCCGCAGGGCCAAGTTGGTCTCTCCCCAAATGCTGGCCCTGCCTCATTAGGACAGTGGAAAAAGTTCTGGAGAACTAGAGGCTTAGTCTAAATCTGAGTGACAAAAGGACTGGAACCATCACAAGAGCTTTGACGTTTTCTGAAAAACATCAGCCTTGGAAATTTTTTTCCCTATGACATTTTTAGCCAATGGCGAATGAATAGTTTATGCCAAAGTCAATGCGTTTCTTGCTTTAAAGAGCTCTTACGTATAAAAAAAAAAAAAAAAAAAGGCACTGACAAGACTTTGCATTTTTATGATTTCTGTTACTTGCAAAAATAATAACTTGGAATACAGACTACTTTTGAATGCTTGTCAATTTTTTAGTAACCAATTTTACGTATGTAATATTATATACTTTAGAGCAATATATACTTTAGAGCATAATATAAATGGTTTATATAAGATACTTTTACATTTTTTGTGTGTTTTGGAATTAAATTTAATCTATGGTAAATGGACTGCATTTATATAGCGCTTTCAACAGACCACATGGCCATCCAAAGCGCTTTACAATATGCCTCACATTCACCCATTCACACACACATTCACACACCGACGGCGGTGTCTGCCATACAAGGCGCCATCCAGCTCGTCGGGAGCAGCTGGGGTTAGGTGTCTTGCTCAAGGACACCTCAACACTTGGTCAGGTGGAGCCGGGGATTGAACCACCAACCTTCCGGTTTGTAGACAACCTACATGAACCACTGAGCCACTGCCGCCCCAATCTAGCAGTTATTCTATTTAGGATGTACAGTATAGAAGGTAAATTAGAGTCCAAATCAATAGCATACACATCAGCTTCTTAGTTCCATCCAAATCCATTTGGATTCGGTATAAGAAGCATACAGTAAATTATGCATATGGTGTCACTAACTTAAATGGAAATGTGTTTAATTTCAAAGTTGTCAAGTTCTGAAATGCAAAATGAAAGATCTATTTCAGTGAATCTGCTAGATTCTGTCATATCAAAACATGAAGCTCTCAGATGTGACAATGACCAATTAGCACTTGGCTTTACTTGTAATAGAAACTGTGAATTCAAAACAATCGTTGTCAGATCTCAAAAAGTTCTGTACATCTGATTGAAAGAAATGCAATAAACAAAGCAAAAATGCAACGTTCACCAAGCAGTAAAGAAAATCTGATTCTCAAACTCCCAATGAAACTATTTCCTATGGCTGACTCATGGTAATAATCAAAGTATGTAGGCATGGAATACAGCACAATTTCTCTCAGGAGTTTTACAATTGAAACTTTTTGCCTCAGAGATTAATATTTTTCTTTTAAGAGTTCCATTACTACGATTTAGAAAATATTATAATGGTCTTCTACTGGAATAATGCTGGGTCCTTTGTATAATATTAAAGCTGATGTGTGTCATTTCTGCAACACTGGTGGTACCACACATTATTGGAAAAATAAATACATTTTCCAAAACTCATCCCTCATTTTTTATTTTTTTTTTTGTGTGTGCAAACTATCAAGTAGTCCTGGCCAAAACTCAAGCTACTGGTTAAACAAGAATATTGACTTAAGTTGGTGTGTTCAAGTCCTCCAGGGAAGTTTGCATGAGATAATGAAGCATTGCACTCAAATCAGTTTGGTCAGAGCCAAAAAAAAAAAAAAAAAAAAAAAAAAACATTTAAAAGATCTACAGAGGCACAGCAGTTTATGATTGAAATATGTGCATCAGGTTTTTATGTGTTTTATATATTTATATATATATATATATATATATATATATATATATATATATATATACATATATATATATATATAAACTTCTGTGAACTGAATCATTATATATTCTATAATAATTATATAATACTACTATTGGATTTTGCTAATAAATCTCTAAAGCTGATTTTAAAGTTTAAAATTCACTCATATATACATACATACATATATAGTATATATAGAATAAGAATCAAAATCAGAATGAGCTTTATTGCCAGGTATGTTTACACATACGAGGAATTTGTTTTCCCAGGAACCTGAATGACTCCACTGCAGTCACAGTACTGTTTATGATGGTGAGTGGGGGAAGAGCAGTGGGTATTCTCCTGAAGTCCACAATCATCTCCACTGTTTTGAGCGTGTTAAGCTCCAGGTTGTTGAGATTGCACCAGACAGCCAGCTCTTTAACCTCCTGTCTGTAAGCGGACTCATCACCGTCCTGAATGAGGCCAATGAATGTTGTGTCGTCTGCAAACTTTAGGAGCTTGACAGAGGGGTCCTTAGTTGGCAATCGTTTGTGTACAGGGAGAAGAGCAGTGGGGAGAGAACACAGCCCTGGGGAGCTCCGGTGCTGATTGCATGGGTGCTGGATGTGTATTTTCCCAGCCGCACTAGCTGCTGCTTGTCTGTCAGGAAACTGTTGATCCACTGACAGACAGAGGTGGGCATGGAGAGCTGAGTTCGTTTGGGCAGGAGGAGGTTTGGAATAATAGTATTAAAGGCCGAGCTGAAGTCCACAAACAGGATCCTCACATAAGTCCCCGTGTCTGTCTAGGTGTTGCAGAACATAATGCAGTCCAGTGTTTACTGCATCGTCTACAGACCTGTTTGCTCTGTAGACAAACTGAAGAGGATCCAGCAAGGGTCCAGGGATGTCCTTCAGGTGGGCCAGCACCAGCTTTTCAAATTACTTCATGACCCCAGACGTTAAAGCCACAGGCCTGTAGTCATTTAGTCATGTAATTTTGGATTTCTTTGGATTATCTCCAGTGATCTGTTGAAGATCTATGTGAAGATGGGGGCAAGTTGGTCAGCACAGGAATTCAGACAGGCTGGTGTAACACAATCTGGGCCTGGTGATTTTTTTTTTTTTTTTTGCTTCCGGAAAACCTGGCGCATCGCATCCTCACTTTTCTGTATTGCAGGTGTGGGGGAGAGGGGGGATGCAGGAGATGTGTTAGGGTAGTGGGTTGCAGGAGTTATGAATGGTGTGAATGGTTGTTTGGAGAGTTGTTCAAGGCGGGTTGCAGGAGTTGTTAATGGTGTGAATGGTTGTGTGGAGAGGCATTCAGGGCAGGTGATGGGTGTTCTTCTTTCAAACCTGCAGTAAAACTCATTCAGATTGTCTGTCAGTCATTGATTTTCCACAGTGCTGGTGGATGATGGTGTCTTGTAGTTGGTGATCTCTTTCAGACTTTTCCACACTGATGCGTCGTTGGAAGTGAACTGAGTCCTTATTTTTCCAGAATAATTCCTCTTTGTCACTCTGATCTCCTTTTCCAGTATCTATTTAGCCTGTTTATACAAGACATTGTCCCCCTTCCTGTAAGCATCTTCTTTGGCCTGACAGAGCTGTCTGAGTTTTGCAGTGAACCACGGTTTGTCATTGAAAATCACATAAAATCATGTCCAGTAACAAGTAGACTGCTAGCCACCCTTTGCAATGAGATGGGCTCTCAGCAAGAAGCGCTGCTGTTTCATACCGAAGTCCGGTAGTTATCTCGCGGGAAGGCACTCGGCCGGCTTTACAAACTGCGTGAGGAAGGGCACTCATTGTTGAAAGAATCTAAATCTGAATTTGCGCACCACCTGACAGATCCAGATTGGTTACCAAAACTTGCTTATTTGGTCTGTATATTTCGAAAGGCTTAAAATGCTTAATCTTTCATTACAAGGTCCAAAGACAATCATCTTGACAATGGGAAAATGTATACATTTGTGAAACAGCTGGAAAGATGAGTTGGATAAACATCTGGAGGAGAATGGACTAAGTCTTGGCAACCTGAAAACACAATTCCATAAGTATTTTCCAAAAGAGACGCAACCAGAACAGTAGGACTGGATATGGTAACCATTCACTGAAACTAGGACTAATATCCCCACAAAACTGGAAGATGCTTTGCTGGAGCTGTCCAGTGATCAGACATTAAAAACTTTATATTCCAGTTCCACACTGCCTGAATTTTGGATCGCAGAAGCAGTAGAATACAGACAGTTATCCGGTGTTGCAATGGATGTACTGCTTCCGTTTGGCTCTACTTATTTGTGAGAGCAGACTTTTTCCGCTGTTAGATGAAAAATAAATACAGATCACGTCTTGATGTTGAAGATGATCTGCGAGTAACTGTATCCAACATCAGGCCACAGAATACGCTTTTGTGTACCGAAAGACAAGTGCACCCATCCCACTGAAAGGTAAGCATAAATAAAGTACATTTTATGGAACTTTGTTTCTTAGTTTGAGAACCACTGGTTTAAAACACTGGCGCTGACAGTGGAAATTCAGCTACTGTGTAGAGGACTCATCTGACTACTGGGGTTTTGTCCCGGTTGCCATCTAGGAGACAAGTTCTTCACTGGGGATCTGTCTCTGGGGTGCATCTATTTGTCCTGGTCTCTGTTGACATTCAGGGCTGTAGACGTTCTCTCTAGGTGCTGATCCACCATCTGATCTGAATGCAGACTAGTTCTGGTGGCTATGTTGACCTGGGAATAAGAAAGAAACAGACTAATATTAGCATAGATGCCATTCTTCTTACGATGTAGCAAGTACATATGCTACAGTGCAGTGTTGGCAGAACAGACACAATATGGTCATGCTTCCTGATTCTAGTAAGAACTCTAGCTGCTGCATTTTGAACCAACTGGAATTTGTTTATTAAGCGTGCAGAACAACCACCCAATAAAGCATTAAAATAATCTAACCTTGAAGTCATGAAGGCATGAATTAACATTTCTGAATTTGACATTGAGAGCATTGGTCATAATTTTGATAAATGTAAAACATTTTAGACGGAAACATGCAGTTTTACAAATGCTAGAAATGTGGCTTTCAAAGGAAATATTGCTATCAAATAGCACACCTAGGTTCCTAACTGATGACAAAGAATTGACAGAGAAGCCATAAAGTCTTAGACAGTGTTCTAGGTTATTACATGCAGAGGTTTTAGGTCAGATAATTAAAACCTTTTTTTCCGAATTTAGCAGTAAGAAATTACTCCATCCAGTCATCCAGTTTTTTATATAGACTATGCATTCTGTAAGTTTTTCAAATTGGTGTGTTTCGCCAGGCCACAAATAAATATAGAGTTGTATGTCAACAGCAAAACAGTGATAGCTAACACCATGTTTCCTAATGATTAGGGCTGGGACAACGCGTCGAGGTCATCGATGACGTTGACGCAAAAAATACGTTGACGCAAAATATGCGCATCGATTCGTTGACCTGTTTTTATTTCTCTAAAAAACGTTTGCAAAACGTATACCTTATGTGCGCTGAATATACGCGATGGCCGGATCAACATTCTGTCCAACGTTATATAACCAATCCAGGGGTTTTTCTGCATTTTCTTTTTTTTTTTGGCGGCTGTCAAAGCCTTATTTGATCGGTGAGTGTTGTAGAATAAAATGACTGCTGCGCCTGACAGGGCGTGTACGAGAGAGAGCCCCAGCTGTGTGTGCGCCCTCACAGTCTTCAAACTATACGAGCGCTGTCTTGCTCACTCGCGCTCTCTCTCTTTCTCTCTCCCTCATGCATATTAACCAAAATCATTAGACACAATAGAAAAAGGGCGGAACGCCAACGTTTCACGTGGGGCATTCGGATATTTTGTTTAATTTTTGTTATTTTTTTATTTTTTTATTTTTTTGGAAAAGCACTCTCTGTATTAGCTTAAAGCCCTCAAGTTTACATTGGTTACTGTATTCTTTCAATTGCTCTAAACAAGTATTTTGGGTGACCTTTTTTATTGAATGCTAGACATCATGTTGTTACTTTCATCTGAAAGAAGAACTTTTTTTCAGTAAGCTAGTTCCTGTGTTCAGTAAGCTTGTTTCAGTAAGCTATGTGTTTTCAAGGTTTTATTGAATGCTATCTCTACTATAAACATATATTACAATGTTAAGGAATTCATGTTTTTTTCATTCAGGTATATAAATCAACAAATCAACACACACACACACCCACACACGCATACATATGACTAACACCGATTCACAGAAAAGGCATCCTAATCAAGGACCTGTAAGTTATCCATACAACAATTTAAAGCACTGGGAATAAAGGAGAGATTAGTTTTGCTCCTAGGTACAACGAATGTCTTTTGCCACCGAAGAGAATAAGTAGGTGTTGGAGCCATAGGCAGGAAACAATGCAACAGTAATGAAATATCCTTGAGTATTTTAGTAAGAGTACGTATGGTGGATTCCTCACACCTCTCACTCAGTGTTGGGAGAGTTGAAGTAGGAAAGCCTACTAGGAACACCCCATACTGGACTAGCATATTCGAGAATTGGCCATATAAAAGTCAAATATACTTGCACTGAAACAACACAAGGAAGACCCGCTTTTTTTTTTAGTACAAAAATAATATATTCTGGGGCGCACCTTCAAAATCATGTACTTAATGTGGGCATCCCATGATAAGTCAGAAGATATTTGGGCCCCGTCCACACGGAGATGGAGCTTACCCCAATCCGATCTTTTTTTTCCTCGTCTCAAGAAATATCCGCGTCCACACGAAACCGCAAAATGATGTAGTATACATGCCAGACCAGTATGTGGCGCTGTAATTCTGACACAGAGATACACTAAAAACAGAGAAGAAGACTTGACTATGCTCATAAACCTTGTGCGTGGTAGACAAACGAACATGGAACAATACATTTATTAATCTCTGTTAATGTTAGTTAATAAAAAGACAATCGTTCAGTGTTTGTTCATGTTTTTGTTGCTGTTACGTGACGTAGAGTTGTCTGACTAGGGGGGAGACGTGGGCTGATGACGTCATAGTTTCTGAAAATATACGGATTAGCCGTCCAGACGAAAACGCAAAGACGGCGTTTTCAAATGTATCCACTCTGGGACCCGGTTTAAAAAAATAGCGGTTTCACCTTGCGAAAACACTGGATCAGTGTGGACGAAACGCCTATCCGATAAAAAATTTGTGCGTATTCACAGAAACGCGTCTCCGTGTGGACGGGGCCTTGAACTCCAAGGTATTTAAAGGTGGAAACTCTACCAATTACATGTCCTGAGATAACCAGAGAGGGAGGGGAGGGAATGTTGTCCTTTCTCCTGGCTCTAATTACCATGTCCATAGTCTTAGGTCCATTCATTACCAATGTAAATTCCTATCCCCATTCGACTACAGTCCAAGGCCTTTTGAGTGAGTCCAGGTAAAGATCCCATAAAAACTCTGTGATTGTTAGATCATCAGAATATTTCACAGGTATTACCGAAGTAGGAAAATATGAATTCAGACAAAAATCTGAGGGGATAGAAGTTCCCATTGAGGAAAACCAGCTGGAACTGGAGAGGAGTTAGACACACAGGAGCCCTACTTCACCCTCTGTTACTCAGATAGCTCCTTACAATAAGCCAAAGGGGTCATCTAACATGGAAGTCAGCTAAGGAATGTAGAAGTCAACAATGTTCAATTGTGTCAAAAGCTCAAGTGAAGTCAACAAAAACAGTGTGTATATCCATTTTAAGGGAGCTGTTAAGTGCTTCATGCCAGTGCTGCAGAATTTGAATCAAGGTAGTTTCAGTAGATCTATTCCTCATAAAGACTTGTTGTGATGGTTCGATCTTAGTAACCATATCCTCCAGAATAGCATCTCTGTGGTTTCCTGTTGGAAACACTCTTCCAACACAGCTGAATAGTGAGATCTGGAGATAATCTAGTGGAAATCTAGGCTTTGCTTTTTCTTTGGAAAAAATGTTATGCTCGATGTATGTATTGAAGATTTCACATTAACACCGGTGCCAAATCTTCATGAAAAGTCTTTAGCACCCAAGGAGGAAAGCAGTTGGGAACAGCAGCCTTGGCTGCATTCACTTTATGGAGTCTTGTCTTAACTTGTCCAATACTCAGAGGACGAACACTACAATTTGATAACTTGCAGGTAACTTCTTCCTCAGACAAAGAAATATGGGTCACATAATTCCACATAATTCCACATGGAAGAAAAGTGCCTAGCCAGAGTGTCACACTCACGTTGCATGATGTTTTGATCCTAAGACACCAATTCACTTTAATCTCCTTCCAACCCCATTAAATTCTTCATGATTAAATCATTGTTTTGGCTTGGAGCATCACAGTTCCTCCGCCTCATGCTGGTAATAATTGTTTATTTTCAAAATCAGTCTGTAATTAACTAGTTTACTAAATAACTAGCTGCTTAATAACAGCCAGTTTGAAGGTTTGGGGGACATATCCTAATGACAGTGACAAATTAATAATAGTCAGAAGAGGATCTATGACTTCTGGAAGCACCTCTTTCAGGAGCTTAGATGGAACAGGGTTTAACATATATAACACATGTTGTTGATTTAGGTGATTTAACAAGTTAAATTCTTCCTCTCCTATAGTAGAGAATTTTTGGAATTGTTCCTCAGGGGACCTATATCGCATCGACAGCTAGATGGTTAAAATTTTATCTCTAATAATATCGATCTTGGAAGCAAAGTAGTTCATAAAGTCATTACTGCTGTGCTGTTGGGAAATGACAACACCTGTTGATGCTTTATTTTTTAATTAATTTAGCAGCTGTATTGAATAAATACCTGGCTGGGGTTATGATTTTTTCTTCTATAAGAGACCAAACGTAATAAAATCTAGCAGTTTTTAATGTTTTTCTGTAGGATAGGGTACTTTCTCACCAAGCAATATGAAATACTGCAGCTGGGCTCCATTTTCCAGGCTGTTCTATTTAGGGTTCGAGTGTACTCATTATTCCACAGTGTCAGACTGTTTTCCTTAATCTTCTTTAAGCGTAAAGAAGCAACCATATCTAGAATGCTAGAAAAGAGAGTGTTCATAGTTTCTGTTACATCACCAAGTTGTTCTGAGCTATTGGATATGTGGAGGAATTGAGATAAATCAGGAAGATTACTTGCAAATCAGTCTTTTGTGTTAGAAGTTAAGGTTGTACCATACTTGTAATAAGGATTATAATTTACAGTTTTAACTATATAAAGTTTGCACAAAACTAGATAATGTTCTGAGTTCTGAGACAATTACAACACCATAAACATCAATTCCATGTTACAGTATTAAATCTAGAGTATGATATCGACAATTTGTCGATAGAGTTTAAAATATCAATGAATGCTAATCCCAATGCATCTTTTTCAATGTATTTTTTTAATTGTATTTTTAACGGAAATATTTGCATATATTTATTTACTTAATATGTAAAAACATTCAGATATCAGACTATGCAAATATATTAATTTTGCAATGTATGTCCATATATAAATGTAGAATATTTGATAAAATATTGCATTTCCCTTCATGTTAATATATTAGATTTATATACATTCAAATATATTTTATTACATTAAAATATTCAATTAAATAAACTTAAAATATTTAATAGAATATATTCCCGTTTGCTCAAACTTTATGTAAATAAATTAAATCACCACACATGTAATACTTTTGGGTTCCCTCGCAAAATTTTTTGCGTTCTGTTGCAAACCTTTTGCATTCTCTCGCAAATACATTTGCGTTCTGAGTTTGGA
Source organism: Carassius auratus (assembly GCF_003368295.1). Lineage (NCBI taxonomy): Eukaryota > Metazoa > Chordata > Actinopteri > Cypriniformes > Cyprinidae > Carassius > Carassius auratus. The sequence continues at coordinate 18,752,365 of NC_039257.1, read as the reverse complement.
CAAACACTTCCTGTTTACTTAACAGCTTGTAGTGGTTCATACAGCTCCATAAATTCACAATGGAGCGGTTCATAGAGTTTTATTTTGAACTTGGACAAAATAGCATGCTTATAAAGGTATAATTTTGGGGCATACTAAAACACTTAATGTAATACATTGGATGACTAAATTCAGTACAGCTATATTAATGGACGAAGACAGTGGTATAAAAAGGCAGAATTTAGTATACACTTTATTAATAAATTATAAGCTACATGAAGGCAGATAAGCCCAGAATAACAGCAGTGTTTTCCTCCCATAAAGAAAACGCGGCTTAATGAAGATGGTGATTTTAAAAAAGGCCAAATATGCTATAGAATTTATTAAAACATATATTCTGTCTGCATGCAAGCAGAATTGCAGAAGCAAGGCATAATACAAGAAACAAATTATATTATATTAATAATAGGCTACTACACAAAATCAACACTGTAATTAAGCCAGCTTCATTTAAAATGTAAAAAGTAATATTAATATTGCCATTTTTGTTGAACTGTTAGGCTTATATAAAATCAGTGTCACATATGCAATATTTTGGATATTCAGGGAAAATTGCATTCGCTTTATAACATTTCTAATAATTTGAATCTTCAAACTGAATAGCCTACTGTAGCCTAAGTGACAAATATTTTGTTTATTATAGACGGTTTCAATTTGAAGTTATAGGCACAGTCACAGTAATCGGTTCTGTCTTACCATTATTAATTTTTATTTTAAAGCACTTATTTATTATCATCTGTGTCTCATTTTGAATTATGTTTCACCTTTCTGGTTGTAGTATCCTCAATGTAGTGTTAAACAGGATGGCCTTGTAAGACATTTTATATTTATTTGATATATTTTGTTAATATCTGATAAACTTTTGAATGTTTGAGGTTTTACTCACTAGTCAGATGGTTCATAGTGCCTGGAGAAGTTCTTTAACAAGAGGTCTGCTCCAACTCTGCTGCACGGTCATCAGCATGGAAGAATATAGGAACATACACAATTTGTCACAGAGCCAACAATATGTCAGATTCAATAGATGTGGAGAAAAGAGAAAGTAACATGTACAGAACATACACAAAATCTTAAGAAAAGATTATGCATGATGATATAGGTGAAATATATTGTGAATAAATGCATTTTAAGTTATTTATTAAGGTTTGTCGGATCACCTGTGTTTCTGGTTGCACTTTATTTTACAGTATGTGTACTAACATGTACTTACAGTGTATTTATCTAAGAAAGTTCTGTAATACAAGGTAACTACATGGGGTAGGGTTAGGTTTAGGGGTAGGTTCAGGGTTAGCACCTAGTTATTAAATAGTTATTGTAATTACTATACATAGTATGTACATGAGGAACAGGACTGTAAAATGAAGTGCTGCCGTGTTTCTTATCTCTATCAGCAGCTCCCATTAGAGGGCTTTTTTCTGACACTCCTAAAACCACAGTACAATTTTGTTTAATCAATATTTGTCTACAATGAAAAATGTAAACTTGTTTGGAATAATTTCAGTCAATTTTAGTTAGATTAACAGTACAGTGGATACTTTTAGGTTAAATTAATTAGCTTATTTCAATTCATCCATTAGCAAATTGCCAGCAAAACGTTTACAAAGCCACACAAAAACACTCATCTACACATAATATGTGATTAAAATCCCAAACTTTGGACCCACTTTATATTAAGTGGCCTTAACTACTATGTACTTACATTTTAATTAATAATTTATTACAATGTACTTATTGTGTACATGTTTTTACATTGTACTAATATTTGAAAAAAAACCTACATGTAATTACATCTGTATTTAATTTCTGTAATTACATTTATAATTACACTGTTGACCCATACTTTACACCTTAACCCACCCTTAAACTTACCCATACCTCCAACCCTCTCCCTAACCTTACCCCATCCCACCTCAATAGCAGCAAAAGTGTTTTACAATACAATATGAACACAGTAAGTACATTGTACTTATTTTTTTATGTAAGTACATAGTAGTTAAGGCCACCTAATATAAAGTGGGACCCAAACTTTCATAAATAAGAGCTCAAATCTATAGCTAGCTTACCTCTTATAGTTAGCCTCTATTGTTAGCTCATGGTTGTGATACTTAACGGGCTAATTCCGACGACACTGAAACATTTCAAAGTAAATATTCAATAAAAGCGTGTCAATTATATGTAAGAAAGTGTCAGGAAAAGTTGGATGTATTATTTGTGTAATTTTAGGGACTAAAATTACGCTATTGCAGACTTGTGCACTTTGTCCTGTATTGTTTTCTCACAGGTAAATGGGATATGAGGTAATCTGACAGCGTTGTGTTTTGGAGGTGTGGCTTTTGAGAATGATTTGCAGGAAGGGTGGGATCTTATGCTTTCAAAGCTAGCTTGCTATTGCTAGCCTTTGCGAAATTGACTAACCTTCCTTTAAATGGAGAACTGCAGAGCAGCTGAGTAACTGCATTGTACACAAATGCTAGAAGATAGCTTACGCAAAATGCACTCATAGGATTTTTAGCTACCAACAACTTGCTTTTGGGCACATTTTAAACTGTAATACTACTGGACTACTTAAGAGAGCAAGTGGGAATATATGTAAGATGCTAAAATAATGCCAGGTAATGGCCTGACCTTTTTATCTTAAGCAGCTCTCAGGCACGAGCCTGTTATTTTCCCTTTGATGGCTTGCTAATTATGTTCATTTGGGTAATGAAGAGTCTTCAAATGGATTGGTGTAAATGCAGTAATGTCTACAAATTCATGCACTCTTCCCTGCACTGTTTGTTTAGCCTAAAAGCTTTAATTAGCCTATTTTTACAAGACCTCACACACTTTCAGTGAACAGAAGGGAAACATAAAGCCCTCATGCTTCCATTTTAGGTGGCAGAAATAGCAAGTGTTGCTTCATCCTTTTCTGCTCTAATAAGAAATAACCTACCAACAGATTAACAATATTATATATTTTGATAAATGTGATCAATAAATACATATTTTGATAGCTTGTCTAATATGTCCATCAAAGGATCTTACTATTATATCCTTCCCCGTTTGATTCCCTGTAGAAACGCATTAATGTCACAATTTAATGCTGCTTAATGTAAAACACTTTGCATTTAGATTCAGGGTAATCTGTCTGTCTGTAGACAGAATTTATCAATAAGGTGATTAATAAATTTGGTCTTCCAAGGTCACTGTCTCGGTACATTTAAGCCATGTTAAGCCTTTCCTTTATAACAGTTTTCTATAGATAAAGCTTAACGTAAACCTCAGCAATTTGTGTGGGCTCATCAGTTTGTCTGTACACAGCAAGCTATTCATTATAAATAATTTACAAAAGCCTCAGTTTAAGCTTCTTTATGTGGATTTTATGGGGGAGAAAACGTGAAATGTTGGAAATGAAATTAATGGATCAAAATATTAATGGGTCAAAGACATGACAAATCTACACATTTCTTCTTTTTTCTTTAAAGAAATGCTATTCTATGAATTACGTTACAATAGTTTACTATACATTTTTGTCAATGCTTTCAACAGTACACATATATTTTATATTTTAAAGAAGTAATTATGAAATTACATGTAAAGCTGTCCTAATTAAGTAAACGAAATTAGCTTTTTGACCCAATGTAAATTTAGGATACATTTCCATTTAATGGAAATTAAGACCTTTTCCTATGTGTCGTCATTTTAGTCAGTATTGTTACACATTTCACATTCTTTGGGAACTGTTTTCTGAGTGACCGCTTTGCACTTTCTCTTTCACTTAATCAATTTTCTTGATTAAGGTCAGAAAAATCCTCTTTTCATTTAATTATTTATTTATTGCTTGACAACGCAATCTGAGGCAAATTCCAAATGAGCTGGGAAAGAGTGGGAAGTTTGCTTATCAAACATAAATAAAGAATAATAAAAAAGTTGATCAAATGAGGAGGGCCTGAACATATCAGTCTAGCCAATGAAAAAAATCTAGAGTCAATTCTGGGCACATGCACCATCACTCATTCGCATAACAGCCAATTTAGGTGATGAATAAACATCTCCGTTGAGTGCTTTGATGCCCATGTTGGATTTCCATAATTTTAATTTTGGTGGACATGTTCAATGATCACCTTTAGCCCCTGACAGCCCTCTGTCCCTTTGCTCTTTATTAATGGCACTAACGTAAGGTCTCCGAGGGCCAAGTGGGATTTGAGGGTGTTTTGTGCCGGCGCACACATAGCATTTAGGTTAATTACTTGGCACTTAGAGAAAGCTACAAATCACAGGGCGAGACATCGGGTATGATTTTCTTGAGAGCTTGTGTCCTCATCGCAAGTAAGTCAGTGTGTAAATAGCGCAATGTTAATTTTTTGCTTTATCTATTAATTTATTCAGACATACATTAAATAATGCAGATCAAACATACAATGACTAGAATACACATATTCTATGCACCTCTTTCTCTAAACCATCCAAAATCATTTTTGTTAATTGATTAAAAGCTTTATTTTGTTTTAGAACTTTATTCTATTTAAAGCAAAACAAAAACTAATAAAATGACAAAAGCACATGACAGAATTTCTAAAACTTAAATGTAAAAAAAAAAAAAAAAACATTACTTCAAAACATAAACACTACAACAACCCAATAATAAATAATTAATTTCTAAATTTATTTATTTTGGAATTTGATATTGTCATTACAACTGTCCTCATGCTGTAATTAAGCAACAAAAAGCCTAAATTAAATTAAATGTCTTCACTGTTAATTGCTTTAAGAAATTAGAGCAACAAGCAGTGCCATGTGATTTGGCCAGCAAAATATCATGTGGGACAACATGCTTGAAGCAGTTATAAACAGAAAAAAAAAAAAATATTATATAGAGGACCCCATGCAGTGACCATATGGGAAGGTACTCTAAATACATGTCTTAAAATTTAAGAAACTTATTTACAGTTCAAGAGATCAAAAATAATTTGAGCTTTTTATGATAAGGCACGGTGAAATGTGATGTGGTCACATTTTAAAATGATTTCTTATAAATTCATAACATTTGTAAAACCATTAAAATATTTAACATGTTTTAAGGTGAAAAAGTTACTTACACCACATCACAATTAATTTTTTTTTAAACACATTTTTCTAAAATAATCTTATATCATTGACCCTTATTATACCTGGAGAGACTGTATTTATGTGTTTAAATGGCAAAAGCCATAGTCATATTTATGTTGCTCACAAAAGGACTGACAAGGCCATGCTATCCAGTTAAACTTTGGCCTTACAAAAAGATTCAAAGATTTACATTTAATTCAATACCTTGCCTTGGGCAGCAAAGAAAACAAAACGCATTAAACGCAGAATGGCGCAATGATCCATTTCCTTACATACTGTAAGAAAATATGCTTAAGGAAGAGATAAAGAAACACGAAACTCTGCATGCCAGTCAACAAAATGCCCCATGAAACCAGTACAAGTGTGATTCATAGTGAATATCGGCTTATTTGCATATAATGAAAGTCAAATGCTAAGAATTCATTAATGCAATAAGCACACATTCTTTTTGGATGTCAAACATGCAGAAAAACAGCGAGGAAATACTGCCTATGCAAACATATTCCCCTTGAAATACCCTCCTGTGTGCTGGCCGGGAAAGTATATTTACTTCACAGGAAGATTTTTGTTGTTGTTGTCTTCTTTATTACGTTGAATGACAAATGCATGCTGTCTCATTTCTTTTGTTTTATTTTTGAATTGTATAAATATTAAAATGAGCTCAGCTCAGTGTATTTTCTAATTTCCATTGTAGCCATTTGAAAGGCAAAAATAGGTTGTAATATTAAGTAACCTTTTGGGCAGTTTGCACCATAACTCATACTGTTGAAGGTGTGCAACAGCCATTCAGCTTTATTTCTATGAAATCTCCTCTTTGAGCTGAACTAGCATTTGTTCTGGTCAGTCAATAAAGTACATCCACTCAAGATTATTCAGGAATATTCATCACTTATTTCAACTACAATACATCCTGCTCTTCTGTAATTGTAAGCCCCTTTTTAGTCCTCTCCTATAAATCATTCAATTCAAAGTTTAGCATAGCATGCAGTGGTCATTTGCTTTATCTTTGGTTTTGGCAAGAAACTTAGCATGAAAAGGATCATATACTCACACGAAAGATAATTCACTTAATTCATGTCATGTATAGAACGCTAAATTCGTACATTGGGATGTTTTCAAAGCGTCCTCGTTGTCATCTGATTAAGTATTTGATTTCATTCATCAAATTGTCTTAATTACTGCTGACTTGAACGTCCTTGAAAAGCTACCCAGTGTAGATTACATGCATTTTCATCTAGATGATTAATGACAAGATTTATTCATTGCGAAAAGTGCCTGGCTGTCTTCAAAGACGTTCAATGTGGAGCAGTAATTTGATTCAATTACTGGCAAGTGCTTCACAAAGGCAAAATCAATTCGGTGGGGTGCTCACAAATATAGCTGTACATATTCCTATTAACAAAAGTTGCTTAAAAGCCGTTTGTTTCGATTGGGTGGCGCAAAGACCATTACAACAAACAAAGTAGAAGAAAGTGTTCCTATATGTTTGTATAGCCTCCTCCGCTCTAAATGCAACAATGCATAAGCCTGAACAAAGTAACCGTTCGATTAGATCCAAGAAAGCCCAGTTTGATAGGTATTAACTGCAAATCAATTTTCTTTGTCTGATAATTAAAGTCTTAACTCAACTATAGTCACAAAGATGCACATTTTTCAAAAAAGGGTTTCTATAATGACTAAATTCCTAAAAAATTCCCAAACTTTTGCACACTGTAAAGACTGTTCACTCCAACGATAGTGTAACTATAACAATGATGTTGTAATAATTATACAAATTGTTTGAGAAAAGGGAAGTCTATACCACAAATATAATAATAACGATACAGACTAACAATATGAACACTTTCAGAACTTAGAAATTACTTTTTATATTATGTTTATACAGTCATGGCCAAAGATATCAGCACCCTTGGTAAATATGATCAAATAAGGCTTTGAAAATGTATCTGCATTGTTAATCTTTTTATATATATATATTTTTTTAAATCACAAATATGTATCCATTTATTGGATAATAATAATTTACAATAGGGGGAATTATAATAATGAAAGAAATGTTTTTCTCTAATTAACAGTGTCCACAATTAACGACACCTTTTTATTAAATACTTTTTGAAACCTGTGGAGTGGCATCTCCATTCCCTCCTTCAGGGAACGAGGGTTACCATACGTAACCGAGATGTTTCTAATTACAATTAAGAGTAATCTGGGTCCCACTTTATATTAGGTGGCCTTAACTACTATGTACTTACATAAAAAAATAAGTACAATGTACTTATTGTGTTCATATTGTATTGTAAAACACTTTTGCTGCTATTGAGGGGGGATAGGGGTAAGGTTAGGGAGAGGGTTGGAGGTATGGGTAAGTTTAAGGGTGGGTTAAGGTGTAAAGTATGGGTCAACAGTGTAATTATAAATGTAATTACAGAAATTAAATACAGATGTAATTACATGTAGTTTTTTTAAATCTAAGTACAATGTAAAAACATGTATGTACACAATAAGTACATTGTACTAAATTATTAATTAAAATGTAAGTACATAGTAGTTAAGGCCACTTAATATAAAGTGGGTCCGTAATCTGTTATCAGAGATGAAAAGTAATGATCATATGGCAGAAATATACAGTTCTATAAGATACTACAAATTATGCAGTCATGTATTCATTTAAGCAGAAGTAATGAATGTTAAACCAATGATTACATGTTGTGGTCATAACTGGCATCCCATGGGGAATAAATGTGCTGAAATGTACTTCAGTTTAACTAAGGAAACTATCCAGATATTTTACAGTTTATAATCCTCTAAAATTAGGTTAAAAACATTACCAGAAAAAAACATTTTGCCAGTTGTTTAGACAGACATTGATACATCAACATCTCCTTTGTGAGACCGAGCTGTCACAACAACAAAAAAGTTCGAAACTCATCAACACTATAAATTGTGTTAACAGATGGCCTAACTGACTGTACCTGTTTGATTTTGTATGTTTATTTTAAAAAGGACTTTGCTATAGGAAATCGTTACACATTCAAGCTTTGTAATTACACAAGTTGAAAGTCACACATTAAACTGCCCCACTGTTTGTCCTTAAAGTGTCCATTGACTAAAAATAAACACCTGTTGAGATTCTAAAAATTTACCATTGATTCGTCCCATCCACATCAGCATTAGGTGTCTGAGGTGGTGGGAGATGTGATAATGGGTTTATCTCACCTGCTGCTATATTCATCAAACTTGTTTTCCTGACAAGTAGTGATCTCTTTACATCTACACACACGTGCAACACTGTTCTCCTGCTTCTTGCTCCTTTCTCCTGCTCCTCTTTGGCTTCACTTTGCGCATCCCAGGCTCACTGAAAATATGTTAGTACTGTATGGCTACACTTCTACAAAACATTAAATAGGTAGCTGCACTTTTTTAGGTGTCATGTCCACAAGTAGTGCTATGAGCTATATAATTTTTCTTTATTAAATGAGGTTAGTAAACATGAGAAAAGTGCCTGTGGGTAAAAATGGTTGAAAAATTATATTGCATTGCTTGTAGCATGTTTCACACCTGTTTCAAAGTGAAATATCCAGTGTCTGTTGCTAAATAACATGTTTTTTTTATTGTTTTGACATGTTTGATAGTTTGACATTTTTTATTGACATTTTTAAAAGTGATTCTATGAAATCTATATTGATGTCTTTGCCCCCTGTTATTTCCATGTAATTGGTTATATTTTTTATGAATATTTTTCATCCAGTCAAAATGTATTATGACTTTCATAATAACTGACATGAGGTCAGTTCAAATTCTTTCCATTTTTTTTTTTTTTACAGAAAATGCTAATTTTTGTTGTTGTTTTCAGTTTACATTTCTGTATCAAAACAGTGTTATGGATTCATTCAAAAATGAAACCTCATGAAATAGGTCTATGACTGTTTATAAGATTTAACTGCTTTTTATTTTATTTTTTATTTATTTGTTTATTTATTTGTTTGTTTATTTGTTTTTTGCCGTAGTGCTGGTTTCTCTGTTTTTTTAAAGAAATGTTTTGGTTAAATTCAACATGAACACACTTCACAACTTATTTCACTTGCACAAAATATAAAGGATATTTAGGATGGAGTTTGAATTTGAGATCTCATCCGCACCATCATAATGAAATCAGCTGGAATGAAAAGCCGTTTCAGGGTGGAGCAAGTTATATTTTGATTGCATTTTATAACCTGATCATGACTCGCTTTATTATTTTCAGAATTACATACATTTATAATTCTTAAGACTTCTTAATAAGAACATTGAGTGTCAAAAAATACTAATTTAAATTCTTCAACAGCATTTTAGGGCATTTAGTGCCCCGGGTAGGCTGAAATAACCAAAGTGGCCATTTAGTAAATGCTTATTTCAAGATTTTAAAGCCAGATTTTTTATGTACTCTCAGTCAAACACTTATACAATAAAGGTTTTAACAGTATGCCAAAAAGTGTCATGCTCATCGATCAATGCTTATCAGCACGAGGTATGATAGCATCTTTCTATATTGTCACCGCAACCCCATCATAAACAAATTGTTATCATTTTATACTCCATATCTCCCTCATTTTCCCACCGCGTGTCACTGCAACTGGTTGCTGCGTTTGGTATTCTTACTATATATTTCTTTTCCTTTTTTTATTATTGGCCTTAAGGGAAAGACTGTCGTATCCAGAATCACGATAGGCTCTGGAGTTTGACTGGGAATCAAATTGTCATTTCTCAAGTGATAGGGTGCTGATTTGCCCAGGTGGCAAAGAGCGATTGGACGTATCTGTTGACAAATGGACACAAGGACAGAGCTGGCAGGGTGCTGCAGGAGACAAAATGCCCCCAGCCACAGGTCTGTATTTTTATCCAACGTCACAGCAGGAAATGTGTCACATTCCATTCACATTCTCACACATTGCAGAACAGCAGGGGTATGAATCAGAATATGCAGTGGACAGACGCTTTTGAAAGCATTTTTGTGCAGGCTTAATTGGTATAATGTACATAAAAATAAACCACCGGCTCTTTGACTGTGTTGTTGTGGTCAGGTAGCTCTTAGAAATACATGAGATGTCATGTCAGAGTCTTTTATGGATTATCTGCCGTAACTGACATTTCTGTTGTTATCTGGAAAACACACAGCACTTCTAATTATAATGTTATTACATAAAAACATTGTCAGCCACTAGACAAAATCTTGCACAGTTGTTGCAAAATATTGCAACATATTTTTTCCATAAATACCTGTAGTTATGTGAATCAGGATAGCTGACAAATAACACGACATGAACTTTCGGTCTTTAAATTTAATGTCAAATTTAAACATTTAAGACTCTGTAACTGGTCACGAAGTCTTTTTTTCTTAACTTGACAGGACAAATAAAAATGTACGAGTACAATGAGAAACTTTCTCAAATGCTTCTCCACAGATTATGGACAGAATACAATATCACTGCTATGTTCACACAAATATACATGTGTACAAAAAGACAATAAGTGACAGGAAAAGAAGACAATAAAGTGACAAGTTGCAATTATGAAATGTTCAGTATCATTATTATTATCCAATGTCATATGGCACTGGGGTAGAAACTATTCCTGAATATTGTAGCTCATATGGCCCTGAGCAGTTTACAAGTGGGCAGAAAAAAGAAAAGAGTCTGTGTTAGGTGACTGTCTGTAGTCCTTCCTGATACGCTTTGTCTTTTTGAGGCAGCATAATGTAGATGGCCGTACATTCAGGTAGCTGTGTGCCATTGATTTTCTGAGCACTTTCTTCATACGGAACCACTATAATGATAATCCGCCCAATGTTTTTTCTTTCTTTCTTTTTTTTTAATCCCCACAAATCATAATCACTTTCTCAGATCATACTGTTCACTGATTTTTGGCAGAGTGACATCACATAGACCGAGGTATCTCCCACAATTGTTAATTGACTATGGCGTTTTACCTTCCCTGCCCTGAGTGAGCTGTCATCAGTCCGCCATTGTTTCGACGCCGGAGCGGGTGTTGACAAGAATGTATCCTAAGCGACTGAGGTGTTTTGTTGTTGGATGTAATAATGAACATAGCAGTCGTCATTTACTCCCAACATCTGAGCGGCTGAAGAAGCAGTGGATTACCTTTGTTTTTGAAGGTAATGCAACCCCTTTTTAAGCATTTAAAGGGACATGCACCAAAACAGGTCACTGTAAATGGAAAGGTATTTACAAGGTAAAAGTGTAGCCAAACTATGTTATAGACTTCTTATGAAGACCCTATAGAATCATACCAACTTGTGGAAAATGGGCATCTGATGTCCCCTTTAATCTCTCATTTAATATTTGGTCGCAATAAGTTTCAACTGCTGGTACTAAAACAACATATGTATTTTGAATTAGTTTTTATATATCTTTTTATATTTACTATTCAACAACAACACCAACAACAAAAGAATGCAGTTTTGGTTAAAGAACTATATTAATTAAAGTTAAACCTTATTTTGATAATTCATTTGAAACATTATGGAAGCATTAATTGGAACACACAAGTGCAGATGGGTGTTTGCTTGACATGACAAGTTTCTTTACTTAAAAAAAAAATTATATATATATATATATATATATATATATATATATATATATATATATATATATATATATATATATATATATATATTATATTGAAATAAAAAAAAATAATTAAGTAAAGAAACTTGTCATGTCAAACAAACATCCATCTGCTCTTGTGTGCAGATATGTTTGTAGGTTGATGTGAGAACTGTATGTTGCAAGGGTGTTTTTATGCCAAAGGCTTCAGCGTGTGTGTGTGCGCAAGAGTATTTGCGCATCAGTGGAAGTGTCTCTTCAGGCTGTGGTGGTTGTGAAGGGGAAGGGGTGACGGCTGGGACTGGATGACATTACAGAATGAAGCTGTGGGGCGATTAGAGAAATGCAGCAGATAACCATCACTCTCCTCTCCTGCCGCTCAATTAATTAGTGCCACCAACCACACACACACATAGTGAGGACAGAGACACAACATCAGTGGTCCCTGTGGGTGGGTGGATGTCGGTATGTGTGAGCAGGGTTTATGTGAGAGGAAAGGTGATTTGACTTACTTCATTGTTGCTCAATAAAAACAGGGAGGCAAATTCAAGAGAAGAGTAGGAAACATGGTTGTTTGTTATTGTTAATCTCACAAGTTTATATGTCATATTTGAGAATTGTATTTCTCGTTATCACAAATTTATGGTAATATTTTGTTTGTATGTTTTGAAACAAGTCTTATCAAAACTAGATTTATTTAATCAAAAATACAGTAAAACATCCTGTAATTAAAGTAATTAAATTAAGTTTTCAATTTAAACATATTGTAAAATATATATTTATTGAGCAAGGCACCGAACCCCCAACTGCTCCCCGGGTGCCACAGCATAAATGGTGCCCACTGCTCCGGGTGTGTGTTCACAGTGTGTGTGTGTGTGTGTGTGTGTGTGTTCACTGCTGTGTGTGTGCACTTTGGATGGGTTAAATGCAGAGCACGAATTGTGAGTATGGGTCACCATAATTGGCTGTATGTCATGTCACTCTTTCACTTTCAAATGTAATTCATTCTTTCAGGTTTCAGTGTTACATATACCTTCAGAACATGGTGTTTTTACATTTCTTCCATCACATAATAAAGTCATTTACTGTGACTTTATTGAGGATTTACTGTAAACTGTACATTTAGTTTCCCACACATTTCACCTCATAATTAAATTAAAGGAAATGAAACCCATTTTTGACATTCAGGACCAAATATATTTTATATATATTGTGACATTATCATTATGTTCATTACAGTTTAAGGATACACAAACTTAAACTCCATTTGATTGCAACAATGTTGCTATACTGATTTAGCTTCATCCTAAAAAGTCTTAACAGTTTCTGTGAGATTCAATCACATAGTCTTTAAATTGTGAATTAGAATTGGTTCTACAATATTTATGATAAATTATTGTTCTTTAGTCTGTGTTCCGTAAAGCATGCAATCTACTGCAGGTGGATGATGATGAGTGCGCTGTAAGCTGATTTGAATAAAAGCATATTCTAAATGACTGCTTGCATGCGATATGGAAAATACATCAGTGTGGCAGCAAGTGTCATTGCAGTGTCTGACAAAACTAGATTGCTCTCATTATAATCAACTGAGCTGTTCTATTGACGTACCTTCATTAAACGAACACCCGTTGCAGTGTTTGACATGCTGGCATTCTACTCCACTTAATTTACATCTCCAACTGAAATAAAATCATTGTACAGTCTTGGTTACGTATGGTAACCCTCATTCCCTTAAGGAGGGAATGGAGACATCACATCAGTGACTGATGAATTGGTATATCGCTTCGATAGGACAATCTACTTCGATTGTAAACTAAACGAACCATTGCACATTGGCATGCAATTATTGCATCCAGCTGCAGTTGATCACAGCATAAAGCAGCAGCAGGTGCAATGCATACCAGGTTTTCACTGAGGAGCCAAGCCAGTGACCTAAGCCTCTTAGCTGTGGTATAGCAGCTCTGGAGATGGGACGTGATGTGACATCTCTGTTGCCTCCTTCAGAGAAAGAGTGTTACCATACATAACCGAGACATTCACTTTCAGTTGGTCACTCTCTACGTCATGGTCACTGATGAATTGGAATTCCTTACCAAAGCACTATGGATGCAGGACACAACAAGTAGTTCCATTCACCATTGTCGAAGCACTTCCCACTCAGTGAGATTGGATAACACTGGGAAAACTTACATGTTCCACTTGGAACAGGGACGTTGTGGAAGCTTCGTCCTTACTGAAGGAGGTTTATGTAGCAAATACACATATAAACATCTGTGTAGGTGCATATGGAAAATTGGAGGTGATTGAAAACCTCTTGGAAAATGGCAGAAGTCTGCTGGGGAAACACATATATATCACTTTACACATATGGGATCCACTCAGGTCTCTCATATGGAACCCTGCCTTCTACTGGTTCTCAAGGAGTGCAAAGGCTCAAATGGGCCCTGCTGTAATGATTTAAGCTCTAGAGACAGGACCCAAGAGGGTATGGAAAGGGGTCGGGAAGGATTTAACCTCCTGTTGACCAGGTCATACTTACCCAACGACTTCCCTACTACGGGATCTTGGTATGCAGCAATCACAGCAAACTGGACTTTGAGGGTGGAGGGAGACAGCCTTGAACCTCTGCGTCTCATCCAGGAACCCGACATGAAGTTTACCAGAGGTCTCGCCCCAGTTTTTATAGGGTGCCCCATCAGTAATCCGTCAGGGAGGGGCACTAGCACTAGTTCGGGGAACCATATCCGAGTCTCAATTTGTGGGACCCAAGAATTGGGCTTCAAAAGCTGTGCGCGCACATGCTACGCGGGACGGGTGGTCACCCTACTTTCAGGTAAATGTTCTTTTATGTGTTGAGGCACACAGGGGAATGGCTGCTTGTTGCACTACAGGAGGGTAGTGCAACCTTAAATGTGCAACCCTCTCGAGACAGGAATGACCACCGCTGAAGCGCTGTACCACCAACACCAAAAGCTTCAAACTTTAAGCATTAAACTCGTAGCTCAGTGAAGACACTTGGATGGCACAGAACAATGTTGTTGCTTGGCTCTGAAGCAAAAGCTGGTGCTGTTTGCATTGCATCTGCTGCCTTTTTATACTCGCGCTGTGATCATCTTCAGCTGGATGTAATAATCGCATGCGAATGTGCATTGGCTTGTTTACACTCGAAGTAGATTGGTCTATTGAAACGATATCCCAATTCATTGGTCACCGACGTGACGTTCCGACTGAAAGAGAACTTATTATGATGTATACTGTCATATTTAGTCTTTATATATTTTATATAACTATAACTCTATGTAACCCTGGACCACAAAACCTTTCTTAAGTCGCTGGGGTATATTTTTAGCAATAGCCAAAAAATATTTTTCTTTTATGTCAAAAAATCATTAGGATATTAAGTAAATATCATGTTCCATTCATATATTTTGTAAATTTCCTACCATATATATATATATGTATATATGTATCAAGACTTATTTTTTTATTCCTAATATGCATTGCTAAGAGTTCATTTGGACAACTTCAAAGGCGATTTTCTCTTTAGATTTTTTTGCATCCTCAGATTCCAGATTTTCAAATAGTTGTATCTCAGCCAAATACTGTCCGATCCTAATAAACTGTGAATGCATGGACAGCTTATTTGTTCAGTTTTCATGTGATGTTTAAATATTAATTTAGAAAAATGTATACTTAAGGCTGGTTTTGTGGTCCAGGGTCACATATATACCTATGCATACACAACTTGTTACTGGACATTTCTGACTGCAAACACACACACACACACACACACACACACACATACTGGTTTTTGTGGTTTAGCAGTACTCTGATGGCCAAACCAGTTGGATGGTGGTTTAAGGGGACACCCCTTTCCCGGTGTCCTACAGAGATGATAAAACTATCAAAAAATTTGTTTTACTCTGCAGAACACAAATATCACTTTGGATTTTCTTTACACACAATAGAATTGATAATATGACAATATGATATTTTGGTGGTACACAAGGACTGTCACGCCCCTCCTATAATGTTCCCGCCCATTACATAATTGGGACTTATAGGGTCCGATTGATTTATGAGGACACTCGTTTTACAATACACAAAACATGTCCATTCTCTGTATTACAGGGACCAATGTGTTTTACAGGTACGTGACCCCATACACAACACACAGACATGTCCCTATGCTGCATTACCAAGACTGAGGTGGTTAAAGAGTACATGATCTTTAACACAATACACAACATTACAGACACCAATGTGTTTTAGAAGTACTTTAATAATGACTTAAATTTGTGAAATAAAAATAAACATGTTGTCAAATTCGCCAATTAATTAAACGGGTAATCTTTAAAAAAAAAAAAAAGGAATGCCACACAAAACAAACATCAAATAATTAAGTGTAGTTCACCAACTAAAAAAAAAAAAAAAAAAAAAAAAAAAAAAACTATAAATCAAATCAAAAGGCAATCATCATGTTGTAAGTACCTCACTAAACACACAGTGTACATGAGATTAACTCTCTGAGCACACAATACATGCTGCAGATGTGTAGAGAAACCGATTTATCTGTAAAGGAATGGTTTTCTTCCAGAATGAAAACTGTCATCATGTACTCACCCTCCACTTGATCCAGACCTGCATCAGTTTCTTTCTTCTGTTGAACACAAAACAAGATCTGTTAGTTTATGAACAGTTGATGGGCACCGTTAACTTCTATAGTACGAAGAAAAAAAAAAAATACTATGGAAGTCAATGATGCCCATTAACTGTTCAGATACTAACAGATCTTGTTTTGTGTTCAACAGAAGAAAGAAACTGATGCAGGTCTGGATCAAGTGGAGGGTGAGTACATGATGACAGTTTTCATTCTGGAAGTTAAATTCTCTTTAAGGGACAGGTCATCCAAAAATCAATGAGAAATTGACACAATTTTGTAATTTTTGACAAACTAACATTCAACCTCGATTTCTACAAGGAGATATTCGTATGAACTGCTGCCATAACAGTATTGCACTATGGGAAATAAAAACAACAGCCAAAGTGCTAATGTTAATTGAATGGCATCAAGAACACACAAAATGTACTGTAACATCACTTGCTTTGGGTTTTCCTTTTTAAGCTAATTCCTCGATTTCTTACAAAATCCCTTATGTTCTGTGCACTGCGTCTCACCAAAACAGGATCCTCAGCAGATTTACACTGCTGGCATTCAGTCAGTGTGGCCAGTTTTCCTTTAGCTATGTGGCCCTTAAAATGTTTCATTACAGCTGTAACTTCAGCGTTTGACCAGGACACCTTCTGCCCTCTCCGTGGGTTTTCAGTTTCTGCCTCACTCTCACTCTCTGTACAGAAGAATACATACTTTAATGAGTTCTAACTCTACGAGAGCTCATGTGCTTTGCAACATTGATGGTGCCATTGCAATTTAAACCTCTGGTACCTTCAGGAAGTTCAGTGGTGCTCTCAATGGGCATCTTCTGAACACCTGCAGACAATCAGTCATTAAAAAAATAAATAAATTAAAAATAAATAATATATATATATTTTAGTAATATCCTGTTATAAATGCTGGACTAATATAATACAAGGTAACACTTTATAATAGGGAACACTATTAACTACAACTTTTCCCTCAAATTCCTAATTTTCTGCTTATAAAAGTAAATAAGATAGTTGTTACATTAAGGTATTGGGTAGGATTAGGGATGTAGAATAAGGTCATGTAAAATAAGCTATTAATAAGTGCTTACTACTACTACTACTACCACCACCACCACTACTACTACTACTACGCACACTAATAAGAAACTACAGCGGTGTGAAAAAGTGTTGGTTCCTTATTTTTTTGCATGTTTATCACACTTTAATGTTTCGGATCATCGAACAAATGTAAATATAAGTCAAAGAAAACCAATGAACACAACATGCAGTTTTTAAATGAAGGTTTTTATTATTAAGGGAAAACAAAAACCAAAACTACATTACCCTGTGTGAAAAATGTTTGCCCCTACACCTAATAATCGGTTTGGCTACCCTAAGCAGCAACAACTGCAATCAAGTGTTTGCGATAACTTCCAATTAAATGTAAAGTCTGTTACAGCGCTGTGGATGAATTTTGGTCCACTCATCTAAGCAGAATTGTAATTCAGCCACATTGGAGGGTTTTCAAGCATGGACAACTTTTTAAAGTCACTCAATAGGATTCAGGTCAGGACTTTGACCAGGCCACTCTTACATTTTGTTTTTCTTCAGCCATTCAGAGGTGGACTTGCTGGTGTGTTTTGGATCATTATCCTGCTGCAGAACCCAAGTTTGCTTGAGCTTGAGGTCACAACAGATGGCCAGATATTCTCCTTCAGGATTTTTTGGTAAACAGCAGATTTCTCCATTTATCACAGTAAGTTTTCCAGGTCCAGAAGCAGACCATGACACTACGACCACCATATACAGCAGCTAGAGTCCTTACGAGGTCAAGAAAATATGATCATATTACCCCAATTTTACAGTCTCTGCACTGGCTACCTATTAAGTTCCGTATCGGTTACAAATTATCATTACTTACCTATAAGGCCCTAAATGGTTTAGCTCCAGCGTACCTAACTAGCCTTCTACAACGTTACAACCCATCACGCACCCTAAGGTCACAAAACGCTGGACTTTTGGTAGTTCCTAGAATAGCAAAGTCCACTAAAGGAGGTAGAGCTTTCTCACATTTGGCTCCCAAACTCTGGAATAGCCTTCCTGATAATGTCCGGGGTTCAGACACACTCTCTATGTTTAAATCTAGATTAAAAACATATTTTTCAATGAGCAATAATGCATCTCATAATTTGTGACTGCAGTTGTATCTGATCAAATTTAGCTTGGGTTAAACTAATTAATTGTACTTGGTTGGAACAGCAGCTATGCTAATGATGTCTCTATTTGTTTCTCTGTTTCTGATGGGATTGACATCCTGTGGAAACTAGGATTTACACAAGCTCCAGTCTGGATCCAGAACACCTGAGAAGAGATGATGCCAACCCCTCAGAGGAACTCAGATGATGTTAACACTGAAACAACATACAGAACTAACAAATATTGCTGCTTACTATGCAAACACATTATAATTGCTGTTAATAGTTTTCATCGTCTGGTTGATTATGTCTGATTCCTGTCATATGCACATAAACTGACAGTCACCACTTATAAGCTACTACTAAATAGTGTAGAAACTTAATTTTATGTGAAGTTGCTTTGCAATGATTTGTATCGTAAAAAAACACTAATCAAATAAACTTTTTACTTTTTTTTAGTTTGTGAAAAATGGCTCTCACTGTGGTTCATTGGAGTCCCAAAACTGTATAACCTTTTCCAGATTGATAGATCTCAATTACTTTCTTTATCATTTGTGTCTGCATATTTTTGAATGTCGACATGATGTCTAGTTTTTTGAGGATCTTTTGGTCTACTTCACTTTTTATCAGACAGGTCCTATTAAAGAGATTTCTTAACTGTGAAGAGGTGTGGCTGGAGAAACTGAACTCAGGTGTGATAAACCAGTTTCAAAGGTGGGGGGGGGGGCACTTCTGAACAAAGGGCAATGTAGTTTTGGATTTTGTTTTCCCTTAATAATAAAAACCTTCATTTAAAAACTGCATGTGTTTACTTTTAAATTTGTTACCTTTGACTAATATTTAAATTTGTTTGATAATCTGAAACATTAGTGTGACAAACATGCAAAAAAATAAGAAATCAGGAAGGGGGCCAACACTTTCAAACCACTGTAGTTTAGAGACCCTAAAATAAAGTGTTACCCAATATAATTTTTGACTTTGATGATTTAAAAATAAAAAAAACTTAGCTGACACATACCAGCATTACTGGAGTTTCCCACAGCTCCAGCAAGAGCCTCATCATCAGATTCACTTTCTTCAGGATCACTGTCATCAGAATCCGTCATGTTGATCTCATCTTCAATGAAAAATAAAACTCAGAACATGAAAAACATCTGCATTCAGAAGTGAAATAACACAATCACACACCATTTATAAACCATTCCTAATGACAAAGAACACAAGACATATTTCAGAGATTACTTTTCTTAAACCTCCCTGTGAGTTTAAAAGACCCGCTGTGCTAAACATGCTAGGATGGACGTACCTTCAATCTCAATGTCATCAAGGGATTTGCCTTAAAGATTAGGAAGGCAGCCCTTTTCCATGGCTAACAGTAGCTTTGATATTTTAGCAAGCTGAGTAGTGGCTTCTGGCAGTCTGTAATAATCACGGTGGACACGGATGTCATGCCCTAAGAAATCAGCAACCTGATCTAACTCGTTGTTTTTCAGGTTTAGGATTTGAGAGAGCGTAGCCACGTGCTTGCGAAGATGAGTGGATCTGAGAAATTCTGGATTTTGAGCTCCACATTCCCCTGCATATACCCTCAGAGAGTCCTGGCCTCTGTAGTAACTCTGGCAGTTTGGCCGAGCAAACAAGAAAGTATTAGTGTCTAGCACTCCACATGTACCTCTCCTGCTGACCAGTAGCATCAGGGCATCGACCATATCAGGAGAGAGAAGAACCGCAACCTTTCTTCCCCTCTTCCCCCTGATCTCAACTCGACTGAAATGGCTGCAGAGTTTCTGCTCAAACTTGCTCAGGCCCATCGCTACATCTTCATGGAGAGAAGTGCCGTCCCTTTCATTGAAAGCCTTCAGCGGCATTTTAGAGACCTCTCCTGCACGTCTGCGGTTGAAAACAATGATTCTGGTGAGTGTTGCTTTGGCCAGTTCTGCATAGCTTTGAGGAGATGCAGTCTCTTGTAGTTTCTGAAAAGCAGTATCTGCAGTCTTCTCAAGGAGCTGATGAAGAGACTGGACATCCTGGGTGAAGGGAAGTGTTGATGGCTTGTTAAATTTGGCCTCATTCAGTGTCACCAAAGCAGTGTGTGAGATCATCTCAGACCACTTTGAGGAGTAGAGCTTTTTGAAGGTCTCTGTTGATGAGATCAATTCCTTGTCTTCAGACATCAGTGCTCGGCACTGAATGATTTCGCAAATCTTATTCAACGAATGCCCCAGTTTCAGGGCAAGGCTTGGGCTTTGGTAGCAGTGGCTCTCATCATCATAGCCAGACACCATTTGAACCGCTCGAATAAGTCTATGAAAATTGGCAGGTTTCAGAGCTTCTTCAAGACTGTACACAGAAAACTGTCTACGCAAAGTCAGCAACAATCTTCCAACTTCACGGAGTTTTTGTCGAATATACTCAAATTTGGTAGGGTCATGACCATGTTTGTTAAAAAACGACTGTGCAAGCTGAAGAATACTCAGGTCATTTTTGACCACAGCGGAAATGTCATCCTGCTTCATCACACCTAAGAGTTTCCAAACTCCTTGTGATATGTGCTGACTGAATGAAGACTCTGCCATAGATGCCAGGCCCAAGACTCTCCTCCTCCCTTGCTCTTCACTGTCAGCTGCTGGTTTTGAGGGACATCTTTTTAAATGACGCCACAGATCTCTCCGTACAAACAACCCTTTGCAGTACATGCAATGCAAAAACTGCTTTGAATCACACTTTCTTTTTGGTGCTCGTTTTATTTTAAGAGCCCCCTCTCCAGACTGTAAAACGTCAGTGTTATGCTGAAAGTTGCCCTTGTTCCTGAGCTTTTGCAGCATTGCTTTACGTTCTTTTGAGTGAACTGGGAGTGACAAAGCCTGAACAACTTCAACTTCAGCCATATGAGTTTTCAAATGGCGCGCTAACTTGGACTGAGGTTTGCCACAGATGTAACAATAATTCTTCCTATTTGCTGAACAGGAGATTTTTGGTGACTGCACACAATGATCACCTCCAGCCATGCTGCGTTCCCTCTCTTCTCTCAATGTTACTGTGCTTTTTGAATTCAAAAGCTTACTATTTTGTGATTGAGGTGATGACATTAGCACATCTGTTGACCTGCATACCACTGAGCCTTGCTTTCTGGGAAAGTCTGATTCACTGTCTGTCTCAAAATCAGTGAACTGCTCCTCATGACACATTAAATCAGACTCATCATACACACTTGCTGCTTCCATGACCTTCAGGACTCCTTTTCCTTTGCCCTTAGACACATTCAGGGTAGTTACATCTGATCTCAGATGTTCACTAAACTTAGATGACGCAGCTTCCTGTATATCTAAGAGTTTAGCTTGGTCGTAACGTGCTGGTCTTGTTGTCAACTCATCTGAACTGTCTGACTGATGGTCTGACTCTGACTGAGGTATGTAATCCTCATCTGACAGCTCATCTTCCTCTGAACTTACTTCCTATTGTCAAAATATTTATGATTAATTTACAGCACCGATAACTCAAAAATATGGAACAAATGTATCAAATCAAATATTTTCTTACACACGATGACCGTCTTCCATCCCATTCATGAAGCTTCAGATAGCAGGACTTATGCCAAAAACTGGAGCACACTATAAAAGAAATGTCACATGTCAGGACACGTTCAACCGCTAACACGAGATTCTATGCCTAAACGTAGAATAAGGTGAAAACAATGTAACACTCCTATTATTATTAATGGTATTACATATCTGTGCATTAGCAATGGTCTGAAATCTCCTTCTCTCCTACTGCCAAACTCAACAGTTATACCATTTTGAACTGACTTCATAACGTTGATTAGTGATACTAAAATGATAAAAATAGAAGTGTCATGATGTATAGAGTACAAATCACCATACTAACATTTACATCTCAGGCCAATCCACTTGAGAGCTGCAACAGGTCCCACACATTCAGCACATTTATCCATGCTTGATATTGCTGAAGTGACCACAACATGTCTGCAGACCTGTGAAGAAAAAAACATCAGTGAGTGTTAAATTAAAGCAACAAAGAAAGATTCTAAAACATACATGTGATACTACATTACGAGCTGCATTGTCTTTCAATAATAATTGAATGTATTTTTAATGACAGGGAAGTTGTGGTCATTTAGTTAATAAGATCACTTACAATCATTAAAAACATTTACGTTACAGACCTTAAAAGGTTCTGGTCAATATATTACTACAAATCTACATTTAGAGCGGTCCTGGAGGGCCGGTGTAAACTCTGCAGGACACTGACCCTCCAGGACCGAGTCTGGACACCCCTGATTCAGACATCGACTAATATTACTGAAAGTGAAAACAGGTCACTAAATACATGCATTTAGTAACAGCAAAGTGTACAGTTCATGCAGACATGGACTTCAGAGCAATCACTGTTGCACTGAAATAACAGTTCATCCGAAACATGTGAATACCTCCTTAACTCCTTCAACTGGGGCACAAAAGCTCTGCTCCTCATTCAACACATGCTCTTTGACAGGTGACATCTGAAAACAATGAAAAAAAGCAAGACTTATGTAGAGATGATTTCTTGCAACATCAATCTAACATTTCATAAAATATGCAATGCACATTTAATTACCTTCTCAACACAGTCCTGATCATCCAATAGTAACTGGTCCTTCTTCAGAGTCACCTGAAATTAAGGAAACAGAAATAAAAAATAAATAAACATTCTACTGCAGACAAAGGATTCAGGGACTGTACAAATTGATAATGAATTACCTTTTCCAGTCCTTCAGAGGCTGCACAGATACTGGAGTCCAACTCTGACTGATCACTGACAACTTTCAGCTGAAAACATGAAATCAAAAAATTTAATTAAAATAAAATAATTATGTTATAAATGAGTTACCAAAGCAAAATAAATAAATACAGTTGTGTTCAAAATTATTCAACCACCTAGAGACTGCAGTACTTTACAAATACAAGCTTTTCTGAAGATCCAGGATATAATAAAACTTGGATCTATAACAGTTCACTTGAATATTCAAAGTGATATTGTCAATATATAATGTAATATATTTGAGTTATAAGATTTTTTTAATAATACTGCTATGTCATAGTTATTCAACCCCTATTCAACATTGCTGTTTTAAAATCACTTATTTGCATGGTGGGGAATGTAACAGTCTCAAAACACAATTAAGCTTTTAGAAACTCTATTAAAAACAGAATTAGCTTGAGCCATTACACATACAGTTAGCCCATGCATGTGTTGAAGTTAAGTAGCTAAAATATCAAAAGAGATCTCACAAAAGCTAAAGAGAAGAAATATTGTATTACTTTAGAAAGGCTAAGGCTATATGAAGATTTCCAAGACATTGAAAGTTCCTAGAGACACAGCTCTCAGCCTTATTTCTTAGCTTAAAGTGTGTTTTACCAGAAAACCTTTGAGGTTGTGGAAGAAAAAGCACAATATCATAAAATGTTTAATCAGAGCAACTGAGAAAAATCTGCAATGTTAAGCCAAAGACTTGCAAGATGACCCAATGAATGGAGGAAACCCATTTCAAAGCAGTGTGTAAGAAGAACACTAGACAAGTATGGCCTTCATGTTGAGACATCTTGTAGAATACCACTCTTGATCAAGAAGAACAAAAGGCAGACTTGAAATAACTAAAGTTCATTTGTGTAGACTTGTGGAGCTCTGGAGGAATGTTATATGGAGTGATGTGAACAAACTGGAACTTTTTGGACCCATGGATCAGTGATATGTCTGCTGCAAAACAGGCAAAACTCATAAGCAGAAGAACACCATCTCCATCCTCAAACTTGGAGGTGGATCAGTCCTGTTATGGGGTTTCTTTACTGTAGAAGGAAGTGGAAATCATGACTGTATGAAGGACATCATGGATTCTTTGAAGTATCAGGCCATTTTGACAAGAATTGTGATGCCTTTGGTGCAAAGACTGAAGCTGATGATCAATGGACTTCCCTGCAGGACAGTCATCCCAGAGTACACATCCAAATCTACTACTGCTTGGTTCAGGGATCAGTCACAGAGTGTTCTTGAGTGACCTGTTCAGTCTCCAGGCTTAATTCTCATTGTGAATATCTGGTTGAATTTGAAGAAAGCAGTGGCAATGTGAAAACCCAAGATTATCAGTGATCTGAAAGCTTTTTCAGGTGTGGAATGGGCCAAAACTGTAGTAGAGAGGTGACAGAAACTTCTAAACACTTACAGACAGCGTTTATTGGTGATTTTAAAGAATAAAAGATTCTGCACAAAGGGGGTTGAATAATTTTGAACATGAATGTTTAGAGCCAATTCGAATTTTATCATGATTCATCAATGTTCCATTCTCAGAATCACTCAAAAGTGTATTAACAAACTTTCTCTAATACTTTACTGATGCCTTCGTTAAATTGATTTCATAAAATGTTATCCTCCACAGCAAATTGTCTTGCAAGTCAAGGGTGTTGAATAATTTTGAACACAACTGTAAATAAATCAGGTATGATGCCACAAAAAATAAAATAAAATAATAAATTAAAACGATAAAATAACAATAAAATAAAATCACTCAATCAATTGCAGTACCTTCTCTACGTCTGTGTCTTCTGACTCGGACAGTGTGTTGACTTCAAGAGTGGACGGTTCAACCACACTAAGAGTCTAGAAAAGAACATCAAATTAGTCATCTGTGACAATAAATGAGCACATAAAATACTGATATAAAACAAATTTTATAATCTTGCTTATATTTTATCAATGTGATTTAAAAGTAAGATTACAATATTTCAGATCAATATTTCAATTTTCAAGTGTTACCCAAGTTAATGTTCATGATTTTGTATGCATTACCTTACATGCATATATATATATATATATATATATATATATATATATATATATATATATATATATATATATATATATATATATTCCAGTATTTCAGGTGGTGTGTGTGTGTGTTTACACCTGTGTTACAAGGACCCTGTTTTATGAGGACCGTCATAAGAACATAGTCTTGACATAGTCTTGATGTCACATTGTGTGTGTGTGTTTAGACCCGTGTTATGAGGACCCCGTTTTATGAGGACCATCATAAGAACATGGTCTTGATGTTTGACCGAAGAATCTCAGTGTGTCTTTTGTTTGACGAAAGTCTGGTATTTGAAGACCCTAGTTATCACCATGACATTGGGCTGCGTGGATGTGAAATATTAGGCTAAATATGGATCATTCACATCCCATTGTGGCCATATGATATTGAAAATGTCTAATTGTTATATTTAGATTAAGTATCTTGAAATAGGAGTTGGTAAAAAGTCAGTTTTATTTAATCACCACATATTTTGAAATGATAACTGAGTAGAATCAGTGTCTAAAGAACCTAAAGAACTCTGAACAAGGCACAGCAGCTATAAAGGTATCCAAGAAGTTCTTGAAATAATTGTGTTTGTCCTTAAAAGAATGGAACAGATTACATTCTCTCTTAGAAAAAAGTCTTGACTTGACTGGGACTCTTCAGTAAAGTCAAGACCAAGTTCTTATGATGGTCCTCATAAAACAGGGTCCTCGTAACACAGGTGTAAACACACACACACAATGTGACATCAAGACCATGTTAAGACTATGTTCTTATGATGGTCCTCATAAAACAGGGTCCTCGTAACACAGGTGTAAACACACACACACACAACCACAAGACTATGTTCTTATGATGGTGCTCATAAAACAGGGTCTTCGTAACACAGGTGTAAACACACACACACACAACCACAAGACTATGTTCTTATGATGGTGCTCATAAAACAGGGTCTTCGTAACACAGGTGTAAACACACACACACAATGTGACATCAAGACCATGTTAAGACTATGTTCTTATGATGGTCCTCATGAAACAGGTGTAAACATACACACATCCTGACATACTGGAATGTACATGCATGTAATGTAAAAAATAAAAAGTTACTAACATTAACTTAGGTAACAACTGATGTTTAATACCTTTACTTTACTATAATCCAATAAGTCAGAATGGACAGTATAGAGGTGTCAGTACCGTGCATCTCCATGGCCACTCAGAATCACCATAATCATATGTGATCTCTTCACCAGGACAGATGCTCCTTGTGGCAAATAAACATAAGTGAGGTTTTCCATCCACACGAATCGTCTTCATCCTGCTGTTTGGGTTAATATGGTCATCGTTTACAAGCCGCCCAAGAGAACCGTCATCTCGGGCTGCATCGACACTAAACAAGAGACAGACAATATCAGCACTGAAACCTTAGGACCAGCAGATGTAATATTCTGTGATCACCAATCATTTAACACTCAT
The DNA here is from genome assembly GCF_003368295.1 of Carassius auratus. Taxonomy (NCBI): domain Eukaryota; kingdom Metazoa; phylum Chordata; class Actinopteri; order Cypriniformes; family Cyprinidae; genus Carassius; species Carassius auratus. The sequence continues at coordinate 18,725,469 of NC_039257.1, read as the reverse complement.
CACCAAGCTTTGAAAACACATGACTGATAATTATAGCAAAATATGACCTCTAATCATTGACATTTCCACGGACACATTTTGAATCATGTAAATTAATTACCAGTTAACATGTAGATCAAACACGTGTACATACCAGAGGAGTTTTCCATTGTAGCGAAACTCAAACATGAAAACTTTAAGTGCATCGTGATATATTCTTTGCCTCCGCTCACATTCTTCTTTGCTGATGAGGTCTCCTCTGTATTCCAGCAGGAAATCTCCTTTCTCAAAGTCAGTACAGCTGAACACACCCCTCCCTAAACAACAACAGAGAGGTGAAACCATCACGAGAACCACACGTCATCAACCGGAGACAGATTTAGTACACGAGTCACTTTAAATGCATAGAAAGAAAATTCTGTCATCATTTACAAACCATCAAATGGTTAGTAATGTCTTATTTTGCCCAACAAAAGATATACAGGACTGAGACAACCTAATGGTGACTATATGATGACAAAATCTTCACTTTTGGGTGAACTATACCTTTAACTTGGCTCAATCAATTAATTTACCTCACCTTTAAGATGACTGATGAACCTGCCCTCGAGTCCATTCTTGTCTTTCTGTTGAAGTGAAAACTGTATGGCCTCCTCCACGGGCTTCAGCTTTCTCCTTCGCCTCACACCTTCAGCCATCCTCTGTGTCTGCTTTAATAACAATAAGAACTGTTGGACAGAATATATGTTGAATATGATGTATTCTGAGCATATGCTGAATATACTATTTTGACTGGTTATCTTTGTAAAAGTGCTTTGACACAATATGCATTCTACAAAGCACACTACAAATAAAGGTGACTTTAACTATTATATACAGTACATATTGGGAAGTGAAAAGAGCACATCTCTGAGTTTATTAATTAAAACAAGCTGAACAGTAATAATAGTAAACAGAACTGCCCCTCCCCTTCAGACTGTAACCATGACAACAGATTATTATGATGGCTAGACTGTTCTATTACTTTTACAGTTATACTGTGAACGAAAAGAATGTAAAATGACAAGCACTGCTGAGTGTCGTCTGATGTTACTCTTTATAGACGAGACTTACAGTAATCACGCTAGCGCCATTAGCATCATGCGCTAGCTGCTTTCTAAAGAGCACTGAAGACACTCACGAACAAGCCAAACTGAGCCACAAGCTCTCAGAGAAACGGTTTAACAGCAGTATTACTAACCTTTCATATAATAGTTGTTTCCAACAGCTTCACACCACAGATGTCTTCGCTTCAGGTGCACAGATTGTATCCGGTCCAAACAGGAAGTTACAAACAGTCACACTTGCCTCGCTGATTAAAGCACATGTACACGGGATTTATAATTATAATAATAATAATTATTATATATTTAAATAACCATCTATGAAACGCTACATTAATAGCGTTACATTAATTTACAGATATTAAACCGAATAATTACAGCTTTGATGTCACATTCATACTTTATATGATGATATTTAAGGAACATGTTTAATTGCACGATCAGTATGCATTTATATAATTACATACAATCGATAAATTATTACAAAAAATGTTTAAATAATTACCAAACTGCATTAACTTACTTGTACGGCGCTATTAGCGGCAGAATGTAGCCCCGCCCACCGCCGCCATTTTGTTTTCCCGCCTTCCGATGCCGATCTAGCCAATCAGCGGCCTCTTCTTCTTCTTCTTCTTCTTTTTTAAATTGGCGGTTGGCAAACAACTTTTAAGTGTGCATTACCGCCACCTTCTGAAATGGAGTGTGGATCATAATAGCCTTCACTCACTACTCTTTAAATAAAGAAATACATAAATACATAAAAATATAAATCCAAAAAAATAAAAAATAAAATATATAAATATATAATATCTAATAAAAATATTAATTTTAATAGCTTTATATTAATTTTAATTTTAATATTTTAAGACAACTAAATTCATATCTTCCTAATGAGCCCTGTTTTATTCAAATAATCAAATATTGCACTATACCCCACATGCCCTGAATTCAGTTGTAAAATTTCATTCATTTCAAATCTAATTTTTTCTTTACTTAACCTTTCTTTCAGCCTCAACCTTTCCTCCTTATACCTATCACAATTAATAATTACATGTTCTATGGTTTCACTAATATTACAGACCTCACACATCCCACTTTCATGTTTCCCTATTATTTTAAGCGTACTATTTAAACCAGTATGTCCAAATCTCATTCTCGATATAATGTCCTCTTCTTTTTTATTCCTATTATTTTCTCTCATTCCTCCTACCTTCTTCTGGATATTGTAGTACATTCTCGCTTTTGTTTCCATATTCCACTTTTCCTGCCACTTCTTCCTCATTTCTTCTTTGATTATACTTTTAACCTCCGCCTTACTATAATTTATTACCATATCTATCTCTGTTTTTTTGGTTGCATTTTTTGCATATTTGTCTGCCAACTCATTTCCGTCTACCCCTATATGAGCTGGAATCCATATGAATTTTACTATTACTCCTACTCTTTTAATTCTGTAAACAGTTTGGGCTATTTCCAACATAATGTCCTGCCTCACGTCCGATTGCATGTTCTTGAAACTATTTAATGCACTGCTTGAATCTGATCCAATCAACACTTTCCTTGCTTTACTATTTTCTACCCACTCAAGTGCTAAGAGAATGGCCAACATTTCTCCTGTAAACACTGACAATTTATCATTTATTCTCTTGTTTAACATAACATTTAATTCTGGTATAATAAACGCAGCTCCTACTCGATTATCATCTGTTTTTGATGCATCTGTATATATCTTAATAAACATAGAATACTTCTCCCCTAGGTATCTACTAACTTGACTCCTGTCAATACTACTCTGTTTTTTAAACTCTAAAAGGTGCATATCTACCTCTAATTCCCCTAATAGCCAAGGAGGAACATTGGATAAAGGCACAATGGGGCTTATCGTCATATCTCCTATCCCTATCTCATTGACTGCATCACCTATTACCCAACCAAAGCTCTCACTCAATCGTCTTTCTTTTTCTTGACAAGGTTGTAACACCTTCTGAGTCGGATGACTTTCTTTATGCCCTTTTAGATTTGCCCAATACGTTAATGCTATCTGATTTCTTCTAATATCCAAAGGCATCTCATTCATCTCTACTTGTAATGCTGCTACTGGAGTTGTTTTAAAAGCACCACAACAGAGTCTCAACGCCTGACTTTGAATCACATCCAACCTTTTTAATAATGTTCTTGATGCAGACTGGTAAATTGTACATCCATAATCAATAACTGACCTAATTAAACCAATATATACTGCTTTCAATGAAGTCCTACTTGCTCCCCACTCTCTACCTCTCAGACATCTTACTACATTTAGTATTCTTTTACATTTTTTAACAACATTCTCAATATGTATTTTCCATTTTAGCGTTTTGTCAAACCATATCCCGAGATATTTAAAACATTCCACTTTCTCTAGATTTTTGTCATAAAGTTTAAGTTGAATCTGTTCTTGATTTTTCCTTTGTGAAAAACATACTACTTTGGTCTTTGCTACAGAAAACCTAAAACCCCATTCCCTTCCCCAACACTCTACTCTTCCAATTGCCTCTTGCATCTTCCTCACTATATATTCTACATTTCTTCCCTTTTTCCACATAACTCCGTCATCTGCAAATAAAGAAACACTTATAGATCTATCCATTCTACTGAACACTTCATTTATCATAATTGAGAACAAAACTGGACTAACTATACTCCCTTGAGGAGTTCCATTTTCCACTAAATACTTTGTACTCAATTCTTTCCCTATTCTTACTGCGATCCACCTATCCGTTAAAAAGTTTTTGATCCAACTATACATTCTCCCTCTTATCCCCAACTGAAAAATCTTAATCATTAATCCTTGTTTCCACAACATATCGTATGCCTTTTCTACATCAAAAAATACAGATACTATACTTTCTTTATTAATTTGGGCTTTTCTAATTTCACTCTCTAAACATATAGCTGGATCTATTGTGCTTCGTCCCTTTCTAAATCCACTCTGGTAATCCTTTATTAGTTCCTTTGTCTCCAAATAATACTTTAATCTTTCATTTATCATTTTTTCCATAATTTTCCCCACCTGTGATGTCAGAGCAATCGGTCTATAACTATCTGCCAAACTCGGATCCTTACCTGGTTTACATATGGGGACAATAACTGATTCTTTCCACTGTTTTGGCAAACAACCCACTTCCCAAACCTTATTATACAACTTTAGTAACATTTCTTTACTTTCATAACTTAACTTTTTAATCATACAATAACTTATTTGGTCATTCCCTGGCGTTGTATTTCCCAACTTTTTTAAGACATTATTCAATTCACCCATTGTAAACATCACATTTATGGTACTTTCATTGTCCCCATCATCCTGTCTTACTTTGACACTATCTCTTATTGTATTCTCCCTCTGTATCTTTTCCTCATTACTCAAATTACCATTACTATGTATTTTAACAAATGTCCTCGCAAGTAACTCTGCTTTACCTTTGCTCTCTACTATTATTTCCTCTCCTTCTTTCATTATAGGATAACCATACTCTCTTTTATTTCCTGACATTCTCTTAATCATACCCCATACCCTATCTAATGGAGTGCTTCTTCCTAGAGATTCACAATACTTCCCCCAGAAGTTTTTCTTAACTCTCTTTATTGTCTTCCTTACTACAGCCTGTTTCCTCTTATATTCAATTAAATTCTGAAAGTTATGTGTTCTTTTCAGGATTTTAAATGTCTTATTTCTTTCTTTAATTACCTTTGTGCATTCTTCCGTCCACCACGGAACTATTTTCTTTCTTTTACTTCCTCCTCTTTTTGGTATCGACTCTTTTGCTGCAACTAAAATACTACTACTTATTTCTTCATTCAAATCTTCAATTCCTTGATTAATACTAACCTCCTTTAATTTTCCTTCGGACAATATTCTAAACTTGTTCCAATCCGCTTCTTCAAATTTCCACCTGCTTACTCTCTCTTCCATTTGCATTTCCTTTTCTATTCCAATTTCTGTAAATATAGGGTAATGATCACTCCCTATAGTGCTTTCCTTATTTACTTCCCAACTACTTAACCCTACCAAAGTCTGGGACACCAACATAAGATCTATTGCAGTTTCTGTACCCTTATTTAAATGTATCCTTGTACCAGATCCATCATTTAGACATACTAATTCCTTTTCATCCATTATCTCTTCTAAAATTTCTCCATTCAAATCTTCTTTTTCACCCCATACCTTACTATGCGAGTTAAAATCCCCACACCAAATAATTTTCCCTCTCCACTCCTCCAGTATTAATTCTAGTTGAACTCTCTCTAGTTTTTTACATGGGTTATAGAAGTTAATCACTTTAATTTTTTCTTCCTTGTTCCATATTTCTATAACTATTACCTCTAATTCTTGTATTGTTTTTAACCTCCTATATACTATACCCTCTTTAATGAATATTGCACACCCTCCCCCAATTCCATTTCTTCTATCTTCACGTATGGTATTATAACCTTTAATAATGAAATCCAGATTAGGTTTAAGCCATGTTTCCTGAATGCATATGATTTCCGGTTTCTTCCTTAATTTATCAATATATCCCTTAAACTCATATCCATTTGCTAACAAACTTCTTGCATTCCATTGGACTACCAACATTAAGTTATGCTTTGAGAAGCTGTATCTGCGTTCCCTTCTCCCTGGTTAAGGTCAGCGTGTATCTTTTCCCATGACAAATCTTTCATGTTAAGGAACTTAGCTGCTGCCTTGACTATGATTTTAATTTTCTCTGTTTTTGTTTTTACTTGTTCTGAGCAATTTATGACATATGCTAAGAACAGCACTATCCTATCCATTACTATTCCTGTGTTTTCCTGCCCTGACCTCGTTCCTTCTTTAGTCATATCAATTTCTTCTATTCCTCTTTCCTTATTACATATTTTCACAGCTTCTGCATATGTTATTTTCTGATTTGATTTTACTTTTTGAACCTCTACTGCCTTTTTCCGGACTTCACATCCCCCGTACGCTGCAGTATGGTTTCCTCCACAGTTACAACACTTTATAGTAACATTACTCCCACATTCTCCATATGCATGATCTCCTCCACATCTTCCACATCTCTGCTTCCCTTTACATACATGTGCAGTATGTCCATACCGCTGACATTTGTAACATCTTAAAGGAGGAGGTATATATTCTCTAACGTTAAAGCTCATATATCCTACCATCACTTTCATAGGAAGCACCTCATCTTTAAACTGTAGCAGTACAGATTCACTATCAGTTTTTTCTCCATTTCTGAAAGCCTGCATTCGAGTGATTTCTGTGATCATTCCTCCTTTAATAACTTTTCTTAGTTCTTCCAGATTCTCTTCTATGGGGATTCCTGTTATCACTCCCTTAGTTCCTCTTTTCTCACCAATTATTCTTTTCTCCACTATTTCTTTTTTACATAGTGTTTGCAATTTCATAGTTTTATTTTTCTGTTCAGCATTTTTGCATTTCACCAATAGACTCCCATCACGTAACACCTTCGCCATTTCTATTTCCCCAATCGCTTTCTTCAATCCAGTTGTCAGAGTGATTGGGCTAACTGATGAAATTTCATTCCCCACTTTAAATTTAAGAATGATCTTAAATTCATCCATCATAATCTTTTTCCTCCCCTCTCGATTCTCTTCCTCCTCTTCTAACGCTCTTTTATTTGTCATCGGACTACTCCTATACTCTTTTCTCCCTCCTCCTTTCCTACTCGTACTCTTTTCCCAACCCATCTGCATATCTTCATCTTCAGAAAATCCACTATAATTTGCCATTTTGATCCAGTCACAAATCAGATTATGCCATGAACCCGCTACAAAAACAAACTATAGAAACGTATTGAAACAGAAAATACTTTGAAACAAAAACTTTCCTCTTCAACACTGTTCACCGCCGCCCGCAAAACTCATCAGCGGCCTCCAAACTTACACAAGTGTAAAATATGCAAATTTTCGATGACGCGGATGCAGTACCGGGGCCGGGCTGCAGGGGCGCACTCCCGAGCTCAGAGGATACACAGTGTATAGTAAAATTTCAGATTTTTGTGGTATATTAGGACATGGCGCGAAACTTTGAGAGGGAGCTTCTGGGACATAGAGAAAGGCATCTACACTGTCGGAATTATAAGGACATGGGCCCTGTCCTCATAAACCCAAATGTCCCTGTAATGCTGGTGCGTATTCAGGTCAAAAGTCCTTGTAAACCACAAAAACCAACACACACACACACAAACACACACACACACACACACACACACACACACACACACACATATATATATATATATATATATATATATGTGTTAACCTGTGCATCTGCGAGTAAAATGTCAAGTCACCTTTATTTATATAGTGCTTTTAACAATACAGATTGTGTCAAAGCACTTTACAGAATTAAATAGTGGGAAAATGTGTCAATAATGCAAAACGACACTAGTTAACACTCAAGTTTCAGTTAATGGCAGTTCATCATTGAATTGAGTGATGTCATCATCCAGCTCTGTTCAGTTTAAATGATATACATACATAGTATGTTATTGTAAGTGTTCCCTGTTCTGTTTGTCCTAATTAATGAAGCCTTTAACGGATTTGAATATAAGAAATGTGTTAGTGTGTTATGTGTAAGCCAGCTTTAAGAGATGTTTTTTTCTAACTAGATTTAAACTGACAGAGTGTGTCTGCCTCCCGAACAATGTTAGGTAGGTTATTCCAGAGTTTTGGCGCTAAAAACAAAAAAGGATCTGCCTCCCGCAGTTGATTTTGAAATTCTAGGTATTATCAAATTGAGTTTTGAGAATGCAGTGGATGTGGATGTATAACGCAATAAGATCTCACTCAAATACTGAGGTTCTAAACCACTCAGGGCTTTATAAGAATAAGCAAGAATTTAAAATCTATAGAATATGTTCATACTTCCTGGTTCTAGTAAGAACTGTAGAAGCTACATTTTGGACTAGCTGGAGTTTGTTTATTAAGCGTGCAGAACAACCACCCAATAAAGGATTACACTAATCTAACCTTGAGGTCATGAACACATTAATTCATGTTTCTGCATTTGACATTGAGAGCATAGGTCGTAATTTAGATATATTTAGAGATGGAAAAAAGTTTTTCAAATGCTAGAAACGTGGCTTTCAAAAAAAAAAAAAAAATAGAATGCTTTCAAATACAGTAGCACACCTACAGAAGGTTTCTAAATGATGACGAAGAATTGACAGAGCAGCCATTGAGTCTTAGACAGCGTTCTAGGTTATTACATGTGTAAGTTTTAGGTCCGATAAATATCACCTCTTTTTTTCAGAATTTAGCAGTAAGCACATTCGCACATTGTTCCCTGAAAATGAAGCTGCTGCCAAGTCAACCGAGGCCATCCTGCGAGCTGTAAGTGATTTACTTGACAAGACGTCAAAGTCCTCCAGTGAGCATGGAAGCTATCGCCGCCTACGAACTTTCTCTGGGTTGCTGCCCACACCTGCTGGAGAAGAGCAGTTCGACCACTGGTTGGGTCAAGCCCGGCTCATGGTGGAAGAGTGTGACTGCTCTCACAAAGAAAAGAGGCGGAGATTAATGGAAAGTCTCAGAGGCCCAGCGCTTGACATAGTAAAAGCAGCATGAGCTAGTGATCCTGATGTGGGCCCTGAAGACTGCTTAGAGGCCCTGGAGCATGCTTTTGGTACAGCAGAGTCAGGAGAAGAGCTGTATTTTGCATTTCGTTTACTGCAACAACAACCAGGTGAGAAGCTGTCTGACTTCCTCAGATGTCTAGAACAGTCGTTGAATAGGGTGGTGCAGAGAGATGGACTTCCCCTTGGATGTGCAGATAGAGCAAGACTCGACCAATTGTTACGTGGTGCGATAGCCTCTGATCTGATGTTAGTTAACCTTCGTTTTTAGAGAAAGGAGAGCAAAGCCCCCAACCTTTCTCCAGCTGTTAAAGGAGATACGCACCGAAGAGGAATATGAGGCCTCACGAAAGAAGATTACTCCTGTCATGCAAGGTGGAAATGTTAGGCAAAATGCTGATGTGAAACAGATGGAAATTCAGAACTTGAAGTCTGAGATCAAAGAACTTAAAGCCTTGGTTGCTGCTATCGTGACTAAACCCGCCCATGACACTTCAATAAGCAGTGAGAAAATTCCTCCAAATGTAGTGTGCAATGAGTGCAGTTCGGACAGTGAGGTGACAGCTTTAAAAAAACAAATGAAGCGCTTGCAACAGAAAGTAACAAATAAAGTAACTGAACCTCAAGCAGCCATTGCAGCTGTGAATACGTCGAAACCATTTGCCAGTTCCCCACAGCAATCATTCAAAGTATCAGAGGAACACTTATGTTATCGATGTGGAGAGAATGGGCATTTCGCAAGGAAGTGCCAAAGCCCAGAAAACCAGGCTAAAGTTATCAAGAGACTTATCCAAGCTCTGAAGCTGTCCAAGAACAACCAGTCGTCAAGTGAAGCCACCGCTAATTCAGTTAACTGTTCTGTTGAGAAAAGTACAGCTGACATGCCTGAGGGTGTGGCTATTCCTGATGGGTTAGTTGGGCCGGCTAGCCTAGTGCCGTTGAAGGTTAATGGACAACCTTGCACTGCTTTGTTAGATAGTGGCTCTCAGGTGACGATCATTTTTGAACACTGGTACCTGAAGCACTTGTCTGATATCCCCATTCAACCCGTATCTGGTCTTTCACTGTGGGGTTTAAGTGAGTCTGGAGCTAGCTACCCTTACCGTGGCTACGTTGTAGTTGATGTGGAGTATCCAGCTGAGGTGTTAGGAACCAGACAGACTGTAACTGTCCTAGCTCTCATATGTCCTAACCCTAGAACTGAAGATAAAACATCTGTCATTGTGGGAACCAATGCAAGCCATGTTAGACGTTTGGTGAGTCAATGCAAAGATAATGGCTTTGATGTCACCAAAACACTAGGCCTTCGTGTTCATGTTAAGGAAGATCAATCTACTCTAAAGGGTGTTGTGGTTCCAGTCCAAGAGGAGGAGGCTGGCCATGTCCTATGGATGGGTCCAGGCCCCTTGGTCTTACCCCCAGATGGTGACACTAAGGTTGTGTGCAAAGTCGAGCTGAATAAACCTGTTGCTAAAGAAATCCTGATGATAGATTCCTCACCAACAGCTGCCTTACCTGCTGATGTGATTTTTCATCCCATGGTTGTGCCTAGTGGGGCATTGGATGTCAACAGTTTGAGAATATTACTAAAAATGACTCCTCAAGAGAAACTTCCATACCTGTGGGAACAGTGATTGGATGTGTGTACCATGTTGATTCAGTTGCGACAATTCCCCCTAAGGAGACTGCTTCCTCTGACTTTGATGAGAGCATGATCAACTTTGGAGACTCTCCTATCTCAGAACAATGGAAGAACAGATTATGCAAAAAAAACTGGCTCAAAAGTCTCATGTATTCTCAATGCACGAGTGGGACGTGGGATTAGCAAGAGGAGTGGAGCACAGAATTCGTCTCTCAAATTCTCGGCCTTTCCGTCAACGATCACGCCGGCTAGCACCTGCAGATATCGAAGATGTGAGAAAGCATTTACAGGAACTGCTGCAGGCAGGGATCATAACAGAGTCACGAAGCCCCTATGCATCCCCTATAGTTGTAGTCAGAAAGAAGACTGGGGCTATTAGGATGTGCATAGATTACCGACTGTTGAATAGCCGCACCATTCCTGACCAGTACACAACACCATGCATTGAAGATGCGCTGAATGCATTAACAGGGAGTCAGTGGTTTTCTGTACTGGATTTGCGCTCCGGCTACTACCAGATAGCTATGTCCGAAGAAGACAAAGAGAAGACGGCATTCATTTGCCCGCTAGGTTTTTTCCAATTTGAACGAATGCCTCAAGGCATTACTGGGGCACCAGCCACATTTCAAAGGTTAATGGAAAAGGCTGTCGGTGACATGAACCTCTTACAAGTGCTGGTGTACCTAGACGATGTGATAGTGTTTGGAAAAACTCTCGAGGAACATGAAGAGCGACTGCTCAAAGTCCTAGATCGTCTCGGTGAAGTTGGGCTGAAACTCTCAGTGAACAAATGCCAGATCTGTCTGCCAAGGGTCAAGTATCTGGGGCATATCGTGTCTGCAGATGGAGTTGCCCCAGATCCAAACAAGATTGAGGCCGTCGCTGCATGGCCCATGGCAACAAACCTGAAGACGTTGCAATCATTCCTAGGATTTTGCGGTTATTATCGCAGATTCATTCAGAACTATTCTGAAATTGTTAGACCGTTGACTGAACTCACAAAGGGATATGCTCCAACTCAGAAGAGAAAGAAGTATGCCCAAGATGTGAACAAAGTTTACTTGAAAGAATCTGAGCCATTCGGCAAAAGATGGGACCAATCCTGCACAGATGCGTTTCATCACATAATTCACTGTCTGACACATGCACCTGTCCTGGCATTTGCCAATCCACAACAGCCATACATCCTGCATGTGGATGCCAGCCTGAAGGGTCTTGGTGCTGTTCTTTACCAAGAACATCCTGAAGGTCTGAGACCAGTGGCCTTTGGAAGCAGAAAAGTCAGCTCTGCTGAGAGAAATTACGCCATACATCAGCTGGAATTTTTGTCACTCAAGTGGGCAGTAGTCGACAAATTCCACGACTATTTGTATGGGGCAAGATTCACCGTACGTACTGACAACAACCCTCTTACGTACGTGCTGACCACAGCCAAGCTCAATGCGGTGGGGCATCGGTGGCTAGCTGCTTTATCGACATATGAGTTTGATGTGAAGTATCGCCCAGGCCGTCACAACATTGATGCTGACCTGTTATCAAAGAACATGCCAGAGGAGGACGACAATGACTGGGTGACTATACCTCAGTCTGGTGTGAAAACCATCTGCCAGAGAATCTGCATCTCTGAGAATGCAAGCAGTACGCCAGTCTGTGTTGCTCAACTTGGAGCATCTCCCCACTGTGTTCCTGACCTCTATGCATTTCCTACACACACATGGAGTTAAAGTCCCTGGAACTTATGTCCAAACTAAGTCTCAGGAAGGCTCAGGAAGAGGATGAGGCCATTGGACCGGCCATCCAAGCCATCAAGCATGGGCGCTGGCAAGAGGAGGGGACCATGAGTCCGGAGTTGTCCAGATTGAAAAAGGAAGCGGGAAAGCTGGAAATTAAAGATGGATTACTGTACCGGCACAGCAAGAAACCATCCGGAGAGGTGATCAGTCAACTCCTCCTGCCGAGAGAGTTCAGGGAGATGGTTATGAAGGCCATGCATGATGACCTAGGGCACCTTGGACAGGAAAGAACTCTTGACCTGCTCCGAAGTAGATTTTTTTTGGCCTAGGATGTCGATGCAGGTGGAAGAATACATCAAGAACTGTGGGGAGTGTGTCACTCATAAAACCCCAATACAGAGAGCTGCTCCGTTGCACCAGATTGTAAGCCATGGGCCTATGGATTTAGTGTGCATGGACTTTCTTTCCATGGAGCCTGACTCCAAAGGCATAAGTAACGTGTTAGTTATAACGGATCATTTCACTCGGTACGCTCAGGCTTTCCCAAATAAAAGCCAGAAGGCCAATGTTGTGGCAAAGGTCTTAATTGAGAAATATTTCATCCATTATGGACTGCCTTCCAGGATCCATTCGGATCAAGGAAGAGATTTTGAGAGCCGTTTGATCCGAGAACTGTTGACCTTGATGGGGATTCGCAAGTCGCGGACAACGCCGTATCATCCGCAAGGAGACCCACAGCCGGAAAGGTTTAACCGAACTCTGCTCTCTATGTTAAGTACCTTAGGCCGGGAGAAGAAGCGTACTTGGAGTCAACATGTGCCTCACTTGGTCCACGCATACAACAGCACCAAGTGTGATGCCACAGGGTACTCTCCTTACCTTTTGATCTTTGGCAGAGAGGCGAGACTTCCTGTTGACTTGTGTTTCGGAACGTCCCCAGATGGCATCGAAGAGACATCTCGCACTCAATATGTCACAAAGCTTAAGGAAGACTTGAAGCAAGCCTACAAGTTAGCCTCTGATGCTGCAGACAAAAGGCACCAGCGAAACAAGAGGTTGTATGATCGTCGAATTAGCTTTCAGTCCATAGAGATCGGCGACAGAGTACTGCTCCGGAATCTAGGTCTGAGAGGCAAGCACAAACTGGAAAGCAAGTGGAGTCCTGATCCATATGTTGTCATTGGAAAGATGCCAAACCTACATGTGTTCAAGATCAAATGGGAGGATGGAAGGCTAGGGACAAAAACAATACACAGGGACCACCTTCTTCCGATTGGACAGATGGTGAGAATGCCATGCACTGACCAGGATGTTCAACCACCTACAAAACCCAAGACCAGAGCAGACACTCATAAGAGAAGTCAAAGGAACTCAAGAAAAGAGACTCTAGAGTTACAGGAATTTTCTGACTCATCCTCTGACATGGAGTATTATATCCCTCACTGTGTCACTCGGAAAGAGCCTGTCCAAAGGGTGCGAAATACTGCCAGGCCAGTAGTTAAATTAGAAGATGACCCTGAAACAGAAATTGAAAATGTTCATGAAATTGAAGAGGTTGATAACAACTTTGAACCGGAGTCTGAGGATGAGGAGTGTGATCCAAAAGTAGCTCCGGAAGAGACAAGTGAAGCTGGATCAGAGTCTGAAGAAGAGGTATCTGAGGTCCAGGAGGACAAAAGGCAGCCCAGCTCTGAGCCTAGACCTAAGAGAAATGTTAAACCAGCTATCAGACTTACCTATGATGAGCCTGGTAAATCCAGAGATGAGCCTTTGACCATAGTACACAGAGGGATAGTAATTAAAATAGGAAAGCACTATACACATTGGTTATTATGCCCGTAGGACTCCTTTGTTAGTTTATTAGTGTCTGGTGAGGACACACAGACATTTTAAAGGGGGAGGGTGTAACCCGGTTGAAATAATTTTCTTTAGTATAATGTACTAGTTTGAATAATTAATTGCATAGTATAATAAATAGTTTAAGGTTAAAAAAGGTTAAAATTCATTGACTAACAAAGAAATGTTGATTCTGCTCAATGAGAGAAATACATATGGTGTAATCTTCATTTATGGTATACAGCATTTAATATGTAAAATGTTTGTTGGTTAATAATATATGTGAAAATGTTTAAAAGATACATGTGACAAGAAAGAATTACACAAATGTTTTGTGAATTTATTTTATTTCTGAAAGTTTTGTGTATGATCCAATCACTGGAGAGGTCAAGGGTAAGAAGGAAGTGAGAGACAGATGTCAGTGAGACGAACGTGTGTTCGGTTGGTGCGGAGAAAAAAAGAAGGTTGCTGTTAATGTAATGCACCTGAAAATTAAAGTGTTCAACACGAACACTTATACAAGTAATTAGTGGTGATAGTTCTGTTTGTTTGAGTGAAAAACTCATCCGTTATGACAGACATATGTTTCAGTTAGCCGCTGATTTAGTGGTTAGTGTTTTACATGGACTTTGCTGATAAGCTAGCGGCCAGCGACCTTAATTAGTTAAGCCTGTGTGAAAATATGAAACGGACGATGATCAAAGACTTTCCCGGAGCCGGATAGTGTTGTCGAGTGATGTACTTTGCTGAGATCGTCAACCGTGTGTACCTTCTCTTCATCAATCTTCTCATCATCACAAATCCTCTCCACCTGTCTTCTGCTGCTGACACCGTTGATCCGAAGCACGTGAGATTACATGCACATTGAAAAAAGTTACAATTTGTTTGTTTGGCCTTTATGGTGAAACAGCCATTGAGTTTAAGGCTACAACGTACCCGAGCTACATTCAGGCCTGCATCATTTGAAGGGTATTTCATTTTAAGATAGGTTTTTGCCGGCTATTTTATTTTCTTGGGCCCTTATTTGTTTAATGTGATTTAAATGCAGCTGTGATGTGAAAAGTGAGTTGTACCAGACATATTTTATTTCTGACATTCATTTCTAAGTAAATCTGTTTTATATTTTTTTAAAACCTTTGTGGTTACTGACTCTTTCGATATTTTCAGTTAATTAAGAAAAATAGTAAAATTTGGGTTAAAAGTGAAATTGTTTATAGGAGAATAGTAATTCCTAGACTTTTAATTTCCTGTTATAGTGTGAATAGTACTGCTTAAATTTTGATTTAAAGGGGAAAAGTATTTCATTTTAAAAGATAGTAATCACACACACACAAGTTAGATACTCATACATTTATTTGTGAAACCTCACTTATTTGATTTAAAAGATATTTAAAGAACTCAGGATAGCCACCTCTCATTATAGTTTAACACGCTATATCTAAATATAAAATTTTTCTCTAAGAAGGACTAAAATTGTGAGGATACTACCTTTTCTAGTATCTTGGACAGAAAAGGGAGATTTGATTTTTTTTATATTTTTTTTTTATTAAAGGAAGCTTAATAACAGCCAGTTTGAAGGATTTGGGGACATATCCTAATGACAATGACAAATTAATAATAGTCAGAAGAGGATCTATGACTTCTGGAAGCACCTCTTTTAGGAGTTTAGATGGAATAGAGTGGAATTGTTCCTCAAGGGATCTATAGCACACATCTGATATGATAATGTAACTGACAGATGCATGGTTATAATTTTATGTCTAATAGTATCAATCTTGGAAGTAAAGTAGTTCATAAAGTCATTACTGCTGTGCTGCTAGGAAATGTCAACACCTGTTTTTCGTTATTTTAGCCACTGTATTGAATAAATACCTGGGATTATGTCTGTTTTCTTTTAAAAGAGATGAAAATTAATCAAATCTAGCAGTTTTAAATGCTTTTCTGTAGTATAGGGTCCCGCCAAGCAATATGAAAAACTCTCAGCTGGGCTCCATTTTCCAGGCTGTTCTCTTTAGGGTTTAAGTGTGCTCATTATACCAGGATGTCAGACTGTTTTCCTTAATCTTCTTTAAGCGTAAAGGAGCAACCATATCTAGAATAAGAGAGTGTCCATAGTTTCTGTTACATCAAGTTGCTCTGAGCTATTGGATATGAGGAATTGAGGAATTGAGATAAATCAGGAAGATTACTTACAAAGCAGTCTTTTGTGGTAGAAGTGATGGTTCTATCATACTTGTCACAAGGATTAGAATTTACAGTTTTAGCTATATTAAGTTTGCACAAGACTAGGTAATGATCTGAGATATCGCTTGCCTTCATATTTTCAAAACCATCAACATCAATTCCTTGTGACAGTATTAAATCTAGAGGATTATTTCGACAATGAGTGGGTCCTGACATGTGTTGTCTAACCCCAATAGAGTTCAAAATGTCTATAAATGCTGATATGCTCAATATGGGTATTAAAATCACCAACAACTAAAACTTGATCGGGAGCTAGTACTAAGTCGGATAGAAAATCAACAAATTTCTTTAATAAATTCTGTATGGTGCCCTAGTGGCCTGTATACAGTAGCCAGTACAAACATCACACAGGATTTATCATGAACAATTGTTTCTCTGGATGATGTTATATGAAGCACCATTACATCAAACACGTTATACCTAAAACCCGCCCTCTGAATACTGAAAATGTTGTTATAAATTCTAGTAACACCTCCCCCTTTACCTTTTGGACATGGCTCATGTTTATGTAAGCAATCTTTGGGGGTGGATGGTAGACTCATTTAAAATGATGTAATCATCTTGTTTTAGCCAGGTTTCTGTCAAACGGAGCACAACTAGGTTATGATCAGTGATCATATTTACAAAAAGTGCTTTTGTAGAAAGGGACCTGATATTCAATAAGCCAAGCTTCATCGTTTGTTTATTACATCTGTTTTTTACATTTGTTCAACATCAATTAAATTGTTGATTTTAAATTGGTTTGGACGTTTTTTTGAATTTACTAGTTTAGGGAACATAGTCTCTGCAGTGTGATATGATATCTAGGTTAAAGAGTCTCTATATGCTGATAATGTACGGACTTCTGTGGCTAGCAGATGGTCAGTTTAGCCAGTCTGTCTGCTCCCTGACCTGGGTCCCAGATAGTTAAGTGCAAAATCTAAGACTATGTGCCATATTGCTAATTGCATATTGAATAATTCTACACATAACAAGCTGCACCCACCAGGTTTTGTTTTGCTTTTTGAACATTTTACCATGATTATTAAGTGGGTTGTTCTAACTATGAACAGTCTTGCAAGCAAAGGAACCAAAAGAATAGTTCAACCAAAAATGAAAATACTCATCCCCAGGTCATACAGAATAGAGATGAATGGATCATCTGTAGTGAATGGGTGCTGACAGAATGGGAGTTCAAACCACTGATAACAGATGATAGTATTCCAGTATTAATTCAAGTATGCGTAATAATTCTTCTTTTAATGAAAAAGTCCATTCCTGTTGTCGTCTCACGTCAAAATCCACCGTCATACAGTTTTTGTTTAGAACAGTTTTGGACGGATTAAACTATTGAATGTTGATTTAAGCTGTGCATATTTTTCTCCTGATTCAAATGCACAGCTTTTGCCTTCACAAGATGTTGGAGCTATGTGGATTTCTTGAGATGTTTTTATCAGCTGTTTGGATTCTCATTCTGATGGTACCCAATTACAGCAGAGGATCCATTGGTGAGCAAGTGATGCAATGCAACATTTCTCAAAATCTGTTCTTCATCAATTAATCAATTAATGATTGCATGAAAAAAAAAACATATATATAAAAAACATTTATAAATATATATATATGTAAAGGGTGAGACAATAGCAGATACACCATTCTGAGACTTCGGCCTGCATGGTCGGAGAAACAAACAGAAACACCAAGTTCTGAGTCTCTGGCCTACATGGTAGGAGGCAGATACACTGTTCCGAGTCTCCCATCCAGAGAGTCAGTAACATAAACAACAACGTTCGGAGCCTCTAGTCCTTGAGGGAAGAAACTATAACAGATACCAAGTTCTGAGTCTCTTTTGAGGCAGCAACAGATACAAGCCCGGTCTAAGCCTCCAGCCTGTGAGGAAAGAGATACTCTATGTTCACAGTCTTTGTCCAGTGAGATAACTACAGATGCAGCACGTCTTGAATCTCCATCCTGGAGAGACAAAGCCAGACAAAGTTCTAAGTCTCTAGCCCAGAGAGGCAGAAGACATAGAGACATTTGCAACAATGTGGAAGAAGTCATTGCCACCGACCACAGAGAATATAAATATCCCTTTTCCAATCCTCTTCCACAGACAGTGGCATTATTGCATATTATCAGTATGATTTTCTAATTGACATTAGAGGTTAAATAGCCAATCAGTTAATAACAAATAATCTTTCATTTATTCGTTTGAAGCATAAGGTTCTTCGCTCTATTAGTTTCAGTTTATCTTTTCATAAGATAATATAACTCTGCCATAGCAACACCCAACTGAATCATTTGCATTTTATGCATCTTATGCATTTTATTCCTTTTTTCGTTTGTGGTATTCATTTAGTAATTGATTACGCTCGTCTATCTTTTGTTAACACAATTAATTTTATTGCACTTGTGTCTTCCTTGTGTTGATAATACAGTAAGAGGTTATACAAGTTAGATATCCCATCAGTCTTTATGAATTACTCATAACAGTACCTTAAGTGACACATGATCCAAAATCATAATGGTGTTGATTCAATGGTGGCATGAATACCTATTACTATACTATTTTGCATCCCTAGATTGGCAAAAGCAAAATCTTTTAATTGCATGCAAGTATAAGGTTTTGTTTACACCTGGTATGCATTTCCTTTGATCAATTATGATTGATTTCATTACACTTTTAGCAACATTTCATGTCGTCAACATTCTTTGTGTTTATTATGATCCAATTATGTACACATTTTTGGCCTAACTTGCTTGGGTTTATACTTCTAGCATGAGTGCCAGTTGGATGAGGAGGGTTTTTACTGTGTTTAGCATCCATCTACAGAAATCCAACTCTTTATTCAGTCTCTGCACTGCTGTGAGGTGTCAAAAAAGGAAGAACACCCAGCTTCACCTCAGATAAAATCATCTCTTCAGGCTCTTCTCTGAAAGCCTTCAAACGGACACCTCGGAGTTAGCTCGACTGCCTCTCGCAGCTCCTCACTCAGCTGCAGAGTGTATTTTTGAAGACTCATTATTGGAGAACTAAATCTATTCCCCTAGACTTCCTATCTGTATTACATGTAGAGAGAGAGCGAGAGAGAGAGAAACTAGAAGAACATAAAGTTGCCAAAAAATAAGTTTTAAGTGCACTTTGAACCTGAAGTTCTGTTTTCAGGAAGGCGGTTATGGGGATAGTAAGATAAAAACTTGTGTTGTTAGTGTTATTGTGTTGTTACATGTTATTACAATTTAAAATAGCTGCTTTCTTTTTTAGTATATTTTAAAATGTAATTTATTCCTATGATGCAAAGATTTGCTGAATTTTTGCTGATTTTTTTTTAATCATCATTACTCCAGTCTTCAGTGTTTCATGTTCCTTCAGAAATCCTTCTACATTTGCCTCTTTTTTTTTCCCCAAACTTTACACAAAAATGTAAAAATTACACTCACAAAATGCAAAATACCTCACATATCTTGCAAAATGAGGCAACATAAAGCACTGCATTCAAAATTTCACAAACATCTGAAAAGCAAACATTTGCAAACACCTTTGCCTTAATATCAATTCCTGTTAGATTGTCACATAGTGAATTTTGTGTTGTGTTTTGCAAAAGGTGTTTTATGAAATCGAAAACTGAGTCAAAGGCAGAGAATTTTGTTTTGCAGATCTGGTGTGTGGTTCTGGTGTTTGAGTTTCAGGTTTCAGAAATTATGTAACAAGTATATATATATATATATTGTGGTGAGTATGTTAAAAGCATGCAGTTCCTTATTAAAGAAAGAAAAATAGTGCTATTTATCGAACTACATCAGAAAACAGCAAGGGAAATGAAAATCTGAACTTAAAATCTCGATCTAAAAATAAAAACTCTCTCAATTCTTTATAAAAATAATCATACTTATTTTTTTGATAATAATAATAATAATAATAATATAAATATATATATATATATATATATTTTTTTTTCATAATGATCATTTTATTTTTTTCACTTGCTGTTCTGAAGACAGAATTTGTAAAACTAATACATTATAGTGTCAAATTGAATAAATGAGTTAACCATGTTAGAAAAGTAATAACATCAAACATATTTTATGAATCACAATTATATAAATAAGCACCTTGTCTTAATATGTTAAAATGGAAGTAAACACGCATTTGTTAAAGCAGTGTGAACAGATCTTAAATCTTCTTATTCTCAAATAAATAAATAAAATAAATAAATAACTAAATAAATAAATGCACTTACTGTAGGCCTTTCGAATCTCAGAAGAGATCTCAAGTTTGGAAAATTTGGAAACCCATTTAATAAAATTTTCTGTTGAAATGTATATGAATTTGCATATATATCATTCATTTAAAATATTAACTTTAAATGTAATATTGCATAACACACTACAATTAAAAATGTAGCGTGCTGTATTATGTTAGTAAATGTATAAAAATATGTGTTTCTGTATTAACTGCAATTTCTTTTCTTTTTTTTCTTTGTTTTTTTTTTTTTTTTGTACAGTGCAGGTGAACATTCAATAAAATTAAGCACACCTCTTTTTCACAAGGACCACAATTTATCATTTAAAAATCCTGACATAATACTAAATAAAAGTCTGAATAAATTTTCTTATTTTTACATAACAATCACCTTCTCTCCAGAACTGTAAATTAATTTCAGAAGTGTGGACATTACTTGATAAGACCGAAAGAGCAAGAGAGTCGTGACTGTCATCCTGAACAAGGTATACGGGTTCATGTGACCCACTGTGTTATGACAGACCTGTAGGAGAAAGTGTGAATTAATTGACCATTAAGTGGATACATTTTTCCACACAGTAATAAAGTTGGGAGCAGGGGATCAGCCGGAGGAACGGGTAATTAAACAGCTACCATGACTAACGGGTTGAAAGGGGAATTTCTCGCTCTGTGTAGCACATCTTCATTCAGCGCTATTGTTCCTGGAGCTCTTGCCACTGAACTATGGATCCTCATTTCACACACACACACACACAATCTAATACACTGATTTCTTGCTCAAGACAATTCGTATTATCATTGTTAAAAACAGTTGTGTTACGTAATATTTTTGTGGAATCCATAATGCCCTTTTTAATGAATCGAAAGTTCAACAGCAATTATTTGAAATAGAAATCTTTTGTTGCATTATAAATGTCCGTTTTGATCAATGTAATGCTTCTTTGCTGAATAAAATACTAATGCCCTAAACCATTACACACAGACAGAGATATGGCAGATATATATTTTTTCTGTTATATATTTAATAGAATTTCATTATGTTTTTCTTTTTTTTTCTTTTCTTATTTTTTTTTGTACATATGCAACCAAAACATATATCTAAAGATAAAGTATATTATTTCATATCTTTTCTGAAGGAGGCACTGATGCAATATACAGTATGCAGCCAAAATCACTTTTATTATTTAGATGTCATCAGCTCATATTAAACATATATTGTACGCATTATGTATTTACAGAAGACTTATGCCTTAATCTGAGCCTCTCATCTCGGCACCAATGTATATGTATATCAAACATTTAATTTTGCCATATGACTGAATCTTCATTCTCAGAAGAAAAGAGTAACATGTGAAAGACCTCCGCTGAAGGTCACTGACCATCAGTCAGTTTATTCCACAAGTGAAGTTGGAAATTCCATTCACAGTAAAATGGGAGTAGCTCAAATAGACCTTGTGAGTGTCTGATAACAGTTATTGAAAGACCTCAAAGAAATGGATGGTCTCTTATTCCTATTTTAGAAGTCTGGAGTGTGACTAAATTCTGCATCATTTTAAATCATGTGATGTTAGATACACCAAAACAATTCCTAGATGCACTTCATGGCAGCAAACTTTAGGTTAGAGGTGGATGAAATATTAACTATACATTTTATTGATTATTTGTTACATTTGCATTTATTCATTTAGCAATGCTATCTATATGCTATGCTATAAATGCATATTTTATGCTAGCAATAAAAAATTACTATTTATTTATTTCCAAACATTACATTTAAGCCCGTTCAGAGCAAACACTTATTGTTATATATATATATATATATATATATATATATATATATATATATATATATATATATATATATATATATATATACTATTCAGTATCATGTATTTGTCAAACTAGCAAATTATCTAAATGTTTAGCCTATTTAATAATAGAGATCAGTAAATTCTTAAATTATTATATCAGTAAGTTCTAAATGGTTGTTAGAGAGTTTCTGTCTGGTATGGATACTATGATTATGTTTTTCCTGGTACTGTATGTAAGTGTTTGATAAGATTTTCGGGTAGTATGGTAGATTGTTGCTAGTGTTGCTAGATGCTTGGAGAGATGTTGATATGTTATCAATATGGTGTTTCTAGGGCCGCATGTTTAGCTTTTTTTTTTTTTTTTTTTTTTTTTTTTTTGTTAATCTAAATGTGAGTGCAACATTTTTCAAAATGCCAGGAGCATGCTGAGAGCTAAGGATCTTTTTCACAATCAATCCAATCTAATCCTACTGTAAACAGTCCCTGATTAGGCTTTTCTCATCATCTCTATACTATATCTATACACCGTTCTTGAGATCTATTTTCTATTGTTTGAACTGTTTTCAAATGACATTGGACACATTTGCACCATCATCACGATGAGATCAAAATCTGGATGTCCAGTTGCTTTAGCAGATTAGAATCTGAAGAATCTGTGATTTGCTCATTTTCTTTAACTTCTATTTAACTGACAAAAGGACAAAAATTATTTTTTCACTGATCAACATAAATGTATTTTGTAAATATGAACAATAAACTGGAGCACGGCTTATGACTCAAACAAAGCTGGATCATGATTCATCAATTTGTGCCAAATTTCATGAGAGAAGTGTCAAAAAATAAATAAAAAATTCACCAACTACCATACATAATATTGTGAAAAGATTCAGGGAATCCAGATAAATATCAGTACATGTAGGGCAAGGCAGGGAACTTCAGCTGAATGTGTATGACCTTTGAACCTGAGATGGCACTGCATAAGAAACCTTCATTCTGTGGTGTTAAATATAGCTGCATGGATGGGCTCAGAAGCTCTTTGGAAAACTGCTGTCACTTAACACAACCTACTGCTGCATCAGTAAATGCAACTTGAATTTCTGTTACTCTGGGAGAAAGCTATAAATCAGTTCTATATAGTGATTTCATGGGGTTTTCTGATAGTTAGTTCAGATAGTTAAAAAGACAGTGGAAATATGTGCTGTGGTCAGATACTCCATATTTCAACTTGTTTCTGGGAAAATGCACGTTGAGTTCTCAGTCCCAAAGACCAAAGGGACCGTAAAAGACTTTCATCAGCAACAGAAGCAAAAGCAAACCACTGTCATGGTATCCAGCAGAGCAAACGGCATGGGTGACTGGCATACTGTATGTGTGAAGATAGCACTGAGATGGAGGAAAATATTGGAATTGTACAGAAACATACAGTATTTTACCATCACGATGAAGTCTTTCATGGGTAGTTCATAGTCATGAAAGATAAAAAACCCTTTAAATGAAATTTTACTACTATTTTTTACTACTACTATATTTCAGGGAAGTCGTGGCCTAATGGTTAGAGAGTCTGACTCTTATCCCAAAGGTTGCAAGTATGAGTCTCGGGCTGGCAGGTATTGTAGGTGTAGAATGTACAGCACTCTTTCCACCCTCAATACGGCAAAAAGACGGCTATCAATTGATTTCTCCAGTGGTGTAGATGGTAAAGCACATACTGTACCACTGTCTTTTTGATGTAGTCAACCTGGATTTGAGCCTACCTTTTGGGGAAGTCGTGACCTAATGGATAGTCCATGAAACCTGAAGGTCGCCGGTTCGAGTCTTGGGTCCGGCAAGGATTGTAGGTGGGGGTGGGGGGTGAATATCCAGTGTTCTCTCCACCTTCAATACCTCGACTGAGGGGAGACCCTTGAGCAAGGCACCACACCCTCAACTGCCCCCCGGGCGCCATGTATTCATGGTGTGTGTGTGTGTGTGTGTGTGTGTGTGCGTGTGTTTGTTCACTACTCACTGCTGTGTGCATGCTCTTGGATGGGTTAAATGCAGAGCACATCCTTTTCTTTTCTTTTCTTTTCTTTTCTTTTCTTTTCTTTCCTTTTTTCAACTTTTTTCCTCCATTTACAAATCTCATATTACATCCGAACAGCATTTTTTTTTCAATAAAAATTAAGTAAATAATCAAAAAGTTAAAAATAAAAGTGTAGGGAGGGCTTTATTGTCATAATAAGTTATATCCATTTAATAATTTGAATTGAAATTATAATTTACACTCTCTATGCTTATTTACGCTTTTGGCAAATAGCCGCTGTCAAAAAGAAATGTGTGGAATCGGATTTGATTCAAGCCATACTCAAACTAACGTCGCCTGGCTACTCACCAAATGTGTCAAGTGGGAGACTGTTTACTACCCATCATAACTTTATATGCAACTTTCTGTGCAGTTTTAATTCCTGTATGTGCTAAAGGCTTGTAGCTTGCTATATTCAAATGTGAAAGTTTTTTATTTATGTCTGGGACAAGGAGATGCCCTCCCCCCAGTCAATTATATTATATTTCTATAGTCCTCTACTATTTGTCCTGTTAGGAGGATTATTAGCCTCACCATTTATTTGACCCATAAATATACCAAGCTGAGTAAATCCTTTAGGACGACAAGTATGAAGCATCTATCAATCACTTTCTCAGGAGTTGCCACTCATACCCGCTGCTCTCTGCTGAAGCCAATTTGTGCCTGTGTATATTGTATCGATCCCTTCTGCCTGTGGGTCATATTCAATCACAAAGACTTTTAGCGTTTGAATCAAGTTCTCTGAGTCTGGGGGTCATCAGTGGGTTTGAGCTCAAAGGGCAGATAAAACAGATGCAACAGTCATTCCTTGATGGAAACCTTTTCCCAAACACCAAAGAGACCGGTTGTAGATCACATGGTTCACAAGATATAAACATGTTGAGTCCTTTGTGGTCTATTGTCCACAAATACTGTCAGATTCTGAAATCATCCATTTTAGCTTTAAATGTGATATTTGTGATATGTAATTTATTGTTTTATCACCAAATTATTGACAACACAAATAACCCAAGAAATATTATATGCATAGACAGTATTCTGGGTTACTGCGGTGTTGTGGTTTCTAAGGTGTTTCAGTCATGTTGCTATGGTGTTACTACAGTAGGTGGTTGTCTTGCTCCAGTGTGGTTGCTTTGGTGTTCTGGTTGCTGTGGTGTTGTTAGGGTGTAGTGGTTTCTAAGGTGTTTCAGTCATGTTGCTATGGTGTTATAGGTGGTTGTCTTGTTCCAGTGTGGTTGTGTTGGTGTTCTGGTTACCGTGGTGTTGTTAGTGTGTAGTGGTTAAGGTGTTGCTAGTTTGTTATTAAGGTTTAGGGTGTTGCTCGACAGGTGCTACTGTGTCAGTGGTTTCTGCTAGCTTGTTCTAGGTGGATTCTTGTATTGACAGGCTAAGAGGATGTTACTAAGTGGTTGTTAGGATTTTGCTAGATGGTCGCTTGGTTGTTCTGGGTGGTTTCTATGGTGTTACTAGAGTGTTGTAGCACAATTACTAAGGTGTTGCTAGATGATTTCTTTGGTTTTGCTAAGTGGAAACTAGATTTTTTAGATGGTTGCTAGCTTTTTATGCTGTGGCTACATTGTTGCAAGGGTATTGTGACAATGTTAACATGGTGTTGCTAGGTGGTTTCTGGGGTGCTCTGGCTGATTTATATGGTGTTGCTAGGGAGTTGCTAGACGGTTTCTATGTTGTTTCTAGCTTGTTCTGGTTACTATGGTGCCATTAGATGGTTGGTTTCCATGATATTGCTACGTGTCTGCTAGGTGTTTTCTATGGTGTTGTTAGGTGATTACTGTGGCTAGTGCAACTATGGTGTTACTGGTTGTTTGTTAGTGTTGCCTAATGGTTTGCTGTCTCCTTCTCTGTGTTGGTAGGGAGTTGCAAGGCAAGTTTTATTATGATGCTAGGTGGATACTTGAGTGATACTAGGATATACTAGAGGGTTTTCCAGGGTGTTGCAAGGTGTTATTGTGGTGTTGCTATATGGTTTCCAGGGTCTTGTTAGGCGGTTACTGTGGAGTTGCTATGTGGTTTATAGCTGTCATGTCTGTGTTTAGTTTAGTTCTTGTTTATTTTTCATGCATTTTATTTTGAAAATAGATATGTTTCCTTGTTTCATGCCATGTGTGTACGTTTTCCCCTCATGCAATACTGCAAGTTATTTTTTTAGTAGTTCTGTCTGTTCATTGGATGCTTTTGTGATATGACCCTCATAGTCTGGAATTATGGCCCTGTGATTGCCTTGTATTGTAATATGTCATGCCATTTACATGTTTCACATGCAATGTTGGGAAGGTTACTTTGTAAAAGTAATAGGTTACATGTTACAAGTTACCCTAATTAAAATGCAATTAGTAGTGTAACTATATTAATTACGTTATTAAATATAACTAATTACATTTTGATTACTTTTTGACACTTTTCAAAATTTCAAATGTTTTCGACTTTTCATAATTTTAAAACATTTAAACCAAGCAGGGTTAACCTTACAGTAGTACTCAGTACTGATTACTGTCAGACTTCTACAAAACACTATATTAAAAAAAATCATTTTAAAGCAAAGCCACCACAAAATCAAGCTTTAGCACCCCTTCTTCCTTTGAGATTGTTCTGAGGTTAAATATAGATTTAGTTTATAAGATATAGTTTAATAGTTATTATACTGTTTTTGAAATCACATATTTGCATAGCTATGACAGAAAACATTGGCATCTAACAGTACCTTGAAAAAAAGCATAGAAATAAACCTAAATAGGAAATAACAGTTACTGAATAAGCATGTGTCCTATTTTATGTCCTAAACTCATGAGACATTGGTGTCTAATATTTTGACACCTTTATGGCTGAAAGCAAAATATCCATCCCCAAGTCTGCATCATATTAGGATGCCTAGATATTGCTTTGGTCCTTCTCTCAAGATATGTTTATATTTTTATGTTTTGTTTTACTGCCCACCAGATGAAAAACTTACATTAATATCACACCTGCAGTATCACCCAACAGTATTATTCATGTACACACAGTAGCACAAACAATCCCAGATGAGTTGCATGCCAAATTATAATTCTTCAGGTTAGGGGATTTGTAAATTATAGCCCTAAGTATGAGCAATAGCAATAGTGAAGTTTGCCTTAGCAATCGCTACTAATTATTTCTGGTAACAGCAGGTCTCTCAACCGTAGTAAGTCACTGTTCTCTGGAAGTTCAGCTCAATCATGTGGCAACTCGTGGTGAAATTGCTCTCTCTCTCTTCACAGGTGCTGGACCAGGAACCAATTATCTGGAGATGTGTCTTGGGTCCCAAAATATCATTGTCAGGCTGCCACACGCCAAGAGATAAAAGAGAATGAATGGAGTCAAATCCCAAAGTGACATGACAGACTGCCTTCTTTTTCCAATCTCTTCCAAAAAGGAACCGATGTAAGGCTGCGTATATTTTAACAATATCATATATTTCACATTTCATGAGACCCCTAATGTACTAACTAACTAAATAAATAAATAAATAAATTGTATCCCTCATTTTTCTTAGCAAAAAAGCATAGTTACAACAATGCAATACTGTGTGAATAAAAGATGTACTACTTTAAAGGTATAGCTACAATAACATTAAATGCTGGCATGAGACTAGTGTGAAAGAATCACTGGCTGGTCTTGTCTTTCTAACAGGGTTCTAGTTATTTTTGACCAAAACATTTGTATGACTTTTCTATGACCTTTCCAGTTATTTGTCAGTACTTGATAAGGTTTTTGTCCCACTTAATATTATTTGGCCTTAAAGGGATAGTTCACCCAAAAATGAAAATTATGTCATTAATAACTCACCCTCATGTCGTTCCAAACCAGTAAGACCTCAGACACAGTTTGAGATATTTTAGATTTAGTCCGAGAGCTCTCAGTCCATCCATTGAAACTGTGTGTACGGTATACTGTCCATATCCAGAAAGGTAAGAAAATCATCATCAAAGTACTCCATGTGACATCAGAGGGTCAGTTAGATTTTTTGAAGCATCGAAAATACATTTTAGTCTAAAAATAGCAAAAACTACAACTTTATTCAGCATTGTCTTCTTTTCCGTGTCTGTTGTAAGACACTTCAAAACATAGCAGTTTGTCATATCCTGTTCACGAACAAATCAT
This sequence comes from Carassius auratus, assembly GCF_003368295.1. Classification (NCBI taxonomy): domain Eukaryota; kingdom Metazoa; phylum Chordata; class Actinopteri; order Cypriniformes; family Cyprinidae; genus Carassius; species Carassius auratus. The sequence continues at coordinate 18,697,078 of NC_039257.1, read as the reverse complement.
TCGATGTAACCGGATCTTTTTGAACCAGTTCACCAAATCGAACTGAAACGGTTCACGTCTCCAATACGAATTAATCCGCAAATGACTTAAGCTGTTAACTTGTTTAATGTGGCTGACACTCCCTCTTAGTTAAAACAAACCAATATCCCAGAGTAATTCATGTACTCAAACAGTACACTGACTGAACTGCTGGAAAGAGAGAGATGAACACTGAGCCGAGCCAGATAATGACTTGTTCACGAGTCCCCCATCCCCTCCAAAACAATCTAGGAGGGCAGGGGAGCGGAGGTTCATGAACTTGGTTCATGAAGATCATTGGTGACTTGACTTGGCTCATGAAGATCATTGGTGACTTGACTTGACTCACGGAGGTTAATGGTGACTTGACTTGGCTCGTGAAGATCGTTGGTGACTTGACTTGGTTCGTGAAGATCATTGGTGAATTGACTTGGCTCATGAAGATCATTGGTGATTTGACTTGACTCACGGAGGTTAATGGTGACTTGACTTGACTCACGGAGGTTAATGGTGACTTGACTTGGCTCTTGAAGATCGTTGGTGACTTGACTTGGTTCGTGAAGATCATTGGTGAATTGACTTGGCTCATGAAGATCAACTGTGATTTGACTTAGCTCATGAAGATCATTGGTGACTTGACTTGGCTCATGAAGATCATTGGTGACTTGACTTGGCTCATGAAGATCATTAGTGAATTGACTTGGTTCATGAAGATCATTGGTGACTTGACTTGGCTCATGAAGATCAACTGTGACTTGACTTTGCTCATGAAGATCATTGGTGACTTGACTTGGCTCATGAAGATCATTGGTGACTTGACTTGGCTCATGAAGATCATTGGTGACTTGACTTAACTCATGGAGGTTAATGGTGACTTGACTTGGCTCATGAAGATCATTGGTGAATTGACTTGGTTCATGAAGATCATTGGTGACTTGACTTGGTTCATGAAGATCATTGGTGACTTGACTTGGCTCATGAAGGTCATTGGTGACTTGACTTGACTCAAGGAGGTTAATGGTGACTTGACTTGGCTCGTGAAGATCGTTGGTGACTTGACTTGGTTCGTGAAGATCGTTGGTGACTTGACTTTGCTCATGAAGATCAACTGTGACTTGACTTGGCTCATGAAGATTGTTGGTGACTTGACTTAACTCACGGAGGTTAATGGTGGCTTGACTTGGCTCGTAAAGATCGTTGGTGACTTGACTTGGCTCATGAAGATCATTGGTGACTGGGCTGTAGCTGTAGCGGCCATCTTGTGAAGCGGAGCTGGGGTTTCAACACTGTCCTCTCCCTCACCCAACGTGAACGAAGAGCCACACAACAAAAGAGCGTATTCTATGAGATCCCTTAGATTGATGGATGAGATCCATTAAATTTCCCTCCAGGTAACCATGATTCAATAGGTTCATTGAGTCCAAACTGAAACAAGTCCTTAAACAAAGCTTCATCATTTAAAGGAACTTGATACACTAACTCACATAATTGTTGAACATAGTCCTCAATAGATTGATTTCCTTGTCGTAGGTTTAACAGCTGGTCGAATGGATCCATGGTTAGGCTGATCTGGAAACTGGAACTGATACCTCTGTGACAAGGGGATACTGGGCTTCTGGATCCTGGTGTGGTGAAGTCTTCTGTTACGAAGTGAGAGTCTGAAGCATTCGGATCCATGTACAGCATTTATTAAACAGAATGGTCAGACAGGCAGAGATCAGGAATGGCGTCAGGTGTGTCAGGGATAACCAGAATCGTAACCAGAAAAAAAGTAGAGATTGGGACAGGCAGCAGAGAATCAGAGTCGGAATACACAGTCCAAAGGTCAAACACAGGAATAACAAACATGGGGAAAAAAGCTCAGAAATGTCAGACTGGCTAAACAAGACTTCGCAGTGAGTGAGGGTGATTGTGGTGCTTATATGTGTGTGTAAATGAGGTGCAGGTGTGGCAAGGAAATTGGCTGCTGAATGAGGTGCAGGTGTGGCAAGGTGATTGTGTTGCAGAGACTCATGGGAGATGTAGTTCAGGTGTGGTGCAACAGTATGAGAGGTGCTAGTGTCCAAGTTATGATATGGTGACATCCGGTGGTTGATAGGTGGAATGGTCCTGAGTGGAGTGCCCTCTACTTAAGTTTGAGGGTACTCCAGCTAATGATCGTGACAACATGCAATTGCATCTGTAATTAATTTCTGTAATTATATTTTTTAATTACACTGTTGCACCTTCTTTTACACCTTAACCCACCCTTAAACCTACCCCCAAACATTAAACGTATCCCACCTCAATAACAGCAAAAGTGTTTTGCAATACAATATGAACACAATAAGTACATTGTACTTATTTTTTGTAAGCACATAGTAGATAAGGCCACCCAATATAAGAATAGTTTTGATTTGTTAAGGAGTTGTTTTGTGAATTTACCTGATTGACACTTAATCCTACAGGATAATTTATAGTGGATAAAATATTTTCATGCAGAGCAAAACAAAAAGGGGAAAAAAGTGTATTTGCTATAGAAATTGAAATAATACATTGTAAAAATCTCTGATATTTCCAGATTTTCCAGTTGTAACTAATCACCACTGTCAGCCAGAAAAATAATAATAATAATAATAAAAATAAATAATCCTTTATAATCCATCAACGGCTATGTTTATCATGCTTTACCTACTGTGCTGTGATATTAACTTAAATAAATAAATAAATAAAAATCCAGAAGCAATGAGTCAAAATAAATGTCCAGAATCCAGAACTTCCCTTCAAAACCAGGTCATAAATGAGTCATATGTTGTGAGCTGATAAGACATATTTATTCATTCTGAGGTGATATTACTCTTACAGCATTGCAATGGGAGCAGGTATTTTCACGTCAGAGCCTGACAGCTCGCATTAGTGTCACAAACGTGCAAAAAAAAAAAAAAAAAAAAAAACAAAGAAGGCGCAGGACTGCTTCACAGGCCATTAGAGAAATCAATCGAAGGGAGATCAGCCTTTCCTGACTCCCTCCAAATCTTAAGAACTGACTGATAGGTTTGATGATCTGAGGTCACGTTTGAAAAACCTGTAATACGCTTTGAAGAAATGTAATTGCATATCGAAACATGGATGCTGTCCCATCATGCTTTGCATCTTCTCTCATGAAGGTAAAGTCTCCAGTGGCAGAAATAAGATGTTAAGACATTGTTTCCAGCGTGATTGTTGTCCTGAGATTGAATTAGAGCTATAAAATAAAATCAATATTGTTCCATCCATTTGAGAAAAGCTATAATGACTTGAAGCCGATTACCCTTAATCATTTTCCAATGTTGAGCGGCTGATATTTCATTGAAAAATAACAAGGAATGGGTGCGAATCAGATGAGATATAAAGTAGATTAAACTCTCCCCTTTGACTGTTTATTTATTGGTCATGCTTACCCATCTTAATGGAATTGTGAGTCAATGTGGTTGTGAACTGAATGAATACTGCAGCCTGATGCTGATCAAAATGCTTTTAATCCAAAATAGAAAAATGCAACAAGACTGTGCAAATATGTGTGATATGGTGACATCACTGACTGCAGTTTCTCCTCCAGCCCACTAGAGGGAACTATCACCTGGATATTTGAGCTACCTATGCATTTAGTTTGCATTTTGGTTATGGATCTTTTGTCTGTTATTTCGGATTTGTTTGCTGATTTATTCTTAAATCAAGACAAAATGACTTTGGACACTGACATGAATATGACGACAAGCTTCCTGGCGCCTTTAAAAAAAAATAAATAAAAAAAAACCTTTTACCAATTATTAACAAATACTATTTCTCCAAGCTAAAACTTAAACTTACACAGCAAAATGCGAAACATTTTAGCATGAGCTTACATTTATGGTATGCCATAATTGCATGCATGTGAAAATATGTAAACGGGACAAAAAATGTAGTTTGACCATCTGAAATTATGAATATATGAATATTCTTTTGGGTTTTATTCTCTAACTAGCATATTTAATATGGATTCTAAACCTCCAGCAGCATTTTCATTACAGAGACAATCAGTATTTTTGTTTATGTAAAATTGACGTTGTGTTGCAGTTGTTTTGCAAATGTGTTGTGTTAAACTTGGGCATAACAACATTATCATGTCATTATCATGTCATTTTTCATAATAGATACATTTCTTTTGCTGCTATGTAGCACACTTCTTTTTTCCAGTCGATGATGGCAAAAGTAATCGTGAAATTATAAATGATATAATTATTATTATATAATATACAATTCCCTCCCCCCATGAATTGCATTAAACAAAATTTTTGAACGTCTTTTAATGACCTTTATTAACTTTGGCCAAAAATAGATCTACAGTACCTAAAAACAGCTCATTTTAGTATAACCACAATGAAATATTTATATAAAACATTCTTTCTATCACACTGGCAAGTTAATCACATTTAATATCACTTTAATTTGAATGAAAATCAAATACTTCTTTAATAGACCTTTTTAAGTTCTTCAGAGGGTTAAATTGTTAACACTTTTTAATTTCTCAAGAGCACACTTCAGGATGTCATTATTAGGGATGCACGATATTGGATTTTGGCCGATATTCGATATGCCGATATTTTCAAAATAATTTTGGCCGATGCCGATACCGATATCGATATATATACAAATATATACTGATATATTTAAACTTTAATTTTACTGAAGAGAAATCCATGTATCTCTTCTGTACTGATTCTACCATAAATTTATTATTTTACAAATGTAGACAGACATTCACATCTGAAAAACAGGTCAATTATTTCACTTGGAGAATAACGGTTTGGCTCATCGGCAGAAATATTCATATCGGCCGATACCGATAATGGTCATTTTAAGCTTTTATCGGCCGATACCGATATTGTGCCGATATTATCGTGCATCCCTAGTCATTATAACTCTTCTTTGACTGTCCTTGGCACTTTCTCACTTCCTTTTGTCGCCTGAAAGCTTTTCACCACCACCACAGACCGCCCTTCACCTCCTCTCACAAACCAACACTGATTACCATCAGCCGAGAGCTTTTATCACAGGTTAAAAGTTTCAAGGAACTTTTCCCCAGTCTGTCTGACGATGACTGCACTCGTGAAGCTTTTATTACCCCAGTGTTATTCTGGGCCTGCTTTCACGGGCTTGCTGACAATGTTATTGTCCTGACACCTGATAGATCAAAACAAGTCCAGGGTGGAGAGTGACGGGCTTCAGTGAAAGCTCAGCCTTTTAACCTGTACACAATAAAGCAAGGCGTCTCGACTCAGAGCGCCTCTGCGGAGTCCGCATGGAGTGATTTGCTCAGTCGTCCGTCACTGTCACTCTGCTCTGCTGCGGCGGCATCACTGTTTGTGCTCGTAAATACCTCAATCACAACAGACCCTGTCCTCGAGAACCATTCCTCACTTTCCTTCTCATTTTCTTTCCCCGTTCTTGTCACTCTCTTCTTTTCTCAAATTATCATGCTACACTAAGTAAAGTTTCAATGTCATGATCTCATGAATTACCTTTAACCCCTTTCATTGTTTGGAAATATGCCTCTTAAGCTCACGAAGCCTGGATTTATTTGAAATAAAAATACAATAAAACTGTAATAATGTAAAATATTATGTAAATTACTCAATTAACTATTTGAAAATATTTTATTAATTAAAAAAATAATAATAAAAGTGCTGATTTGCTGCTCAAGAAACATTTTTTATTATTATCAACATTATTATTTTTTGTTTTTAAATATTTATGTATTAATAAAAAAAAAAATATGCCATCATTTTTTTACAGGAGTGTCTTATGAACAGAAAATTTGGAAGAAATACACACACAAACACACGTGCGTGCACACACACACACACACACACACACACACACACACACACACACTACTAATCACTAAAAGTGGAATTTCCAGTGAAATTTCAGAATGCTCCTAAAATGCACTATAACCTTTACAGGTAAAGTTAATTTGAACTTCTCTAAACTGTTGAATGCACTTGTCCAACTGTTAAATGTTTTAGTACTTATTCCATACCATACTTTTCTTCATCATGCTGTTCACATTCTGACATCATGAGACCAACACGAAACCTAACAATTTATCAACAGCACCTGGCCATTGCAAGGCTTCAAATGAGATGTTCTCAGAAGGAAGTGCCCACTGAGCTTAATGTGTCACAGAGTGTCATCAGCAGGTTGCAACAGAGACACAGAGAGACTGGAAGAGTCACAGAAAGGCATAGAAGTGGATGTCCTTTGTCCACATCCCTTGCTGATGACCACTTCATTGTGAACAGTGCCCTGTGGAACCAGATTATGAATGCCACTCAACTCCAGGCACGTTTACGTGAAGTAAGAGGCACCCGAGTGTCAGACCGTTCAAAACCATTTACTTCAGCATGGTCTGTGTGCTAGATGACCTGCAAGGGTACCTAACCACACCACCAGGCACAGGCGTGCATCATTGTCAGGGAGCATTTGCGCTGGACGAGGAACCAGTGTGCCTCGGTGATGTTCTCTGATTGAAGTCAATTCACACTGAGCAGGAATTATGGCCGCCAAAGCTGTTGGAGGCATCAAGGAGAATTCTAGCCACTGTTGTCTGGAGTTACAGTCTGGGCAGGTGTGTCTAGTCAATACAGAACTGCCCTGGACCTTCTGAATGGAACTGTGACATGCAAAAACTACCAGACTAACATCATCAATCCAGTCATCGTGCCTCAACACAGGTATGATTTCATCTTCATAGACAGCAATGCCCCAGCTCATCGAAGTCGCATCATCAGGGTACGGCTGCTGGAGGCTGGAGTACTTCAAAGTGAGTGGCCTGCACTTCCTCCAAGACCTGAATCCCATAGAAAACCTATGGGATCAGCGGAATCATTGTGTAGAGGGTCATAACCATGCTCCCCAGAACCTCAATGACCTAAGGGCATATATATGTACTGTATTTGTGTCTTTGCTTGTGTGTGTGCGCGCGTGCGTGAAATAATACAATAACAGATTTTCAATTAGATAAATTATTACATCAAATAATGATCTAAATCAAATAATCAAATTATAATTTTATCAAACATCATTATTATTGTAGTAATTTCACCCCACCAGGGACATGTAATTGTCTACTTTTCAGTTTGTGTTAATTTAGTTGTAAAGTAGTTTTATTTTTATCTTTAAATTTCTTAAGACAAAATTATTATCTAATTATAGCTATGAAATATTATATTTGAAAGCCATCATTTATACCTAAATTGATTTTAAAGATCTGTCTTTTGTTTATTACTTATAAGTAATAATAACAGAACATGACCACATCTATATATATATATATATATATATATATATTTTTTTTTTTTTTTGTTATCTTACATAAAGATTTTAGGGCATAACTACCCTTCCAACTACCCCTTCAGATTTTATTTAAGCTCAAATTCTCGTTTTTACTGTAACAAACCATTAACTATGACATTTGCCTCAACAATCTCCTAATTTGCTGCTTATTAATAGTTAGTAAGGTAGTTGTTAACTCAAGGTATTGGGTTGGATTAGGGATGTAGAATATGGTCATGCAGAATACATGTTTTATAAGTACTAACAGTAAATATGTTATTAACAGTCATGCTAATAAGGAACTAGTTAATAGTGAGAATTGATCTCTATACTAAAGTGTTTCCAACCCTTTCAATACATTAAATAAACCACATTCGTTCCTTCAGCAACCCTTATTCCTTTAAAACAGTCTTGGGTGATTTGGGGAATCTGACTGTAACGTTCAAACAGCCTTGTCTCTTCCTTCAGCACCTGTTGCGTCCTTTCACTTATATCTTTCTCGCTAATAAATTCTTACCGTGGGCTTCACAGACTGCAGTTCAGCCATTCGAGACAGACAGAACAGTTCTGTTTTACAGTATCGGCAGCACATTCCCACCCAGCCCACGTGTCTGAGATGAAGCTTTACATCTCCCTAAAGGTCAGAGCTACTGGAGACTGGATCAATGAGTTTGAACCTCCAGCACAGGCCTCAACCTCACATGTGAAGCTTGAGTCACTTTGGTAGTGATTATGCAGAGCTCTTTGACGACCTCGTTGTTCAAGTCTTCACTGCAACAGGAATAACTACATGCATTGAATAAGAAGTCGATCCGTCTGTTCAGCCAATGGCTCAGCATGACGCTATTAATTATGGGAGAGTTACCACCAACTCCTGAAATATGAAGAAAAAAAGAGCTATTCTTTGTGCTTTTATAGTTGCGATGACACACACATCTTTTCTACCACATTGTGACATAAGTCTAAAGTCAAAAAAAAACAAAAAAAAAAAAAAAACCTAGGGCAAGAACTTGTTTCTGTTCATCGGTTGATGATTGGATTTTGAAATATGGGCATTTCGCTCTGAAATGGGAAGCGAATGAATGTCGGTTTTAAACAACTAAAATATTGGTCCCTTTCAGATGCTCAGCTGTCAGAAAGAGCCTGTCCTACAACAAAAAACAACCATATAGGTCGTTTGTGCAAGCACCTTATTACGACCTATATTTACGTTTTAAAGTTAAGCGCCCTCTATCGGGCATATAAATAATGACAGTATCGTCATGAAATGACATAGAATGTCATTACCAATCAAAACGCATGTTTATTTAAATGAAATATGTGGACTTTTTACACCAATCTCACAGTAATTCATACATATTTTACTAGGTGGCTTATTTGTTCGAATGACCACACCTAACCCCAACCTTAAACCTAACTCTTCCAGAAATCATGCTAAATCATGATTTATTGATACATTTTCGTGCACGTCCGTTCTCTGGGATCGAACCCATGATAGCATGATTACATATCAAGGTATAACGCAATAATCTACTAACTGAGCTACACGAAACGCAAATCAGAGTGCAAATAAAAGAGTACAACACATTAATATGAAAATGACCTTTTGCCGATATAGGGGCGCAATTACAGTATACTCTCTGATGGGTCGTATTTCAGGGATTTGGACAAACGACCTATACGAGCGTATTGGTTGGAGGACAGGTTGGTCAGAAACCAGCCTGGTCTTATTGTTTATGTGTAGAGTATTTTTTGCAGTATTAGTAGAGTAATTTTTGCTAAAGTATACCATTATCTAGATATTGATGATTCACTAATCCCCTTCATAACTCTAAAATAATTATTTAAAAAACAAAAAATAACTTCTCACTATGAACTAACTATTAGCTATGACTTTTGTCAATAATCTCCTAATTTTCTGCTTATTAATAGTTAGTAAGACAATTATTATGTTTAGGTAATTTTAGGTATCTAAAATATGGTCTTGCATAATAAGACATTAATATGTGCTTGATAAGTACCTGTTTAATGCTGTTAAGCTATTTTGACTTAACAGTTCTTGAGACGGCAAATTTAGCTTTTTTAACAAATTAAATGAGCCAACCGCATTAAATAGCTGCAACTGAAAATAAAATCTCATTGATCAGAAATTCACTGAAATCAACTGTTTAATCGCATGAATTAAATATAGAGTCAATTATTCATACACATTTATTTGTCGTAAATTTTAAATTTAGATGATGCCAGTACTTCCCTATTGTATGTTTTATTGAACATTATTGCACATTCTGTAAAAAACAAAAAAAAAAAAAAAAAAAATAGAACCAAATTTAACATGAGAAAATGTAGGGAAATTAATAAAATAACACTCTAGTAAAAGAAAGAGATTTAAGATTATAATTCCAGCACTTGTAAAAAAAAAAAAAAAAAACACTATTAAATGTGAGGGGGGGGGGGGTTGCGTAATCAAAGGTCAGCAGCAAAACATTAGTAAATAACATGAGATAAGATTATACCTTGTATTTTGATCATTTAATATATAATCTAACTTGAACAGTCTTGAATAAAGTTCACTGTTTGAAATTCCCTGTGCAAATGTGACAGGTTAGTGTCACCCAAATGAATCACTGAACCCAGCTCTTTGACTCACAAATGTTGCTTTTGCTCTTATTAAAAGGAACTATATGAGTTAAATGTAAATGAAAAGTATGGAAACATGTAAAAGATAGAATTCCATTTTAGAATTAAATGCAATATGTATAATATAGCTTTTACTGAGTGGCACATTTCATTGCTAGATGAAGAAAAAAAAAACATTAGCATACTCACTCATGAAAAAAACAACAACAACAACCTTGTCATATGAAGTTCAATCAGTAAATCTCAGAATAAGTGTGTTTTTGTTCTTTTTGGATTTATTATTGACCTCATAGCATGTCAGGTTATTGTTGTTGGTTTAATACATTTTGTTACCATGGCGATCAGAGTGCTATTGTGCTCACAATAGCAGTGAGTGGATGAGGGTGGAGTGGGATTCAGTTAGCGTGATAGTGTTGGAGTAATTACTCTAATTATATGACCAGCAATGTTGCTGCTGCAAAACAAAGATAATCAGTCCCCTTCTTTTTCAGCTTCGTACACAAATCACGAAAAGAATAGCTACTGCACAGCGATACTATCTAATCTCTTGTAAAGAAGTGCGATTATCTTGTTGTATAAGTCTGTTTTTCAGCTCTGAGCACTTTGGAGCTTTTTCTGGAAAATCTTTCTGTGACGGAAAGAGAAATGAGAAAGTGGTGTGTAGGAAGGTGAGAGGCTGTATAGTTCGCATTGACTTCCACTTGCCTCAAGGCTGCATGTTTATTTATCTAATCATTTATTTTAGGTGGAAGCACTAGTGCTAGTAGGCTAACAAAATATCACTAATTAAAATGACCATACAGAAGAATATGGCTGAAATCGTTATACTGGTATATTATACTAATTTCTTACACATTCTGCAGTAGTGAGGCTTGCAACAAAGTGGTAACTCAATTTAACCTGCTTCAAATTATAGCATTTCAGCATTTGCCACCTTTTGGCATGTATAGTGCATCAACTTGATCATGTATGCTCTGCATCTAAACATGCATTGACATTACCATTGTTTAGTGAATCTTTGCGAGTGAAATCCACTTAAAATGTCTTGTCAAACCAAAAACGTAAATTAAACCCAAAATCGTACTGCTTCTAACCACAGGTAATTCCAACGATGCAACTTTGCAATGTGATTGGAACTATGAGCTATGCTGATAACCTGATAATGACAGAACTTGCAACCGTAACTAATTAATGATGATTTTGAGAAACGCGCCCCTGTACGACATTTAAAACTCACGCAAATTAACACAGAAATGTTGAAGCATTTGAGGTCTGATAATAAATGCTGTAAATGTTATTTGCTGCAATGTTGGTATAGCCAGCATGCACAGATATTCTAAGGGAAAGAGCACCAAGAACAATAATTACTTTCAGTTATTTTCACTCAGAGAACATTAAAAATAGGCTTTTTTTTTTCTTCCCTTTAACATTGTATAAGAAGCCCTTTTATATTGCATTGGGTTCATATAAAATTTTCTGTGTGTAATATACGCGGATGATTAGTTGATCTCATTTTGTTTTAAGGTGCTACGAGGTGCAAGATAACATATTTAGCAGATATTCTGCTGAACCTTTGAGAAAATCGCCCATGTTTAATGACCTTCTACAGCTAAATGCAGCTGAATTTAACTTCATAGAAATGAAACATTGTAGTTAAACATTAGACGTACATGATTTCACAGTGTCCACAAGACACGCTTCATTCAGTCCCTCATCTGTTTCATTTGTATCTGTACTTGACCTGGCAGTGTCTCCAGTCTGTGATTTTTCAGACTAAAGCCCAAGCTGATGATGAGGAGAGCACTTTGGCCGCTCACTCTAGGAAGATAATTAATATTCAAAAGACCAGATAAAGACTAACGCTTTCTTCTTGATCACAGCACAAAAGCCAGCCAACATCAAATCAAACCAGTGGGGGAAAAAAAGCTTTATTATACAGTGATGTGAATGTTGAATACAGTACAGAGCTGCTAAAATAAAACTCTTACTGCTGGTTGTGGGTGAAAACACATTTCTGCATATGGCTGACTTGATGCTGGTTACAGCTTCATCTGGGTCAATTAAGAATATATTTATTTATATTTATAGTTTCCTAAAAATCTTATGAAATAGCGACCCGGCTCACAGTCAAACACAGTGTCTTTCTAGATCAGAGCTAAACTGTGAACCTAGGATTTAGTTCATTTCCATTTGAATAACAATATGAACAGCAGACAGCAAATTGCCAAAGAAAGTATTTTACTGCAACCGTGAAACCGCTTGCTTCTAGAGTTGATAACCTGCATTAAAATTCATTACTGGCCTATGACAACTGAGAGCGGAGAAATAAATTAAACACATTTCTTTGTATTCCTTTCTGCTGGCCTTTGACAGGTGAAGCAAATAATAGGTATATGGGACATGAGATTTTAAGTGCAATACGTAAGTGTGAAAGTTTTTGGACATTTGAGTGTCACTTTGAAATATATGCATTGGATTTCTGAACAGCTTGATTATTTTTTTCATTAACTATGAACATGATTCACTATCAATGTCACATCCCTGGACTCATTATGTTGTGTTTTCCTTCCACACGTGTTCTGTGTCCCTTTTAATTAGTTATTCTATGCTCCTGTGTTTCCCCTATTAAGTGTGTAAAAGCCCCAGTCCGTTCTGTTAGTGTTTGTCGGTTCTTGATGTCTGAATGTCTTTTTTTTTAAGAATATGGAATATGGTTTGTGCATAGGATATTTTCTTTCAAATAATGTTACATGGTTTGATATTTTGTTGTTAAGTATGGCTTCAAGGTTGCATTAAATTGTTATCTGCCATCATCAAGTGATGTTTTATGGCCTGTGTAGGTTGCTGAGGTGTCAAATTTCAGGACTTGAGGTGTGAAATACCTTTTTAATGCAACTACTAGGAAGAGGAGGGACTACTTTATTCTAGAGAGAACTGATTATACAAAAGGGTAATTTGTCATCCTAAATAAAATTATAAATGTTAATAATTAACAAACTATAAAAAAAAATACATTTTTACGGTATATATGTATACTTTAACTCTCTTTGCATGCATTATGAAATTGCATTTTTGCATTGTCACTTTTATTACACAATACGGACTGCTTATTAGCTATTTCCTATTACTGTAGCTTCTAGGTAACAAATGCAGTTCCTTATAACATTAACAAATAATGTTTACATACTAACAAATGTGAATTATACTGTATTTTTTAACTGACGAAAAATCGAGATTTTTTTTTTTTTTTTTGGACTGCAAATGTGCATCCTCCACATGGTTCACAATGAAAGAAAATAATTTAAAATACAGGCAGGCTAAACATGTATTAGTTTATTCAAAATTATTTCCTTCATATGCATCATATCCTTGTTAGATTGAGAAAAAAGGTTTGGTACAATGACACAACATTGTGTAATAGAGATTTAAGAAGTACACCACCATATTAGTCCATAAAGTTTTTCACACCGAGTTCGAGTACACAAAACAAAGGAAAGTATTCTGAAAACCAAGATGGAAAGTATTTTGTGCAGACAGTACCAGGTATCATTTCCACAGATAGACTGGAACGTATTATGTGCGCCATTGTTTTTATTGAGTCATAGACAAACAGAAGTGTTAATAAACAATATATTTCCACTTACTGTACACCTACTGCTGATGTCCCAATAGCCATTTTGGATTCTGAAATTTTTTTTACCTGGTTATTAACACAAAGTAACCTCTGATGCGGTGAATGTGTGAGATGTGTGAGAATAAAAAAAGCGCAAAAATGACATGAAACTACTATAGGTGGGCTAAGTTAATCGGTTTTTCCTGCATGGAAGCAATATTATACAGTATCTGCTGCATCTTACCAATCAGATTCAGGTATTGCAGCGGGTTGTGTAAAAAAAAAAAAAAAGAGAACCAGATATATTAAAAGGCAAACACAAATGTGCCAAATTCTGACATGTTCTTTGTCTGTGCACCTTTTATTAATAGTCAGATTATTCTAAATTAAAAATCACTTAGCCTTTGTTATGAATACAATAGAAATGTGCAATCCCAACTTGTATTGCTTAATCATTCAGTGTATTACCGCCTTTAGCTGCAGCGCAAAGCTGATTGATTTATTTGATTTCATTTAGAAGAAAATTGAGTTTTAAAACAGTAGAGTGGTGTGTTTTGCATGCAGTCACACGTTGTTCTCTGTAATTAAATTTGGTTCTTCCCTGGCTTGCACTGCACATCTTATAACACCTTTGCCCAGTCAATATCTGTGTTTGCTTTCTTTAACACATTAAAGTATAATTATCTTTAGTACAAATTGTTATTGCCGTCTCTCTACTGCAAGCGATGAGACAAAGAAAGCTGAAGTGGAATGGTTGTAACGTCAGCATCACAACAGTGTGTGCATGAGTTTTATATGCAACCGGCTTCTATTTATTTTCTCCTAGCACTAAATCACACAGACTTCACCCAATCAGACGTGATAAAGATATTCATGGAACAGTGTGCATGACTGTCACACTGCAGAAAAAAAGCCCAGAAGAGCTGTGAAATGAGATCGAGAATAATCAGCGTAAGAGCTAGAAGAGTAATGCTGTAAAAGTGTGCCTTAGAATAAAGGAAAATTATTTATTTACACAGATTAAATAAAACAAAATTTCTTTTTGTTTTGAAGGTTGAATTGCATTCATGATTGAAGCATTTGAGAAGAAGAAAAAGAAAGGAAAATTATTTATTTGAACAGATTAATACACAGATATTAATATTTACATACACTTGTATTTGCATACATAAATAATACATTTGAAATGCACATTTCATTATATATACAAACAAACAAAAAAATAAGTTTAAATGTTACATACAATTACCTATCAATACTAAGATCAAGCTGGGATTTTGAAACTTGAATTAAAAAATTCTGCTTTATACTGGGACCAAATTAGGTCAAAAGGAAAAGCTAATTTATGTTAAATTGTCCATATGCATGCCCAATTCCATGTTTCACAGAATTTAGTATGTATATGTCAAACTAGAAAGCTGTGCTTCACATTACACAGTAAAATGAAAAGCTCCTGCAACACTGTTTATCTTTATAATGCATTGAATTTCTCCTTCACGCCTGAAACACATGATTTACGCATCACTTCCCTTTGAGATAACTGCAAATTAAAACGGCTCAGTTTCATTATCTTTATTGAACTATGTTCCCATTGCAGCTTGACGTCTCCCACATCCACACAGACTCCACTGAAGGGGACATTGGGATGGCACAAGCCTGATTAAAGCCAATGTAATTATGTCAGTCTTAAAATACTTTCTTCTATCCCTGCTTAATGTGCAAATACAGCTATAAGCAAAGCATAAGCATTCTATATGTAAAGGTCGATTTGCCCTGAAAAGTGTAAACACTTCTAAAGCTTTGCTCTGCACATTTTTAAAAACACTCTAAAAGTGCTCTTTTTTGTCATTTACTTGAGTGACACCTCAAATAATGAAGCTTGTTGAGCAGAGGTGTGCTGTTACTTATAAGAAGAAAAAAAAAACTAACACTATTTTAAGGTGACCTTGCTACACGTTACATGTACTTAGAATTATAATACAAATAAATTATGCATAATCACATGTAAGTAATATTAAGTCATACCATAACTGTTACCATAAGCACATGTAGTTACTTAAAGAGCCACACAGATGGGAAATCAAAAATTACCTGTATTACAGTGCATGATGTAGCTGTCTATCAGTGTAAACAATGTGCAAAGTAATTAAACCAAAAAGTATACGATTTATAAAGTTATTGGCTTCTAAAGTAAGGAGTCGATTCTGAATAGCTGAAACGAGTCGTTATAGATTTCAAATCTTTTGCCCATCTCTATGTACGTCACTAGGAGCACTTTGCATAATAATCTCCGCCTACCGTCTGGGGAGAAACGGAACTCTGAGCTGCCCCACCCCCCCAGGCAGACGCTCTGGTTGGTGTGAGAGCATCATGTCGAGGAGTTTTATTTTCACTGCCAAAGAATGAAGATCAGAGGAACCAATGGCTTAAATTCATTTTCACCACAATACCAGAGCAGTACAACAAATCCCTTTTGTTGTGTTCACAACATTTCACTGATGACTGCTTTTCTAATCTCGGTGAGTACAGCGGGATTTTCAAAGCATTTGGCCATAAGAGGTGGTTCATTACCAACTTTATTTAGACCAACAAGCATCTCCAAATCACAACGCGAAGTATGATTATGAAGTTATGTGTCTGTTTTCTCCCGAGCGTCTTATCAGTATGTGTGCTGTCTGCAGCCTGTCTGCGCTAATCGTCATGTACAAACACGTTATTAAAATGAAGTGTAACTCCGTGAATACTCAACGAAGAGACATGAGAGAGATATCTATAGAAAGCTTGACATGTCTACTTTAAAACTAAACAAGTGCTGCCGAAAACAGATATTCTGTGATAAAGTAATCCATATGAAAACAACGCGATGTCTGTTTTTCACATCTCCCTTCATTATATCTAATGTGACCACGCCCCCGTGCTGAATGCGCTATTCAGATTCAAACTGAAGCACGCGGCTTGAATACACCCACACAGAAGAAAAAACAGCGAGGCTGTTCAAGTTTTTTATTTTACTGTTTGCTTCGCGATGAGAGGAATAAGACATAATTCACCCCAAACAGATGCTAACGCATAGTTTATCGTGGAAGTGTGTGCGGAACAACCAATCCAAACTGGTTATGTCAGTTGACCAATCAGAACACAGTATACTACCGAAAGGTGGGGTTTAAGGAAACTGAATCTTTTGAACAGCTTCGCGTGAACCGTTTGGGGATCTCTGAGAATTGAGGTAATTTTAAAATGATATTTTGACAAAATGACAATGTTTTTTAACCTTGGATGGATTTAAACCTAATGTACAGGACTTATAAACAGTGATAGGAAGCTTAGAATTTTCATCTTACTGGCTCTTTAATATTACTGACTACTTAAATGTATAATTACACTGTAACAAGGACACCTTGGTAGGGGTGTCGGTAGAACTTGAAAAGATATGAAGCCCAACATTTTACACTTCCTTTTTATGTTTACAAATGCCTTGAGTGAACTAATCTTATTAGCGCATTCTAATTAGAAGAATTGTCTATTTATATTAAACAGCTCAAGAAAAGTTATATTTGTTACCTTTATTTACATGACTTTAACTGAGGTCACAAGTAGGCCTACTTCATATACAACTTTCATAACTTGACAGTAGATATTCTAAGTGTCTGTTGAAACATATGAAAGAATCTTATCTGCAATGAAGTGAAGTATAAATTTAAACTTTTATAAATTATGAATTAATAATATTTATTTTAATATTAAATGGCAAAACTGAATCAGAAGTTTCTCTTTAATTTTGTATGCAACAAAATGACAGGCCTTTAATCCATTTAATGTTGTTAAATAATAAACTTTTTTGGTCTTACATCAATAATAGTAAATTATACATTATTACAAACAACTAACCCTAAATCAAACCCTACTTCTAACCCCAAAGTAAGTGCATGTTTATAATTACTATTACTCTGTACTCAATTGTATAATTACACTCTAACAATCAAATCCTAAAATAAAGTGTAACCAGTAAACAAACAAACAAATAAATAAATAAAATTAAAATGTTGAATTTGAATGGGCTTCAGAATGAGTCAAAAAAACTGCTGATAAATGTATCAATATTATGTTATTCAATATTATTTTTAAAATTAATACATTTGTAAATTTACTGAATTGCAGCTTCATCATTAGGAATGTGTAATTGCAAATATATGTCAGTTCATAATAAAAAAAAAAAAGACATGAAAGTATATTTTAGATGATCATAAATGCTTTACGTACATTCGACTGTAAACTTTAACCACAAGCATTCTTTCATATTTCAATATTCAATATATATATATATATATATATATATATATATATATATATATATATATATATATATATATATATATATATATATATTATAAACACATACATACATACAGGGCCGGCCCTGACCAATTTGCTGCCCTAGGCAAGATTTTACCTGGCACCCCATGCATCACAGCCCATTTCACCCTGTCATTGTGTTCATGATTTAGCATATATATATATATATATATATATATACACACACACACACACACACACACACACACACACACACACACACACAAACACACACATTACAGCAGAACTGTTTCCAACACTCATAATAAATCATCATATTAGAATGATTTCTAAAGGATCATGTGATAGACTGGATGTCACATGTGACACTGAAGAATGGAGTAATGATGCTGAAAATTCAGCTTTGCATCACAGAAATAAATGACAATTTAAAGTATAATAAATTGAAAACAAATTATTTTAAATTAATAGTATTAATAAAACAAATAATATATCACAATATTACATTTTTTCTGTATTTTTGATCAAATAAATGCAGGTTTGATGAGCAGAAGAAAATTCTTTCAAAAACATTAAAAATAGTAATGTTTCCAAACTTTTGGCCTGTACTGTATCCCCCCAAAACAGCACAACTGTAGAGTAAAACATTAATAAAAAAGTGATAATAAAAAATGCGTCTTAAAACTGACATGATTGTACAAAATCACAGTCTGGGGACTCAGAACTCAGAACAACTGCTAACATTAAGTTTAAGGTAAAAATAACTGCCATGAAATTATAGTATCTTACTCCTATGCAATAAATTGTTCTTTCACTACATCTCTTTACCTCTGTCTTTATCCTCTTCTCTTCTTTTTGGCACTGTATCTATCGCAGACTATGCTCATTTATAATGTGTCATGTAAATTCCGTCACAATCAGGAAACTTTCACCGTGTCTAGAACTGGCGCGAGCTGCCAGGCCCGTTTCTATGAGCTGTGTGTTAACAAAAGCAGTGCTGGCTACATTGGATGCTATGTCGGGCACGGTACACAACAAATTACCAACAACTGATCGTGCGCGCGCTCTGTTTCTGACGCACTTCAAGCACTCGATGGGTGGGGGAAGATTGAAGAGACAAACTTTTTTTTTTTTTTTTTTTTTTTTTTTGCTTTATTTGGTAGTATTTCGAATTAATGGTTTTTAAATAGTAGCCTATTATAAAAAAAAAAAAAAATGTAAAAAAAAATTCACTCGTTCACTCATTCTGGCGCCCCTATGGATGAGTGGCGCCGTTAGCATTTGCCTATGCCGTGGGCCGGTGTTCTGTCGATTTGTCCTACGCTGTCAGATTTTCCTACCTCCCACCAAAACAGTGGGTAGTACAATTCCACAACGAAAATTCTACTGTAAAGTTATGGTTTATTAACGTCTACACCTACCACAACCCTATCATACCCTTACAGTACTGCAAATACAGTAATTATGTGTTATATTCGCGGTTGTAGCTAAAAGGGATACAGTTACAGGAAACCAACAATAAATAATATGTTCTACCAAATAGATTGCGTTTTTGTTAAAGTCTACAACTACCCCAGCCCTAAACCTACCCTTACAGTAATGCAGATACATTAAATATCGTTGTTTAGCATGAGACAAAGGACGCGATATTGATGTGCGCGTGCGCAGTAAACCCGCGTAGGAAAATCTGACAGGGTAGGATAAAATGTCAGGACACCGGCCCTGCATACATACATACATACTGTACATACATATGGGTCAAACAACACTCTAAAGTTCAGATAACTGCATTAGTAATTGCGTTACCATACAATTAAGTGTCTCCAAACATTATATTCAATTTGCATTTAGGTAAAATTGTAAAGTGTATCATTTACATAAAATAATATCACAGTACTCATTTAAAAGTAAGCTAAAATGTACTTCTTCTTCACCAGGGATAAAAACATATCTGATCTCAGTTCTAATCATATTCATTTTGTCCCCATGGCATCTGCAGCCTGTTACGGCTGTCGGCAGCAATTAGACAGACTGAGTGACAGCCTGTTGTTTATTACACCCTTACTGTCCGTGATTTCAGCCATGGGAGGAATGGTAATGACCTACATGATGTGCTCTAATAACCCCTCATAAGGCCCGGTGGGCATAATTGAAGGGCATCATAACAGCATAAACTAGACTGAAAGCACTATGAAAATTATACCTTTTTCCTTTGCTGTAGTTAATCATCATCTGAATTTAAATTAAAGTGGAAACTACTACATTTTGTTTCTTGTTGGATTACCAACTTATTTCTTGTCTTTGGCTCGTTTTGAACAGTATGTGCAAATTTTATTATTTTATTAATTTAAATTAATAAAATTTAAATAATTTTAATTATCTATTAATTTATTAAAATTAGAATGTAATATGCACACATACCAATGGGAAATATATTGACTTTCAAAATATGTTTTATGATGTGTATACTGTATTATTACATGTATTATTATATGTTTATGAATAATTCTTCTTGAAAAGTTATATATAATTGTGTATTTAATTCCATTTTAATTCTTCTTAATTGCTACATCAGTTCAAATCAATTTAACTTCTGGAACTGAATTAGAATTTAAAAGGCATTGTTAATTCAGTTCCTAATGACGCATAACCCAAATGAACACACTCATATGGTGTGTAATCCTCAAACAGCACATGTATAGAGAGACTATCTAACATCTCTTTTCCCTGTTACCCCATTATCAGTCTCTATTCAGACTCAAATGATTAATGTGAACATTTGCATTCAGTCTATGCTTGAGTCAAGAGTAAGAGAAGCTCTTAATTTATTAGCTTTCATTATGACCACCTTGTTGGGAATGTAACAACTCCACAGCTAAATGACCTCTTCGCCCAGGAAATAAATCTCTTCAGCTGAAACTGATAATTTAGTATTAAAATTAGCACCATAGGTGGCAGCTGCTAAAGGTTTTAATTGCAAATAAAATTGTTAATAAGGTTTGTTGTCAATCAGATTTGAATGCCTCTGTATTGGAACAAAGCACTGAAATAAATGAGCTGGCAAGCTTGAGAATTCGTAATGTACTATTTCATTAAAATGTTGACATATAAAGCCCTGTGCCCTTATGAAAACCTCACAACAAAACATGGCCGCAACCTAACTCTCTTAGAAAAGTCATTTCCTCTCCTCGCTAAACCGTAAACATGCCCCAGTCATTTAATTTACCCTACATTAAAGATTTGAAGGCCATCTCATAAGGGTTTTAAAAGTAATTTTCATGCTTTGCATTGTTTTTTCAAGATTGAAAACAGTCCCATGGCTAGTGACTACAGTATTTCCAGACTAAGGCTAGGAGATAGAAAATGAGGTGCTCGGCTTTGAATTTAAACTGACACTTGTAAAGACCTCGCCTTGGATGACTGATTAGAAGTGACTCATTGACAGTATGGGGTGGGGATCAATATCTTTATCCATGATAACATATGGAGGAAGAGTACCAACTGCAGCGATTAGTGCTGGTTCAGTTGGAGGATGCGACACAGGGGTTTGGAGTCTTACTTGAAAGACGATCAGTTCTGGTTTAATGCTTTGCTTCAAATAAATGACTTCTTAAATGCTAGTCTGGACACCAGGTTATGATTTACTCATTACAGATGGACCATTTTTACAGTGTCCAATAGATTTCTTGTTGAAATCATACTAACAGATTTCTAAACAAAAGTTTTTAGAAGAGTGTTCATTGAATCCTGTCAGTCACAGTGCAGGGAGGCAGTTTACCTCACAGAATTATGATTATTATTTTTTATTTATTTATTTTTTTTGTCTCTGACAGTTCTTCTGGGTACCCTCTAGTATGTGTGCCAATGAAAACGTGACTTTCATGAATTTTCATGTAATTTTCAGGGCACAGTATATTGAGGCTTATCTCAAAAAAGTCAAATTTAAGCAAAACAGCAACTTATAGCTTAAGCTAAACCTTTTTTTTCATATGCCCTGGTGTTTGTTTCATTAAAACACTGATAGCCAACAATGTTTGCAAGTTCTGATGTTAGCAACATAGCAACATATATCAATGATTTGGTGTTTCCCGAAACCATATAATGCCAACCAACATTCAAAAACAGCATCACATTGTTGACTGGTTGGAACTAAAGTCTTTTCTTTTAAGTTTAACCATTAGACTTAAATAGATCATGCTCTTAAATAAAAAAAGCAAGTTAAGATTCACTACAAATATTAATATGATGTATACATATGTGACAAATTTACTACAAGTTTAGGGAACCCATCATGACCACAATTTCTCCAACTATGCATCTTAATATGGCAGCAAGTTCTATGCTACATAGGGAACGAATCACTCACTAGCTTGTGTTAAAACTTTTGTAATATATACACTCAATGGCCACTTTATTAAGTACACCATGCTAGTTGGTTGTTTGGACCCCCTTTTGCCTTCAGAACTGCCTTTATTCTTCCTGGCATAGATTCAACAAGGTGTTGAAACATTCCTCAGAGATTTTGGTCCATATTGACATGATAGCATCACGCAGCTGCTGCAGATTTGTCAGCTGCACATCCATAATGCGAAAGTTCCCGTTCTACCACATCCCAAAGGTGCTCTATTGGATTGAGATCTGGTGACTGTGGAGGCCATTTGAGTAAAGTGAATTTATTGTCATGTTCAAGAAACCAGTCTGAGATGATTTGAGATTTGTGGCATGGTGCATTATCCTGCTTGAAGTAGCCATTAGAAGATGTGTACACTGCTGTCATAAAGGGATGGACATGGTCAGCAACAATACTCAGGTAGGCTGTGGCATTTAAACAATGCTCAATTGGTAATAAGGGACCCAAAGTTGTGTTTATTTGTTTAGATTATAATAATGAGAAAAAAAGGTACAAGAATTATAAACTTTTGTTGGTTAGAAAGCTTATTTTCTGCAACATTCCAAAAGCCAATGGAAAAACCCTATTGGGCTTTTGTCAAGGGATGCTAACTTCCAGGTTGGTCTATAAATATATCACCAATGCAGCACTCATTGAAGCTCAATGTTATTCAGCCGAGTCTTGACCCTTTCGGACTCACCCTAACTCCATGTATATTTCTAATCTTTCCATGTAAATCAACTACCATTATCAAGAAATAATACTTTCAATAGTTAAATCAGCTAGTAAATTGGTGATATCATCGAATTATTATTATTATTATTTTTTATTTTTTTATTTTTTTCTGGTAATGGAAGATGGATAAAATCCCTAGACCATTCTGTGGATTACTAGATACACGTCTGGAGTGTTATGATTTGCCTATACCTCTCATATTACTTTTTCAGAGCCCATTTACAGCACTGGTGGAAATGGATGTGCAAGAAGGTCTGGATTTTTGTGTCAGCCTACATAATTCTCTCTCCACAGGATCAAAGCTTTACCCATAGCTCCCCTCTCTCTGTGAAATTCAGTGCAGTCTCTGGTTATCTTAATTCAATCAGAGGTTACATTAGGGCAATGATGGCTAATGACTCTTTGAATCTTTCAAAACTGCAGTCTTACCGATTTGTTGATGGGTTGCAAAATGATTCGTACACAATCCTATATGCAAGATCACAGCTTTAGTAGACTGCGGCACGCAAATGTTGACTAATTCAGATTGATACACTCATCTCACATACCAGAACAGAAAAAGCAATTCAAAAGCAATGTCTTCACTAGTAGTGCATGGCCCTCTGCAGATAAACAAGAGTGTCATAAATCTCAACCTTAGTGTGATTTGGAATGTTCCAGGAGCATGGTGGGCTAAGGTAAAAATGTTTATTTTATTTATTTTTATTTTTTTATTTTTTTTATTATTGTCACATCCCAATAAGAGTTGTATGTTTCATGCTAGTGAAGAGTATCATAATTCTATCACAGCATAGAAGGGGTCACATATTAATATGCTGCTACAAATGCCACACTTCACTCTGACAGGTAAGCATGACCTTGTGAGTTCCTAAAATACATTTGCTGAACCAATCCTGCCATTTTAGCTTGTCTTTAAACTCTTCTATGTTGACTTGTGTTTTGCATAGTTGCACTATAGTAAAAGAGTTTTTTGTATTAAACGTGTTTGTCTATATAAATCATTAATCTGCCCAGTAATCAAACTTTGTATATAAAGGGATACAAGATGTTGGTGTTTTACTGCCCCTAGTGTTCATTTTCGCTTGAAACTGTATTGGATGGCATGTATAGGCATGTTTTGGAGTTTTACAGACACAAAACAGCTTTTCCAGTAAGCATAGGTTGCTTCAAAGCACATATATATGTATATATATATATATATATATATATATATATATATATATATATATATATATATATATATAATGATGTAAGCATGTAAGGATGTAATTCTCTCGGGGCTCCAAAGTAATTCATATGGCATTTACAGCTCAAGTAATTAGGTTACAAATACTTATGTGCATAACTATTAGGGCTAATCCAAAGTGTCATTCAGGTGTTATGGTCCTCCTTGGCTTGAACCCTGCAAAAAGGTTGACGTTTGCTGATAAATCTGTTTTCTTACAACTCAACAGGGCCTAGAACTGTTCCCTGAGGAATGCCACTCAGATATAATAGGCAAGCATCAGTCTTGATGTCTTTCATACCCTGGGACATGAACATTAATTATGGGTAACAACTGAAGGACCTATCTGATCCATCGTTTAAAATTACATTCCATTTAGCACTAATTGAGTTGCTCTGTGTTTCAAATGATTGATTGAATAATCCAAATTTGATCTGTTCACTTTGTGGAAGCAAGAAATAATCCATTATTATTTGATCCCAATCAATATCCTTTTTCTAGAAATCACAGCTCCTTCATTGTTCTTTTCAGCAATATTATGATTGCACTCTAGCAAGTTGAAAACTCAAGTAATTAAATGACACAGAAACAGCCCATTCATCATATCACCGCTATACTGTCACACAGTCAATGGGGAGTCTCTTCTAGTGTACCAGTTCACTCAGTTTAGGCAGGTAGCTGACACATACACACATACCTACTCCATGCAGATTGCAGATCTAGGCTAGGCCCTCAGAGCCTTTTCAAAGACTCTACTGTATAGTTCTATGGCCTAGATATTTCTAAAATCTCATTCTTATTAATCTTGCTATTTTTTTAAATTTATTATTATTATTATTATTATTATTATTATTATTCTTATTCTTATTATTGTTATTGTTATTATTATTATTCTTATTATTATTATTTATTATTATTATTATTATTCTTTTCTAAAACCACTTGAGATGATAGCACCTTTCTCAAGGTCAACCCTTAACATGATGGATTGGACATATAAAACTATCTTGGCAACTATCTAAATTACTGTGGCATCATAGTGGATAGTTTGCATGGGGTAGCATGACAATTTTTTTTTTCAGTATGAGTTTTTGTACTATTTTTAGCAATATTGCAGTCCTACATGCACACTGACAAACAGTACAGGCCTTATTTGGTATTTCAGTGCCGCGCTAAGAGATATATGGCTATTTCTTTCCACTAAGAGTCATTATGGAAACGCAGCAGCCTGCTAGTTGATATGTCTCCCCTGATGTTAATATTACAGTGCATCAGTAATATGAACACTATCGAAACCATTAGCAGTTGAACTAGCTGGGCTTTACTGCCCATGCCCAGGTTAATTTAAGAATATTTTTTCCTTCTCCATTAACTGGTTTCTACTGGCTTCCTCATAGTAGAGTATATGTTTTTAATATTGTATATATTGTTTTAAAACCCTGTTGTTAGTTCTATATAAAAGGGCAACAAACATACATGTACTTACCATCAGTGAATGTTTATGAGTGTCAAAAAAGACAAAAAGACCCACAAAAACATTTTTATTTATTTATTTATTATTTTTTTTTTTTTTTTACAAAAATTACTTTGGTTTGACATTGTCAAAAAAATTTAAAGTAAGTAACTGACATCCTTACAAATATAATGCTAGATTTTTATAAAAGAAGTCATAACATAAATTAATTTAGAAGCAAATAAAGTGGGCATCCATATTACAGAGGCTGCTGATTTGAATGTAGATGTAGTTGTCATCATATTTAATATATATATATATATATATATATATATATATATATATATATATATATATATATATATATATATATATATATATATATATATATATATATACAATTAAAACTTATAGTGAGAATATTCAAATAATGGACTATGGCTGGATAAAGTATTTATATATGAAGAGGTGTAAGTTCCATATTATTATTTTTGTGTGTGTGGCTACATGAACCTTAAACGTTAAGCTTTAGTTGTAATAATTGCTTATTGACTAACTGATGCTATTTATTATGAAAGCTCAATTTAGTTACTAAGTACAGTGGATATGATTTGAAGAAGCACCTGGTGTGAAAAAAACCTGCTGACAGGAGGGTCAGTGCAGCTGTGGTGAAGAATTGGTCAAAGAAAGCAGAAATTGAGCTTTTGGGTTTCATGTCACGAATCACTGATGTTAACAGTGACCCAGTATTTGCACTCTCAGCTGAGGCATAAATTATTTAATGCCCATGTCTATGAATCCTTTAAAATCTACCCTCAGAATCTTGTGGACTTGTCCGAGACAACACGAAAGGAAAATGAGGTGTGTCAGTGCTTATAAGTCTGGGTATGAAAAACTCACGGTGATAGTTTCCTGGTGAATGCAGGCTGCTGTACTCTCTTATATTATGTCTTCCATCATTCTCTTTTTGCAAATAGCACAGCCCAAAATGTATTGCACAGTATCAGTATTTTCAAATTTAAAATAACAATTTAATAGATAAATAAAATATACAGACTGTAAGTAATTACAGTATAACTTTGGCTATTTTAAACTTAAGTACACATTTATATTATGGCAGTTTATCGCCTTTTACTATATCCATTTATCATTTGTATACTATTTATTAATGTTGTAAATATATACCAAACTTATAACATTGAAGTTAAATTAAATAACAAAAATGTTGGAGGCTTAGCAATTATTGCAACAAATACCGGAAGAATACCGAAAGGTGTCCTCCGGGACATCTAGAGTCTCTTTGTTAACATTACCTCAACTTTTTCGACCACTGCTGAATTTGTAATGAATAAAACTAAGTGTAAACCATGTGCTAATTAAAACCTGGCTGGCCCAAAAAGCCTTATCAGCACACATCCTTTTGAACAGGTTGATTCATCTGAAGAAGCAGCTATCTCACACCACACAGAAGACAAATGTGCTGTGAATTGACAAAGACCAGAAAATGAACATTAACTTGATTAGATTTTATCATCTCCATGTGTGTTTGTGTGGTGGTATGTGTATATGCTAGTGTTAGCATAAATAAAAATTCTGTCATTAATTACTTACCCTCATGTTGTACCAAACCCGTAAGACCTTTGTTCATCTGTGTAACATAAGATATTTTTGATGAAATCCAAGAGCTTCCAGTCCTGGCATAGACAGCAATACAACTGAAATGTTCCCAGGTCCAGAAACATAGCAAGGTCATGGGTAGAAGAGTCTGTAAAATAGTGCTGACACATGTGCGTGTTAATGTAAGCAGCAGCTCCATGGGCATATGTTGTTTAAATGTTGTGGAAGCAAGAGCATGCAGCATGATACTCTCCACAATGGTAGCACGCCACAACAGAAGGGATGAGGAGGATAAGAATTGTTGTTTTCTTTGCTGTCTGTGCAGGGTCTAACAGGGTCATAAAAAATATCTTAATATGTGTTCCAAAGATGAATGTAGGGCTTATAGGTGAAAATTAGGGTGAAACAAAATGAGGGTGAGTAATTGTTTTGAAAATTCCCAATGATATAGAGTAAATCATCAACATAATATGTGCCTTAAATTGGTATATGAATTAAACAGCCAAGTGTATGGCCCAAAATGATATATATACCAACACCTGATGAGTTTGAAAAGATGTTTTGAAATCATACCTCATCCAGTGCCATTTGTGCTAGGGAGGAGAGAAGTTATATTATTTTTATATATTATATATATTATATATAAGTGAGTGAATTTATAATTTTTACTTCCAATTTCACAAATCTCATTTACTTGAAATGAAAAGGGCCCAAAACAAGTCTAGGAACCATAATATCAGGCCTTTTTACTTGATACAACCATTCTGGCGTGTTTCCCAAAAGCAATATTAGCCAACTATGGTGGCAAGTTCTGTCTTTACCAACATAGTTCAGTAATTAGGTGTTTTCTGAATCCATATTTCCAATAACATACACAAACAGCATCACAGAGTACTGAAGTTGGAGCTATGGTCCTCATCCTGTGCTTAGAAGCACAGTTCCTTGTTTGTATGAGATATGGACAGCTCATGTTCTTGAACAAGCAAGCTAACATGTAGCACAATCTTTCAAACAAATATAATATTATGTCTTTTAATTTGTTAAGAGACTTAAAGTACCGTTTTTCAAAAGTGACAATTTGCATACCCTATGGTCTAGTACCAAGAAATCCTAGAAAATAAAGCTTAACAGAGAATAAAAACAGCTAATCAGTTCGCAGATGATATGTTTAATATTAACAGCAATAAACTGACATCATTTTTTTATAAAAAACTGGTTAATTAGCATAATTTATCACTCCACTGAATGCTTGACTAGCTGGTCATTTCCATCTCTGAACATGACACCTATATATAGTACACTCTAAAAAAGGTGGAGCTTTAAAGGTTCTTGACATGTAGCAGCAGCTCTATTTAAAACCATATCATCCTGAAGAACCTTAATTTTGTGCTTTTTAGAACTATTTTTTCTTAAGAATGTTCTGTATGATGTGTGCATATTGTCTTTCAGTACCATAATATGGAGGCTATAAATGTACCCTGGTATTACCATATGATACCAGTGCTGTATACTACAATATCATCATAGTAGTTTTCCGCAAGGGTTATAAGAAATGCAATGTTATGATGAGGTATATTTTCCATAATACATATGTTAAATGTTCTCATTCTTATATTTCAGGCCAAATGTAAGCTATATATTCAGACTGTGTTGTTCAGTGGTGTTGGGAGTGGATTTGCAGCAGTACTCAGTGGATAATGCTTTGGAGGGAGTTGGATAATGCATTTTTAATGGGATGGATCTGAGTTCCAGCCACTTTTCCATGTCAAGTGGGGCTGATGTGAAATGAAAATATGAAAGTAACAACGGACTGAAAAATAAGAGGCATCGAAAGGGGAACTGCTGTAACAATGAAAGGGCTTTCCTGCAGAAAGTGTCTGTGGCTCCTACTTTGATCTGAGAAGGTTTTATATCCATTTTTATTTTTTTCATTTCAATTACCGTATCTCTGATGGTAGCTATCACTTTTTTTTTTTTTTTTTTTTTACTTGCACCCATTTGCCCATCTGCGTTAGCAAAAAGCACAAACTGTACTGAAGAACCTTGCAGTTTAGCAACTTACTGTCACAGTTTCTCAAGGATTGAGGGAACAAGGAGACGTGGAGACGCGGAGAAGCGGAGACTTTTAATAAAACCAAAATTGCAGAGAAAACAACCACTGACAGAAATGCAGACATTCAACAACGGACAGAGAACTCAAAACAGGTAACACTTTAAATACCCATCCATGATGGGATGACAAGACACACCTGGATCTAATTAAACGTAATTAACCAGGAGGGAAAACTGGGTCCCCTACTGACCCAGACCCCTACTGCTACACCACATCACCTCCCCCACACAACAACCAACACCCCCCCCCCCCCCCAAAAAAAAAAAGCTATGAGGATAATGTTGATTTCATAGGCTCTCTGTAGGCCTAACTCAGAACTGTGGTCATCCCTGGACTTGACTTGGGGATTGGGGCACTCCTTGGGCTGGACATGTTAACTGGAGCCCTCCTTGGAATGGACTTGGGGACTGGAGCCCTTTCTGTGCTAGACTCGGGAACTGGAATCCTCTCTTGGCTAAAATCGGGGACTAAACGGGGTAAATATTTTTTTATGTTTTGATTAAGAGATAGCTAACACTTAACATCGGTGAAACCATAACAAATAACAATTGTATTTTATTTTTATTTTTTACAATAGTGCTGCCATGTTAACGTTAGCCTAAAACGTTAGCGGTTAATGTTCTGCATTTCTGTTTTGAGCTATGTGCGCTGAAGATGACCAGTAGGGTGACGCATTTGATAGTTGAGGT
Organism: Carassius auratus; assembly: GCF_003368295.1. Classification (NCBI taxonomy): domain Eukaryota; kingdom Metazoa; phylum Chordata; class Actinopteri; order Cypriniformes; family Cyprinidae; genus Carassius; species Carassius auratus. The sequence goes on along the minus strand of NC_039257.1, from coordinate 18,666,936 downwards.
ATGGTATGCATATTTGGCGTGCTGTCCGGGGAAGGCCTCCGAGCTCGGGAATGATCCGAACCTAGAGTACACCCCCCCCGTCCCCGTCTATTTATAAAGTGAACTCAAAGTGAGGAGATGGGGTGGAGGAGGGATGCTGAAAAAATGGCAATGGATAGAGGTAAGTCAGCTATATTTATACTATGGAATTGATTACTTGATTACGGTCCACCTGTGTTGATTATGCTAAGTATCTGACGTGCTCCTTCCGAATCTTGTTGATAAAACATAATTTCACGAGTTCACGCTTACATATTATTAGCTGAGGAATGGTATGCATTTTTTGGCGTGCATCATACTCAGAGAATCGAACGGGTAAGCCTTGCCAGGTTCGGTTAAAAGATGTGAGGATAGCTGAGAGTTTTTTTTTTTTTTTTTTTGCAGGATTTGGTGAGAGGTCGAGACTCATAGCATCGAACAGGTAAGCCTCTCCGGATGTGAGACAGAAGAGGTAACATTAAGTGGTCAGGAGGCTCTCGCCAGAATCCAATGGGGACATCCAACAGGTAAACCTCTATGGCTGAAAGACGGAAAAGTTTGTCTAGCCGGGAGGCTCTGACCGACATCCGATAGGAGCTTAGCTCCTGGCATCGAACGGGTAAGCCTCGCTGGCCAAAAACGGAAAAGGTAAAGCTGTCTAACCGGGAGGCTCTCACCTACATCCAATAAGAGCCCTGACTCCATGCACTGAATGGGTAAACCTCTCCGTATGTAAGACAGAATGGCAAGAAAGGTAGCCGGGGGCTTTCACCTACATCCGAAGGGAGTGTGGGCCCCTGGCAACGAACAGGTAAGCCTTGCTTGCCACAGAATCGAAAAGGTGAAGTTGTCTGGCCAGGAGGCTCTCGTCATCATCCGATGGGAGCTTGAGCTCCTGGCATCGAAGAGAGAAGCCTTCTTTATGTGAAACTGATTGGTTCTGATATAGCTTTGGCACGCTTCTGAAGACCATCTTCCAAGAGTTTGGATCTGCTGCTTGGAGAGGCCTTTTTGGGCTGCTGAAGTTGCTGTCCCAATGCGAAAGGAATGGGTGGAGAAATTGTTTGCTGGGATACCCGATAATTGCAGGACACATCTCAGGTGTTTTTGGAACCAGAAACGAGTGACTAGTCAGATGCAAATATGTCTTGACCCCAAAAACATTCTAACAAAACTTTTCTCAGTGGTTTACAGTAGTATCAAATGTACTTAAAAACATACTAAAAGTTTACCAAAGTTTGACTCCCGTTTTCAAAATGGCAGCCGCCAGGTTCTTAAAATGACCATTACTCCTTTGGATTCCTCCTAGACCAGAGATATTGGTGCCTAAAACATGTTTTGGCCATGTAATATTCTAATTAGCAAGTGTTTACAAGTCCAATTATATATTAAAGCAATTGGTTAAAAGCATATTTATGGGAGAAATATGTACAATTTCCCTTTAGTACAGGTACATGTAAAAAAAATAGAATATCATGGAAAAGTTCTTTATTTTTTTGTAATTTAATAAAAAAATTTTTTTATATATATAAAATAATATATATATTGTAGATTCATTGCACACAAACTGAAATATTTAGAGCTTTTTTAGTTCTGATGGTTACGACTTGCAGCTTCAGTATCTCAAAAAAATGTGAATATTTTCTCAAAGATCAATCAAAAAAAGATTTACAAAACAGAAATGTTCAAGATCTCCAAAGTAGGTTTAATTATGCACTCAATACTTGGTTGGGGCTCCTTTTGCAATTACTGTCTGTGGTACTGCAGGTTGCTTTGATGGGGCCTTCAGCTCCTCTGTATTGTTTTTCAGATGTTACTTATCTTCCTCTTCACAATACCCCATAGATTCTCTGTGAGGTTCAGGTCAGGTGAATTGGCTGGCCAATCAACCACAGTAATATCATGGTCAGCAAATCACTTGGAAGTGGTTTTGGCACTATGGGTAGGTTGTCAGGGTTTTGCACTGTCATTTTGTTTTATGTTTTGTTTCTTGTGTCTAGTGTCAGCACATGGCCTTGTTGATTGTTTTCTCGGCCATGTCACCTTTAGCCCCTCCTCCTCGTTTCCTTTTTACCACACCCTCTTGTTAGCCTAGCTAGTCTTATTGTGCTCACCTGTCCCTCATGTATTTTCCTCCCTATTTATAGTGCCCCTAACCCTTCTGTGTTTGCTGGTTCATGGTCATTCTCACCCCCTGTCTGTGGATGTGGCTGAATATGTGTCCTTGTCTGGTTGGTCTTGTCAGAGATGTATAAAGTACTAGAGACCCAGACTTGAGTAAAAGTGCTCTATCAAAAAAGTGACTTGAGTAGAAGTTGAAGTGCTCTTTAAGCACCACACTTAAGTAGAAGTACTACAGTATTCAACATTTTTTTAATTGAAGTATTGCAAGTAGTCTATTTTAAAATTTACTACTCAAGTACTGAAAGTAAAAGTACAAGTATTGTGTGATGTAGTTAAGATATTTTAGATGTAGTCAGAGAGCTCTCAGTCCCTTAATTGAAACTGTGTGTACGGTATACTGTCCATGTCCAGAAAGGTAAGAAAAACATCATCAAAGTAGTCCATGTGGCATCAGAGGGTCAGTTAGAATATTTTGAAGCATCGAAAATACATTTCATGGTCCAAAAATAGCGAAAACTACGACTTTATTCAGTATTGTCTTCTCTTCCGTGTCTGTTGTAAGACAGTTCAAAACAAAGCAGTTTGTGATATCCGGTTTGCGAACGAATCATTCGATGTAACCGGATCTTTTTGAAACAGTTCACCAAATCGAACTGAATCGTTTTAAACTGTTCGCATCTCCAATACGCATTAATCCACAAATGACTTAAGCTTTTAACTTTTTTAATGTGGCTGACACTCCCTCTGAGTTAAAACAAACAAATATCCCGGATAAATTAATTTACTCAAACAGTACACTGACTGAACTGCTGTGAAGAGAGAACTGAAGATGAACACCGAGCCGAGCCAGATAACGAACAACAGACTGACTCGTTCACGAGTCAAGAACCGTTTCTGTCAGATGCGTCCGATTCGAGAATCGAGGAGCTGATGATACTGCGCATGTGTGATTCAGCGTGAAGCAAACTGACACACAGATCGTCTGAACCAAACTGATTATTTTGGTGATTGATTCTAAACTGATTCTGTGCTAATGTTATGAGCGCGGGTAAACCGAAGGCTTGAATCAAGGGCAATCATCGCAAATGATGCCATTACGTCGAGAGCAAAAGAACCGGTGAACTGTTTTCTTTAACCAGTTTATTGAATCGAACTGTCAGAAAGAACTACTGGTGATCCGAAAACCGATGTAACCGGTTCTTCACTCGTGAACGAGTCATTATCTGGCTCGGCTCAGTGTTCATCTCTCTCAGCAGTTCAGTCAGCACGCGCAGTCTTCTTAATCGCTTGATTCGCTCAATGATGTGCCAGCTTCATCAAAACTGCCATCTACAGTTCTGGCAGTGGTAATGTGGGTTTGTAATTGAATGATTCGTAACATTTTTATAATTGTAATGAGTAAAAGTATTAAACTCATCGATAATATGTACTGAAGTAAAAGTGGAAGTAGGAGAAAAAAATAATACTCCAGTAAAGTACAGATACCGCCTTTTAGTACTTAAGTACAGTAGTGAAGTAGTTCTACTTCTTTACTATACATCTCTGGGTCTTGTGCCTTTGTCTAGTCCTTGTAGTTCTATGTTTTTGTCTTGCTCCTTATTTTAGTAATTCATTTGTTCTTGCTTTTGGTTTTATTTGTAATATTTATTTCGTTTTTCTAGTCTTGATTCTTGGTTTTGTTTGATTATTATCTAAGTTGGTTACATTGGTAATTTCTTATTTTGCCAACCTTTTATTAGTTCATTGGCTTTTATCTTTCCTTGTCTTGAGTTTAATTTGTGTTTTTGTGGAGCTTTGTCCTGTCTAGTCTCGTGTTCGAGTTCCTGACCTGTCCCCGTGTGTCCTGTCCTGGTTCTACCTACCTGGTACTTGGTCTGTTTCAGAGTCAGTGGTCAACAAGTGTCTGAGCTCTGCTCTGTGGTGCCTTGTGTGGTCTTCTCCATCAGCCTGGTTTTGCTGCCCCTCTATTGCCAAGTATTCTGCCAGTTGTTTCCTGAAGCTTTCCCAGTGGGGTCTCCTACTGTAGCTGTTCCTGTTTACTGTTTTCCTGTTGTGGTATCTATTGTTCACTTCACTACCCTCTTGTATCAGTCTGTTTTGTCAATAAAACCTAATTACCTCACACTGCAATTGGGTCCTCCCTCCTAGATCCCTGACATAGGTGCTAAATTCATGCTGCAAAATTAAATCAGCAAATCCATTAAGCTTGTCAGCAGATGGAAGCATAAAGTGCTACAAAATCTCCTGGTAGATGGCTGCAATGACTTTGGCTGCATTGGACTTGATGAAACTTAATGAACCAACACCAGCAGACGTCACGGCACTCAAATCATCTCAGACTTCAGAAACTTCACTCTGGACTTTGGATTCTGTGTCTCTCCAATCTTCCTCCAGACTCCAAACCTTGATTTCCAAATGAAATGCAACATTTACTTTCATCTGAAAAGAGGACTGAACCACTGAGCAACAGTCCAGTTCTTTTCCTCCTTATCCCAGGTGAAATTCTTCTGATATTCTTTCTGGTTCAGGGGTGGTTTGGTTTTAGGAATGTGACAACTGTAGCCCTTTTCCTGAAGATGTCTGAGCGTGATGACTCTTGATGCGCTGACTCCGGCTTCAGGTCCACTCCTTGTGAAGCTCTCCCAAGTTCTTGAATCTGCTTTTCCTGAAAATCTTCCCAAGCCTGAAGTCATCCCTATTGCTTGTGCACCTTTTCCTACCATACTTTTCCCTTTCAGTCAACTTTCTATAAATATATTTTGATACAGCACTCTGTGAACAGCCAGCCCTTTCAGCAATGACCTTCTGTGGCTTACCCTCCTTGTGGATGTTGATGATTGTTTTCTGGACAAGTCTTTAGTCTTTTAGTCTATTCTTTCCCATAATTGTGGTTGCATGTTCTGAACTAGCCCAGGAGGTACCAAGTATTAATACTCATAATTAATAACACTAATCAAGCTCAAGAATTTTTTGAGATATTGATTTTTTTTTATTTTCATAAGCTGTAAGTCGTAACAAACAGAATTAAAATAAAAAAAACTATTTCTGTTTGTGAGCAATGAATCTAGAATATACAAAAGTTTACTTTTTTAAATTAAATTACAAAAATAAAGAACTTTTCTATTTTTAAGTAGTCAACGATGAATTTTGTTTGAGCAAAATGGTATACACTGTGCTGCCAACAACATTACAATGAGCCAAGCAATATCAAATGTCATTATTCTCTTCTACCATCTTCTGGACTGCTGAAAATTGTGAATTTAGTTTTGTTGGGTTTAGTATAATGCCATCTTTATACTCAAAAACATCTATAGAGGAGGCATTACATATGTATTACCTTATTAAAATTGAAATGAGTGACCATTTTTTAAGTTTCACACACAGGCTTCTGTTCGGGCTAATACAGGGTTATTTATGATCAAAGTTATACAACTCCAATTTAAGTTACTTTTGGGTGCATTTCTGCAAATGTTAGGTCTGTGTTTTAGCAAAAAAAAAAAAAAAAACAGGTACTGAGTAGGAGATACATGACATAGGCTAAATTGTTTACATCTCTGGTTCACCCCAAACAATGATAAAACCTTACAGTATTCTCACAAAATCATATATCCCATAAGTATGTAATCATGTCAGTGCAATTTATACAAGTCCAATGGATTCATAGACCCATAAAACATGGGGTTAGACACCAAGATTACTTGACTAAGTCAAATAATGCAGGAGTTAGTGCTCCTTGCCCATCTTGGACACCATCTTGAAAATTACACCTTTCTAGTGGTCAATCTTTGGTAAACTTTTAGTATGTTATTAAGGACACCTAATACTACAATAAACAGCTTTAGGGTTAGGTTATTTATTTTCATATATGCAGCTGCCTGTTAGGAGATGCAGTATGGGGCGTCCTTGGGGAATAATGCACATTGCAAAATTTAAGTGCCCGAGCACAGAAAGGACAATGCCGGGGTTAAAACCATGTCTGAGGCCAGACAGGAAATAATTTGTAAATTCTTTGTCGGGATAGTGTGCTAGTTCGAAGGTCATGCAAAATATATTCACAGAAGTCGATAGGTAATTATTAGATTTTTTATTCATGGCTTTAGACACGGGGCAAACTAATAGTGCATGAGTACCGCCACAAAATTTGCAGGTATGTAGGTAATGGCAGTGCTGTCTGGTGCATCTCCTGCTGTTGAAAGCGATGCATAGCTGCCTGTTTTCTGCTTCTGGTTGGGCTGGACGTGAGTTTGCTGAAGTCGCTGATCTTGGGATGTACTGTAGCTGGTGGATTTTGCCGGGGGAGTATCGGAGTATTGGGGTGCATCGAGATTTATTTGTGTGCAGGTTATGGTGGAGTGAGCCACTGACCTGCAGACTGTGCAAGAAATGCACCTGCAGTCTAGGAATACGCGGCTGTGCAAGTCTGAGTTGAGGGCTCCCCAATAAGGGCACTGATTCCACTGAGCGATTTGGATTGCACACTTAGCGGAAAAAAGCATTGGTGTAGCCATGAAGAGTGAATAGGGGGATTTTGCTTGGAGGAGGGTGGTGACATCGACTGGGGGCGGGGCTGTGTTTGACAGCGATTGTGGCCAAGCGCTTGCTTGAGCCGCAGGCCCGGGTGGCGGGGCTGTGTTTGGCGGCCAGTATGGCCAAATGTTAGCTTAAGCTGCAGGCTCGGCGCTGGAAGGAGCGGGAGGCGGGGCAGTATGTGACAACCAGTTCAACCAAGCGATAACTTGAGCATCGAGCCCGAAGCTGGAAGGAGCGGGAGGCAGCGCTGTATTTGGCGACTAGTTCGGCCAATCGCTTGCCTGGGCTGCGAGGTCTGGAATAAAAGTTCCATGCTGAGATGGGTGGTGGAGGCGGCCAGGAGCCTCATTGAGCTACAGCCTCCTGTGCTGTTGGGATGGAAACCGTGGTGGGAGGCTGGGCTCCAGCCGATATCGCGGGCCCCCCGGCCGTAGGATTCGGGGCGTGGCCCAGGCTTGCTGATGGCCTGTTGCTGCGGCTTAATAGCCACTGGGAGCTAGGCCTTGCGGCGGAGGATGGTGGAGTGCTGTGAGGCAGATTTCGAGGTATTCCTTTTTTGAGGGATTGGGGTTGACTGGGGAGAAATTTTATTATTTTGAAAGTTTGAGTACAAGTCGTAAAGTTCGGACTTATTCAATTTTGCTTGAATGTATGACATCAGTTTTGGACAGGGCCTGCCTCAGACTCGACACCGTCCATTTTTAGATTGGTGGAATCGTAGGCCTGGCCGAGCAGTAAGAGGACACGGGGGAGTCGGCTGCAGTTCTCACCGGAGGTGGCGAGGGTAGGCCTAGGCGTCTTGGGAGGCGAGTGGCTCACGTCATACCACACCCGCAGGTTGGAGCCTGGGGCTCGATTTGGTTGCCATGCCTGGTAGGGGTGGCCATAGAGCCGGCTGGCTGCGGTGATGGGGCCGGAGAAGAACTGGACGAGGAATCTCTGTTTTAGGACATTGTGCTATTCATGCGGACCAAAATGCTGATAAACCTTCAATGGATAGAGGTAAGTAAGCGATATTTATACTATGGGATTGATTACTTGATTACGGTCCATCTGTGTTGATAAGGCTAAGTATCTGACGTGCTCCTCCCAAATCTTGTTAATAAAACATCATATGAACATATCTGCGGGGCTCTGAATGCAAACTCCTTTTGTGGACACGTTATCCATGAAACAATGTACAGAAACACTGTAGCTAAACTCTAAAAATTCATAGCGTTTTAGTATAATGGTCTTTTCATTATAATAGTATGTTTAATAACAGTCCAAGTGAAACATAAATCTATAGGGGTGGTTGGATTTATTCATGCACTTTAAAATACTGATTTGAAGCTTCTTTTTTTCAGATTCTTACAGCTTTATCATAATAGGCTGTATATTAACTTATTTGGATAAAACTTGTAGTTCAGGCATTTGAGCTCCCCCATATAGTCAAAATTTCATAATCAACAACACCCCATGAATATTCGACTGTTAGATTGATAGTCGAATCAGGCTCCTCGAATCAAAGCATCAATTTGTCTACTATTCGGGGTCACCCCTATTCACAGTATTTGTGGAGCAATGATAATTAGGGTTGTACTCCCACCAGGCAATTTGAACCACGCACGCGCGTGTTTGACCCCCCAAAGTGCAGTTAGTTTGACTAGTGTGAGTGCTCCGTGCCACCCTTAGGCACGGTTGGTTTAGCCAGCCCTGGCCCGGTTGGTAGAGGGGGCCAGGGCATGCAGTGAGAGGACTAACTTCCCTGGAGCAAGGAACAGATAGTATTTTGTGTGCACTACTGTCATCATTAAGAAAACAAACATATTCAGTTACTACTACTACTCTACACTTTTCAATAAATTTAATTCAATCAAATATATTTAGGTTTATAATGGCTCTGGTTCTTACTTTATTGATAAACAGGAAATGTAGTTTTCGAGTAAAGCTGCAAATTTTTCATTAGCATCAGCTGTCTCCTTAATAGATTTCTGATACATACAAGTGAAAATCAATGCACATCATAAATTAGAAATTAATTATTATTAATTATTCATCAGAATATTAGCGAAAGTGGTTTTCTCCGTTATCTCATACGTAAGCGTGCTCTGGCCCAGAAAGTATAGTGCAAATGTGAGTGCAGGCCAGAGGGGGAGAGACTTCACATCACAATAGTTTAATTATTCACAATAGTCATAAAAAAGTCTCTTTAAATATACATTTTATGTTTAAAATAAACTATTTATTAAATATAGTTTTTATAGCAAACAGAGAAATTGTGTAACTCAGTAGATCTGGAGGCAGTTATGCATGGTGGGCCAAACTAAGAAAACTACAGTATTCCACACACACACACAATATTATAAAACTGAGTCACGGCAATGCAACAAAACTTGTCTTGCTCCTAGATGAACCTGACGTGAACGAAATTAACCTGCAGTCACTCCACAGACGTATATCCTTGCATCTCGCAGAATTCTCCAGTGTGGTAATGAACCTTCTGCGAGCAGGTCTGCTCTATTTACATTCAGACATTCAGCCTTCGTCATATGAACTGTAGTGGGTGTTTATATCAAGGATCTTGTTAAGCTACAGCAAAATAATAAATACAAGTGCTCTTGACATGTAATGTGTCTTATAATTTTAGCTGTGATAGTTGAGCATGTCGTGTTTTCCTCAGAGAAAGCAGTTAAATACAGCTGTGTATTTCTATACAAATATCTCTCAAACACTCATTATTGAAATAATCATGTATCTGTGTCCCTTAGGCTTCATGGTGGGTTTGTCTGCATTTATTTTGTTTATTTATTGACAGATTGATGCTATGACCCAGGTTGACCTTACATAGCACGTTTAGGGAATATGTTGCACTGTTTGTTTGTTTTTTTGTTGCAATGACTTTTGCTTTTCTGCAACTAGAAAAGGAAATTTTGTTGAGGTCAATTTTGAATGTCGGCCTGACAAAGTCTTACAGTATATGAAGGCCTTGGAATCTAAGCAAAAACTTGGAGTGTATGGAAATATTTGAAAATTAAAAGAGTGTTTTACATATTCTAGAGTGTTTCTGAGGATTCTAATACTTTGTTAGGTGGTTAATATGGTTTATGATTGGTTGCAAGGGAGTTGCTAGGTAGCTAGAACATTCAGAGTGGTTTCTAGGGTGTTGATATTGTGTTCTGAATGAATGCTTGTTAATTGCTTGAGCATTTTGGGTGGTTGCTATGCCATTACAACTTGCTAGAACGTTCTGGGTAATTGTTAGGGCAGGGACAGGCAACGTCAGTCATGGAGTGCCGCTATCCTGCAGAGTTTAGCTCCAACCCTAATCACCCACATGGAAAGAACCTATATGTGGATATATGTGCATATATGAAACCTATATGCAGTGTATATGGACATATATGCTGCATATATGCACATATATGATAATATATATATGCTGCATATATGCTGCATATATGCATATATATGCCACATATAGGCAAAATTGTGCATATACAGGAAATATAGGTATTGTATTGCTTCTTCATATCCACATATAAGCCCTATACATACAAGATATGTCTTCTATATAGCTAATGGCAGGATCTGGTCATTTTGTAGCTCATATCCCATTTTTGACTGTCATACATTATGCCTAGCTCATATTTTCTATTATCAAGGCAAAAACTAAGAATTAACGAAATTTTTTTTGCAAGATCTTATGTATGTGCGAACATGTGAAATTGGTATCACATGTAATTGGCATGTTATGGAATTTAACTGTGGCAATATATTAACATGATATACAGAGCCGGACAGTAACGGAGTACATTTACTTGATTACAGTACTTAATACAATTTTGAGGGATCTGTACTTTACTCGAGTATCATTTTTGGGGAGTACTCATGACTTTACTCAACTACATTTGAGAGGCAAATATTGTACTCTTTACTCCGCTACATTTCTATCCATAACCGAAATACCCATTACTTCTTCGGCCTGGTCCACATGGAGACGGACCCCCGATCTTTTTTTCCCTCATCTCAAGAAATATCCGCGTTCACACAAAACCGATGTAGTATACATGCCAGACCAGCATGTGGCGCTGTAATTCTGCCACAGAGATACACTTACAATGGAGAAGAAGGAAGAGGAAGAGGAGGAGGAGGAGGAGGAGGAGGAGGAGGAGGAGGAGGAGGAGGCGGCATTTTATTTATGTTAGCAACATATTTGTCTTATTTTTGTTCTTGTACTATATTTTTTGTTTTGTACTATTTTATTGATCTTGAGTAAATAATGTAAATTTCTACATTTTGGACTGTTATTTATGTTGCCTAGCAGCTATGGATTTTAATTTTACTATTATAGGTGAACATATAGGTACATATATACGTGCATATATGTACCTATATAGGTATATGTATGCACATATATATGTGTACATATATGTGTAAATATATGCGTGCATATATGTACATATATATGTTCATATGTACATATATATGTGTGCATATATGTACATATATGTACAGATACTATAGGAAAATGGCCAATTTTATATATGTCCTATAAATTATAAACCTATATCAAAACCTATATTGAAACATATATGTTTATATAGGTTTTTTTCTTCCATGTGGGCAAACATGCCTGAACAAGCTAATTAAGGTCTTCAGAATTACTAGGGCTACAGGCATGTGAGTGTTTTTTTTTTTTTTCAGAGCTAAACTCTGCAGGACATCTGCACTCCAGGACCGATGTTGCCTATCCCTGTACCTCAGTCGTGGTATTGCCGGCCCAAGACTCAAACCTCAGGGTTAGGAGTCAAACTCTCTAACCATTAGACCACGACTTCCCTACGCTGGCTGCTGAAGTACTAAATTATTATTTATGGTGATACTAAGAAGTTACCAAAGTGTTTATATAGTTTTCTGGGTTGCTTATTAGTATTAGTAGTTTCTAGGGTGTTACTAGGTGATTTCTTAAGTGCAGAGTGGTTGCTAAGGTGCTGTAGGTGGTTACTAAAGGTCTGAATGGTTGCTAGGTTGCTAGTGTAAGGAGGATTTAGGCTGAGTGGATTCCATAAGCGGGTCTTTATTATAGGATCTGAGCATAAAATCCAAACAATATTCACAACTCGTGGTCAGGTCACAGGCTTGGGTCAAAACACAGGCAAAAAAATCCACTGGCAGACAAATCCAAAACAGTAATCCAAAAACGTGAGTCAAAAGAGCAAAAGCAAAGATCATAACAAGTATCAACAATGGAACAATGAAATAACGCTTAGTAAGGAAGTGAACTGGCAATACTTCGCAAAATGGCAGTGCAAACAAATGACTTATATACAGGGTGACAGGAAATGACAAGACAGGAAATGATGTGGCGGGAACAGCAAATGGCAGAGTTCAATATATGAGACCATAATAGTGGTGAATCCTTGAGAGTTAGGCAGATCAGTGACAAAGTCAATAGACAGGTGTGACCAGGGCCGTTGGGGAATTGGTAGCGGTTCTAGAAGTCCTGCAGGAAATTGTCGAGGTGTTCGTGAGTGAGCACAGATCTGACAAGCACGTACATAGTTACTGACATCTGCAGATAATGTGTGCCACCAAAAAGAATTTCTGACCAAAGCCGTGGTGCGATTAATTCCAGGGTGTCCAGAAGCAGGGGATGTGTGAACCCATTGAATGGTTCTGTTACACAGACTGGTTGTAACATATATTTTCCCAGCTGGGCACTCTGGAGGGGATGGCTCTTCGTGTTGGGCATGTTGAATCTCTTCCATAATGTCCCACTGGATGGGTGCGATGATGATGGATGGTGGTAAGATGGTTTCTGGTCTCATCTGTGAATTGGCAGAGTCATAGATACGTGACAATGCATCTGCCTTACTATTTTTGCTCCCTGGACGGTATGTGACTGCGAAATTGAACCGAGTGAAAAAGAGTGCCCATCTTGCCTGACGAGGATTCAAACGCTTGGCATTCTTGATATACTCTAGGTTTTTGTGGTCTGTAATGACCTGAAAGGGATGAAGGGTGCCTTCTAGCCAGTGTCTCCATTCTTCAAGAGCGGCCTTGATGGATAATAATTCCTTGTTACCAATATCGTAATTATCGTAAAAATGATGGTTTTCATTAGCAACTGACAAAATGATGGGAAGTGACAAGCATAAACTGATTTGTAAAGTATTGAACATGTGACTCTCTCGATAACTTGAATAGGGGTTTGCAGCAGGTTTAACAGGACAGTTGGAACAGCGATGTCCTGATTCACCACAGTAGAAACAGAGTTGATTGAGTAATCTTCTTCTCCGTTCATCAGGTGTTAAGTGAGTTCGTCCAATTTGCATGGCTTCAGAGGGAACAGACTGACATGGTGTTTGCGCAGTAATAGTAGGCACATAAGCGAAGTTAGACTTGGGACTTGGTTGAGTTCGTAAAAGATTGTCAATCTTGATAGCAAGGGTAATAAACTGGGAGAAGTCGAGGGAGTCATCTTTACATAGTAATTCCGCTTGTAATTTAGCAGACAGACTTGAACGAAAGATGTGCGTCAAAGCAACATCATTAAACCCACTTTGTGCTGCGAGAGTGCGAAACTGGATAGCATAGTCAGAAGCTGGCCTGTTGTCTTGGCGTAACTGAATTAGTTGAGTTGCTGCATCCATGCCCCCAGCAGGATATTGGAAGACATCACGAATCAATTGCGTGAAATAACTATAAGATTGCTGGATATGTGTATCATGATCCCAAACAGCAGTAGCCTACTCTAATGCTTTCCCGGTAAGCAAGGTCATGATAAATGAACACTTTGTATGGTCTTGGTGATAAGTTTCAGGTTGGTTAGAGAAATAGATAGAACACTGTCGTAGGAAACCAGTACAGTTGTCAGGAGAGCCATCAGACTTATCAGGTAACGCGAATCTTACCGGGTCAGGTCGTGGGGCAGGGAGAGACCGAATGTACTGTGTCAAATGCTCATTGGTGGCTTGTAGAGTCAACAACTGGTGTTGAAAACCATTCAGCAGATCCTTTTGATACTCGATGGTAGAAAGGAGTTGAGAGACTTCTGCTGGATCCGCACCGGGCGAAGTATTCTGTAAGGAGGATTTAGGCTGAGTGGATTCCATAAGCGGGTCTTTATTATAGGATCTGAGCATAAAATCCAAACAATATTCACAACTCATGGTCAAGTCACAGGCTTGGGTCAAAACACAGGCAAAACAATCCACTGGCAGACAAATCCAAAACAGCAATCCAAAAATGTGAGTCAAAAGAGCAAAAGCAAAGATCATAACAAGTATCAACAATGGAACAATGAAATAACGCTTAGTAAGGCAGTGAACTGGCAATACTTCGCAAAATGGCAGTGCAAACAAATGACTTATATACAGGGTGACAGGAAATGATGTGGCAGGAACAGGAAATGGCAGAGTTCAATATTCAGGTGAAGGCTCCCTCTGGTGGACTGGTTTGGTGGATCAAACGTTACAGCTAGCCTCAGTCCGAGGTTGATGCTGAGATGGCAGCTGTGCTTGCCCTGGCACCTAAGAGCATCAGGCTGGAGTGGTCTCTCCCACCCTGCCCCGAGCACTTGTGGCTTAGCAATTGGTTTCTGGGTGCTGAGCGTGACACTAACTTATATATATATATATAAAATTGTTTGTTTTTTTTTTGATGGAAGTTTTCGGTTAGTCTGCTTTCACTTTAAGGAAAACACGAATCCAATATACTGATCCATATGTGTTTTTCTTTCTCAGCTGTTTACGTTAAGATATACAGTATTCCTAACCGACTGTCTCTAAGATATTCGCCAAGGTGCACGTTGATGTAATTTGGATGGGTTGAATGCAGAGCACCAATTCCAAGTATGGGTAGCCATACTTGGCAAATGGTCACGACTTTCACTTTCATTTTATGTGTGACATCGACACATCGTATTGTTAGACATTTAATCGATATATAGTTACACCCCTATTTCCAAGGTGATATAAGTAGCTGATATGGTGTTTCTTGACAATGCCAAAATCCTGAGTGGTATCTTGGGTGTTACATGTAGTAACTATATTGTTCTGTGTCGTTGATAAGGTGTTACTTGGTGGTTTATATGGTGTTCTGGGTGGTGTGCTAAAGCAGTTAACTGCTACTAGATGTTTAACCTAAATTGAAAACTAATGGTTGAAATGGGCTCTGCAGTCCAAATTCAAAAGATTTCAAAAGTTTCTCTTGTCCCTCCTCCTCAAACTTGATGTTCAAGTGGTTTTCCAGATCAAGGACATGCAACGGAACCTTCACAGAAATCCACCCACCTTAGTTACTGTTTCTACCTCCGACAAGCCATGCTACACATCAATGCTCTCACGCAGTTAAAAATACATTGTGGAGCAAAGAGGAAACTGACAACGGGCTGACAGACAAGACAGAGCAGGTTACTTCTGTTATGAAACAGTATTTCTTAATTTTTGTAAGGATTTCAATGTACAATCAACAATGTATACCATTTTGTGTTTCTTTAATGTATCGTGACATATCACTCTATTGCCTCAGTTCAAGCGGCATGTGAACCAATATTCTTTTCATATTTACTTAAAGCACAAAATAAACATGAATGAACATCAGAACGTGTTTTTTTTTTCCCAACTGTGGAAACACACCAATATGCACCATGTTTGATTGACAGGCAATCTGACCAATCACAATGCCGAATCTGCCATTTTGGTCCACCAAACAAACCAGACAGGAGAGTAGGTTAACGTTTGTGGACTTGAACTTGAAGAAATGGTGTATGCTTACTTCAATGGCATCCACGCTGTGTTTTCTGTCAACTGGCAACCCTGGGTAAATTGTAAGTGGGCAGAGTCACACAGACCAAAACAGAGACAGATATTCCGACATGGAACACATATTTCAAAGTATAATAACTGGATGTTTGGAGAAACAATTTTGAACTTAGCAAAACATTATGATATTTTTGTGCTTTAGTACAGTCAAAAACTTACATACAGCAATTTTAAGAACACTCATTACTTGCATGGCTTTTTGGAGCTTAATACTCAACTTACTTTAGCATGGTTATCATTTCCAGTTTCAGATGGAGGACTTGCTTTTTTCATATTTTTACGTTTTCTGTTTAAAAACGTTAAGTCTACAAGGTTATGTGCTAAATGAAGGTTCACTACTAAAAAGTGCAATGTACAGGAGAAGCCTGACCAATAAATCTCATTAAAATGTTCAATCCTGTTTAATGTAGCGAGAATTAAGCTTCTCACTTAAAGGTCCATGTCTATAAAAGCCTGAAGTAGCCAGACAGAATCGTAAAAAAAAAAAAAAACTTTTTCAATGCTCTTTGGACTCGGAGTTCAGCCGAGTATTGATTTTGATCTACTTATTCATCAATACAAATGTGAATAAATTGCTTAGCCAGAGACAGAGTTGCAGAGGACCGTGCCAAACTGCACTACCACTGAGAAATGAATAAGAAAATTGCTTTCTTATAGTTACAGCACACCTGGGTTGAAATCAGAAATTTATCCCCATACATTTCATCAAGTGACACAATGACAATGTAATTACTACTGTATGTGTTTTAATTAAAACTGTATGTGGAAACATACCTGACATTCATAATAGACTACAGTTTTATAGAATATAAAACCTAGAATCTAAAAAATATTTTTAAACATTCGTAAATTTACTATATGAAGATACGGATCAAATATGTTGCATTACTCCTAACCATTTCAAAAGGTTAATGTGTGAACAAATTCACCAAGAACAAGTTTTTTTTTTTTTTTGTCAGTTTAAGCTGCATAGTATTCTGAATATGTTTGCTTGATTATTATTTTTTATATATAATTGTCAAAACTGTTCCATTCTGCTCGTTTTTGAAATGTACTTTGCAAGAAATAACCCCCCAATGGGAAACACGCTTCTTTCCTTGTCCCTCTAAGCTCGGCACAGCCGGAGCAGGTCCCAGGTGGACTACATTAAAGTGTCAAAGACACGGAAAGGTAAGATGAAATCTATGAAGCCGAATCCACTACTTTGGAAACAAAGGTCGTCATTACTCTTCAGTTCAAAGGTCAAATCACTAAAGAACACATTTAACTCTCTAATTCAGCAGCATCCTTGACAATGACACATGACATGGCATATTTCCTTTTTAACAGATGGAACTTCCTCAATAAAATTGACAATTTAATTGGTTAAATGTAAGTTACCGTACTACATACAGTATAGTGAACTAATAATATGTCAGTAGACACTTTCACAGCTTGAGAAACTTCTTTCACATTCTAGTCCATTTGATTATGCCATTTAATTATCCATTTAAAAGTGTTTTTGTTATATACTCAAAAAGTGAAATATGTACTGTATCACGCCAATTATCAGTAATTTTATTCAAATGTCAGTACAATTTAAAATAATGTTTTTGTTTTTAATATATTTCCACATGAATTTTCAACATCATCACTCCAGTCTTCAGTCTTGCACAATCCTTCAGAAATCATTCTAATATGCTGATTTGCTGCTTAGTTATTATTGATGCTCAATTATTAATGGTATTATTATCAGTGGTGAAAAGAAAAAGTCTTCATTACTTTTAGATCAAAGGTCAAATCATTATGGAACACATTTAACTTTCTAATTCAGTAGCATCCTTGATAATGCCACATATCCATTTCCTTTTTAACAGATGGGACATCCTGAACTACTAGAGCAACCAGAACAACCACCAATGGAGGTGAAAATTGCATATTCATATTATATCCCACCTCATTTTTGGAAAAAGCTTCATATTACTTTCCAGAATGTTTCCAGCAATAAGTGGAAATCAAACATTAGATCACACTGGAAACATTGTAATATAAGGAATCATTGTGCAGAAAAAGAGAGAAAAAAGCAAGGTCTCATTTAGCCTATGAATTATTGTCAACATATCGGTCATGGATATTTTCAGGGGCATTTTATGATTAAATTAGAGGTGCTACTAAGTGAAATCTAGACAGTATAAAGTAATATAAATCTTGAAAACACTCTATTTGTTTAACATGTTAGACATAACATACAAGACGGTATTTGATATACAAGGAACTTAAACTTACCTGAATGAAACTCTTGCACGGTTTGGAGAGCGTGTAATATTTAAGCATACTGCAGCTCTGAAAAGAGTTTCATGGAAGACTGCCTTACATTAAATCTGTTATATCCATGTTAAACAGGAGCTTCAGTCCATATGCTCAGAGCTGGATTTAAACTTTTAAACCTTCCGTTCTGACAGCTATGACTGCATTCCCATAAAGCAGAAATTTTAGAGCAGGAAATCTCGGGTATGATAAATGTATTATTCAAATTATTTAGTCCAGCATTCTGACAGACAAACAAAGGGTAGCCAACTGAGCTTTTTCATTAAGGATCAATGGTCCCTTTCTGCTGCTGAAATAGTTTTTCATTCTAGCTGTGGGTGTTAGCTAGAAACCCAAAATGGTGCTACTTAATTTGCTTACAAATGAACACGAGCGTTAGATATGAATGAGAAGCCATCATCCATTTAAACGTCAAAAGAATATAGTGTGTAATATATAATGCAACAATACTTGAATAGTGTTAGAGTAACAATAGCAGAAATAGTTTACCATTATCATAATAATTGCATTCATTTATGCAACCATTTCATGGTTTTCTAAAAAATATGTAGAATATGTAAATGTAGCTATAAAAAATACTATATATAGTTACTTATTAAAGCAACCTGCCATTTAAACAGAGTATTCAACAAAATAATTATGAAACAAATTAATGGATGTTCTCAAACTACAAAAAAGTAATTAATTAATTAAATAAATAAATAATAATAATAATAATAATAATAATAATAATAATAATAATAATAATAATAATAATAATAATAAATTACTGTGGCATTCATAAAATCGATCTGCAGTGGAAAGATCTCAAACCCTTACATGACAGTTTCAGCATCCAGCCCAATTAGCCATCAGTTGCCCCCATCCCATTCAGCATCCATCCCAAATATAATTCCACAGGTTAGGACATTTCTTTCACATTCTTTTACATTTAATTATACAAATCACTTTTGCTACATGTCACTGTAAAAACTAATAAAAAAATAAAAAATAAATAAATAAAATGTGTTAATTGGTTATGTCAGGGTTATGGACCAGTCTGTGTGTTTTTCTCCCTGTGACCCAGTTTTTGTCTCCCATTGATTGTGTTAATTTAATCCCAGGTGTGTTCCATTCTTCCTCAATTATCCTGTTTTTAAAAGCCCTAGTCCATTCAGTTCTTGTTTGTTGGGTCTACTTGTTGCTATGTTTTCTGTGATTCCCTGTGTTGGATGTAAACTGTTCCCTGGACTCCATTAAAGATTCTTTCATGTATTCCATGTCTCCTCATTCCTCTCTACACAGAGTGTGACAGAAGACCCTACTCACAACAGTTTATTGCATTTTTCCCCTCCGTTTTGTTTCCATTTTCCTTCCAGTGTTTTTCTTTCCGTTGTGTTCCATAGATCCCTTCCTTCCACACCAGACTGTTCCTGTTCCTGGCACGCATCACCAACTACCCAGACAAACTGCTTAGTGTGTTCGACAATGGCAGTTTGAACATCGCGTGCGGAGCACCATCGTCAGATGACTGCCCTCGAGCAAATTTGGCTACCTTTGTGGAGTGGACACTGGCGAGAAATGGATCTCCATTCCCTGTCGGTTCCAAGGAGTTTATCGCCAGTGCCACTCCTGACCCAGAGCCCAGCCAACCATCTCCCCGCAGTACGGAGCATCAGCCTGTGCCCACTGATGATGGAGAGCCATTTCACACCGCGATCCACAAGCCAGAGCAAAGCCAAGCATCTGAGCAGATGATCGCCCTGGAAGTTGAGCCAAACCCGTCAGACCAAGTGCAAGAGCAGGCTACAGAGCCCACCACAAGGGAGAAAGTCATGGACGGTGTGAGCACAGAGGGAGCTCCGCCCCCTGCATCGTGGCTGAGCATGAGCTGAGTATGGCACAGCGTTGGTGCCAAAACAAAGAGGGCAGGGCTCCAGACCCTGAATCCAATTCAGAGCATCCTCTAGTACCTGCTCCTAGAAAGCTCCTTCCAGTGCCCTCTCCTCGAAAACGCTCACCCTTCCACCCGCTCCAGCCTCCCCCACCGCTGTCATCTGGCAGCCACTCTGCTCGCCCTCAGCCCACCATCATTGTGGTGTGAGCCCTAAGGGACTACCAGCGCTGCCGGGGTCTGAGTATTTCAGCCTCCGAAGCCTGTACTCTGCCTCTACTCCTAGCCCCCTCACCTCCACAATCACAAATTGATCCATCAGCTCCACCAGGTTCCCCTTGTTCCTCCGGCTCCACCTTGATCAGGCATTGACCCGCCATTGCCTCTTCACTCCTCTCCTCTGGCTGTGCCTCATTACTCCGTCCCACCGTCTCCGTTGGGCTCCTTCCTCCCGCCAGCTCCACCTTGGTCTTCAGTCGCTCTGGCTCCGTGGCTGGCTTGTTGGCTCTCTGTCTCTGCCTCGGGGTCCTTCCACCGTTGGCACCACCATAGGCCACTGTTATGGCTGTGGCCTGGGTCCTGCTGTATTCTTCCTGCTCCGGGTCTCTCTTGTCTCCTCCCTGGCTTTTCACTTCATCACCCTCCTGGTCTATGTCTGCCGGCCTCCTCCTGGATATCCATCTTCCAGAACCCCCTTCCAAGTACCCTCCCACACCTCCTTCAGTTGTTGTCATGGTGCGGGGATGCACCTTCCGGTCAGTAGGGAGTGTTATGTCAGGGTTATGGACCTGTCTGTGTGTGTTTTTGCTCGCTGCGAGCCAGTTATTGTCTCCTATTGATTGTGTTAATTTGATCCCAGGTGTCAATTCAATTCCGTGTTGG
Source organism: Carassius auratus (assembly GCF_003368295.1). Classification (NCBI taxonomy): domain Eukaryota; kingdom Metazoa; phylum Chordata; class Actinopteri; order Cypriniformes; family Cyprinidae; genus Carassius; species Carassius auratus. The sequence continues at coordinate 18,646,395 of NC_039257.1, read as the reverse complement.
ATGTACCCTGTTCCTGGACTCCATTTAAGATTATTTCATCCATTCCATGTTTTACCATCACAGCAATAAATTACATTAAAGTATATGAACATGGTTTTAACATTAAAAAAAGTTTAATATAAAACATGAAAATATAAAAATTTTTAATAATACTTTTTTTTATCTTACTGACCCCAAATTCTGAATGGTATATAAAAACTGCGATAGTTACAGTGATTTCTATTACTCAATAAGACACACACCAGCAAACAATGATGCACAAAGAAACAAAACAGTGTCATTGAGTACAGTACAGTTATTTTAAACTCAATTCCCTGCAGTGTTAAAAAATAATGAGCTCAGATAACACTTACGTAAAGCTCTTACATAAAAACATAAAAAATGACTGTACATTTTACATGAAATATTCTTCTTTGTTTATGTACAAGTCCTGTGGGCATTTCACTCTGGGGGATCTGTGGTCATCTACCTCCAGAGTTGATTCTTTGGCATTAACAATTAAATAACATACAAGAATACAGAACGGCAAGACGTCACACAGTCTGTTCTGTTGCAGCCAATATGAAATTCAAGTCAAGTGATTGATTTTAACTGAGCTTGCACTCATTTCTTCCATCAGCACACATTTTAATGTCAGACACAACAGTTGTAACAGTCGGAGCATTCACATGCCCTTTGATGCATTAAAGATGAATGGTGATGTCAGCAGACTGTTTCGTGTAGCAGCCATAACATTAGCTAGCAGTTTTTAGTGTAGTGTAAGCCACAGGGCAAAAGGCTAAACTGAGTTATTTCAGAAAATCCTGTGTCCAACATCACGACAAATCAAATAACTGACACTGGCAATATATAGATTTTCTTTGATATATACTGTACAGTACTGAGGTATGAAACAAATACAGGCATTTTCAATAGTTGACTTAAATAGCTCTGTTTGAAAATAATGTAATTATAAAATGACGGGTATTTTTGTTAAACCTGCAACTATACAGAAAATGTAAATCATTAGAAAAAGCTGAAAAATATCTTTTTTGACTTTCATATGACTGGGAAATAATGTGATTGTTGTGATTATTGTTAAATAAATATATTCAACAATAAGAAACGTATGCTAATAGTAATACTATAGAGTATTTTTTAATTCTATGTATTTGTTTGTTTTTTATATATATATTTAATTTATTTATTTTTGCAAACTTACAACAGGCACACATTGTAGCATTTATAATAGTTTACAATTGTTAATTGTCAGACTGTACAAACTATTAAAATGGACATGAGCATATGCAGAGTTTTACATCATCAATCTGACACGTTCAGTGATAGTGAACCACATTCACAGGTGAAATTGAAAAGGTGGCTAGCAAATGAAAACAATCTCTAGCATTCCTTTTGATATTGGCTTGTCTTGAAAAGAAAATAATAAATAAATGTGCCTTAAAACTTGACATTGGCAGAATTTAATCAGAGGTAAAAATTCAATCACAATGATTATTAATTTGCTGTCGATGAATACGCTAACTGGATTCTTTTAGCATTAGCAAAATTTGTCGAAATTAAAGAGTGTGCACTGGAAACAAACCCATGCTGCCACATCTGAAATCATGAGACAAGGTTATCTAGCGGTTGCGAAAAAAAAAAAATTCTCCCATACACCATGTTTAAAGTTTGAGGCCCTCCCAACATGGGAATCTGGGTATCAAAATTATTCCCGAACTTCCCAGTGGTAAACACTACATCAGAGGGCATTTGTGTGCAGTTTATTCCTAGGTAAATCATCTTTATGGAAATTCCAAGAGCACGCAAAGGCAGCATAAAAACACCAGAGATACATCCAACAAGACCTGACAATACTAAGATTCAAGGGCTCAAATACACCCAGGGTAACTGGCTAACAATACACAGTCGCAAACACTAGGGAGTAGACAAGAAGAAGAAGAGAGAAAAAAATTAATAATAAAATCCGAACTTTAAGTCCAAAATAAAAAGCATGAAAAAGATTTTAAATTACATTATGAATGTTTCAATTTCTCAGAGTGGCTTGATTCAGAATACATGAAAAAAGTTGTTCTTAGATACTAAAACAGCATATCATGAGCTGAATGTGTATTAATCATTCATGTCGGCTCCAATAGCATTGTGGTTAAGCGCGTCGCCATGTAGCGCTGTTGTGCTTCGGGAGACCCGAGTTCGAGTCTTATTGGGGAAGTCGTGGCCTAATGGTTAGAGGGTTGGACTCCCAATCGAAGGGTTGTGGGTTCTAGTCTCGGGCCGGAAGGAATTGTGGGTGTGGGTAGTGCATGAACAGCTCTCTCTCCACCTTCAATACCACGGCTTAGGTGCCCTTGAGCAAGGCATCGAACCCCCAACTGCTCCCCGGGCGCCGCAGCATAAATGGCTGCCCACTGCTCACAGTGTGTGTGTGTGTGTGTGTACACTGCTCTGTGTGTGTGCATTTCAGATGGGTTAAATGCAGAGCACAAATTCTGAGTATGGGTCACCATACTTGGCTGAATTTCACTTCACATCACTTTAATGAATACAGTGTATGGGGACCATATGAGCCATTTTCCCAGGACGCGTTCTTGCCAGGATTTTTATATTGCCTGAAATATCCAGTTTTTTGCTGTTTGTGCTGTGCAGATTGAACATTGTATGACATTCATAAAATTTGCTATAAAAGGATATATCTTTATATATGATTTATAAAGCAGTTGTTTCGATATTGTGTAACCTCACTTTCACAATTCTTTGCCAAATGCTAAGGGCATTATTTTACAGCTTATAACTTTGGGTTTTAACTAGATCTGATTGAATATTGTAATAATTAATTCTACTGTGGTTCTGATTGTCACAGATCGTCCTAGCCCTCTCATCTCCAGCACCCAGGGCTCCCAGTCACCCGAATACTAACCATCCACACCTGTTCCCAATCAGACCATCATCAGCACTCTATTTAAGCACAGACCTCAGCCTCAGTCAGTGTCTAACCTCGAATTAAGAAAGTGTAACTTACATTTTCTCTATGCTTACCTGTGATGCTCCTGAATGTCCTGTGTCCCACCTTGAGGATTGTCTCCCTTTGCTACTTATGCCATTGCTGAGGTGTGCCTAATTGTGTAAATGAAAATCTTAACTATAAAGCCACAAAATAACTGTTATGCATCTCCTAATGAAACACAATAGTTGTTTGACTTAAGGTGGCACTCCGATTACAGGGTGTTTTTGTCATTTTTATGTCAAATAAATCTTGGTGTTTTGCTTTGTCAAAGCAGTGTTGTTGTAGTAAAGGTACACAGCTACAGTTGTGTTGCTGGGTTTTGAAGCAGGTTGGGTTATTTATTTATTTAATTTTTTTTTTTTTTTTTTTTCATTCTATTTACAGCAATTTCATTATCCAGTTGGTTCAGATGTGGATGAACTGTAGATGTATGCATACTGCCAGAGGTGGGTACTAAGTTAAATAAGTTTTTTTTTTTTTCAACATGTTTAATTTTAATAGGTTAACGCTATAAAAGGTATTTTATTCCAAATACGTACTACAAACTAGTTAGTGTATTCAGCAGGCATAATATATTTAAAATAGCTTCAGATGAATAAGGTATTGCAAGTATTAGATCCAACAACAGTAATAATACAGTGCGTTGACATAAGGAAAGGTACTTTTGGTACTTCTAAAAGAAAGTACTTCTGTACTTTTACTTAAGAAAAGATCAGTCATTACAACCTTTACTTGTATTGGAGTAATATTAGACCAGAAGTATCTGTACTTTCACTCAAGTAATAGAGTTGTTTGTCCACCTTGATATTAAGGTAACGATATTCAAATATGCATTAAAGTTTTAAATTAAATGTGTAAAAATGTTACTTTGAAATTGCATCCTTACACACGTTTAAAGAGGTCATCGGCTGGCCCTTTTCCACAAGTTAATATAAAAAATATATAACATCAGTTTTTTTTTTATTTTATTTTTTTGTGGTTGTGAATATATAGTAGGTATTTTGACCTGTAACTTTGAGATCATTTGTAAGGAAAGAAGATGTATTGGACATAAATGTGTTTTCTATTTTAAATGTGTTTTTAAAAAAAGGACCTAAGACCTTCTTTTCCTTCCGTGTATCATGGATCATGGACCTCCAGGTGCCCTTGGGAAAAGCAACACTATTTTAAAAACAGTTGAGCCACTGTCATGCTACTGAAAAATGTGGTTAAAGTGCAACACAGTACACAAATAGTGCAGCAAGCCCTTCAGATAAAAATAATAATACAATAAAGTTTAAATTTAGTTGATTTGAGTATTTGTCTCTTAGCAGTATATGCTAATGTACTCCTACATATACACAAACTTCAGCAAATATGCTCCAATTTCTGCAGTCTCTTTCCATCTCTCCCTTAATACCGCCTGCAACTGACTAGCAATAGTAATCAGCAAGTGTTTCATTTTTGAAATTCTGAAGAGGGGTTGAGTGGGTTTTTGGTTAAATGCTGGAAATAAGTTCTGCAGTTAACTCAAGCCCAATAAATGTTCATGTTTCATTCTACAAGATAAAACACACAAGTAATTGTGATTACAGAGATTGTCAAAAATATGAAATGTTATCAAGCTGAACTGATGCATTTATTAGTAGTCCACTTTTAGAAACTATTCAAACTCAAACTTTCTGTTTTTAAATAAAGATTAAAAGTGCTGTCAGAAACTTAATGTTGATAACATTGAAGTCATGTGACTGTGGTATAAGTTGGTTAATAGCTCACATTTAGTTTTTACTTCTGCCGATTGTATGTATTTAGGCTTATAAACTTCAAGATGTGCTCTTCTGAAGTATATCATGATGAATAAAATACGTAAGAATCATATACTTTTATTGGACACAGAGCTTATTTTCTACAATCCAAGAGCCAGTTAAAAAAATAATAATAATCTCAAGAAACCAGGGAGATATGAGCAGCCTCCTATTGGGATGAGACTATCAAGGTTGCCAACTCCACGGTTTTACAATGGAATTGGTCTACATTTACACTGTAGCTGCGGGTTGTCTAGTCCGGGGGTTAAAGCAAGCTCTCCCCTCCTCCCAGAATGCTATATTCACAGAAGGGAACTGTGTAAAAAAAAAAAAAAAAAAAGTCACTTGGAGGTGATTGTTATGATACTGTATGTCCCGCCCCAACTTCCTGTTTCCGTTGGAAATATGCCAACATAGGAAAGAAATATCATGAGTTCTTTCATCAGTATATCTGCAGAACATATACAAGGGAAGAACACTGACCTGAGAATGACCGAATGAATCCCCGAACTACAGTACTCTGCTTGTTTTTGTTGTAATTTTGATCTTTCACTACAGCCATCAATGAGGAAACACACAGCCTCCAGCAGTGACAAAGCTTAGTCGCTTATTCAAATACAGGAGCTGTCGGGGGTGATAAAACAAATGAACTGCAGCAAAAATCAAAAGCTAGTCATTGAGCACCGGCGCATCCGCCCTAGTGCTCCTTTAATATTTGCGAAAGAGCCGTAGAGTTAGCACCTCTATCAGGATCACCTGACCGTAGCTTTAACATAGTCATCTGGGAGACCGTAGTGCTGCTTATGCAAATTGCTGATTATGAATAATAGATCAGATGATGGCTATTACTGCGGTTCAACGGCTCACTGGCAATGACAGTGTACATTTACATGATGAATAATAAACGAGATATGTCTCATGGAGAGCTCTTACATGGAATCTCCTGCATCAAAAAAGCTTGTAAAGAGTATTTTTCATATAACCGTATAAGCATGTAAATGATTACACTGTCATTACACCATATGAGCATGCTTTAACCAGACAGGATGTTAATGCACAGCGCACATACAGTACAGATCCTACATTTTTTTTTTTTAGATTAACCAAGTAGTTGCCACCTCTTACTTGGTCACTTAACCTCTGGCTTAGAGTGAGAATGTGTTGAGTACCTGGAGTAAACCTGCTAATCTCACTGACAGTTGCACCCCCAATACTCATGGGGGCTCAGTTGTTCAAGTGGTTGGCAAAATAAATTGGTATAAACACCTGGTATAAACATGTATCTGATTTATGTCAGAATCCTGTGAAAACATCACAAAAATCTGTGACTAGATTTCATTGTTTGTTGAAGGCAAGGGTCTCTGTTATTTTTAATGCATAAGCTAACATACAATATGTACAATAGAGATGTGCATCTCCATAACTGAGGCATAACCTACGATACAATTAAGATACATATGAAGCAGCTAGCAATGAGATGCGATTTACCCTATTACTATGCAGTGCGATTTGATTTCGATTCAATTAAACACAATGCTATTCGATGCAATGGAAGAAAAAAATTATCACATTTATTTATTTGCTTCAGACAGACAGCAAATCATAAATTAAGTTATGTGTCTTCTGACTTTTAATGCCTCATAGCCTGTTTCATAAAACAAGTAAACCAAATAGGTCAGGCTTATGCTGGGAAACTAACCTGGTCCAGGATAGGCTAACTATCAGGTTAAGCTAAACTCTTCTAACGCTGAACAATAGGAATCCAAATATATTACCACTGACTCTCTCACATACTATAGCTATGCAGCCTTTATTTCTGGTTTTATAGTTATCAGAACAGATAGCAGAACATTAGAACATTACAATCTAACATTGCTCTTTAAAGCTTTGAAATCATTAAACTAAAAGTTAAATTAAACTAATACATTTTATAGGAAATGCACATGAACTCATCCCAGATTAGTAATTAGGACTGTTTTACATTTTATTTACCCATTGCAATAGTCCCTTTACAGTTCCTGCTATCATAAAAATACACTTACATATAGGTTTAAAAAAAATTGTTTAATTTTGAAAATTTTTTAAGTTTCACCCAATCTCATGTTAATCTTGAAGTACGTATAGAGAAATATTGCATCTATGGTCGCTGTGATTTTGCCAAGTAAGACATGTTCCTGGATCAACATTATTGTTCAAAAATATAGACTTAACCCAAACATAACCCTACCCCAAATTTATTCCTAAAATCAGTGTGAATTGATAGCTGATTAACAAGGGTGTAGAAGCACCTAGCCCTGATTTTAAGCCTAAAACAGATATTTCCTGAAAAGTTATATCTCAATTCTGATTGGAATGTTGTTTCCGGATCAACTAGGATGTTGATTCAGGAACTTATTGTGCTTGGTGAAGTCACACTCACCTGCATCCTTCATATCTCCAAATATCTTTGGTTTTATCATATTTCTAAAAGAAAGATACAAGGGCAAGCTTCCAGGGGCGTGCTGTGGGTGAGTGATGAGCACTTGAGCTGCCGAATGTCAACAAAACAGACATTTGATGACGTTTCACTTACTGTCTGCAGTTCTGAATCATGACCGGGGTCATTTATAGCTGGGACCACTACATATTTCAATATCAAACGATGTGCAAATAGAGTGTTGAACTGTGCCATGTCTATAAAACCTTCGTCAACAAACACACTTGTGAAACTTTGTTGCTTTCCCAGATAAACAGACTGTATCCACTGTTTACATAACACTGGGTTATTTAGGAAGCTGAATGAAGTTATCTTTCCCTTACAACCAAAAACACACTTCTTTGGAGACATTCTTCACGAGCAAGTCCCGTGCAGCGCTGCCACCGGATGAAGCTTGTTGATGACGCAATCTCAATCTCGCTCTGGTCAGTGTGCACAGGCATGTTTTTCCAGGAGATATTACCATATAAGGAGTTCCACCCTCGTCTACATCATGAAGAGCAAAAAAACAAAGCTCAGAAACTTGTATGAACTTCATCGTTTACGGAACTGTTTTAGCCCCAATTGATTTGTTAGGTTATTTCAGGTCAGATTTTGGACTTTAATCACTGCTTTTCCGAAGGTCTCCATAGTGTTGTTGGATGATTCTTCTGCACAATCTGACTTTGCTGCAGCCTGGAATTGAACTGCTGGTTTCGTCTGGTCAGAGGATAACTGGCCCCCAACTGAGCCTGGTTTCTCCCAAGGTTTTTTTCTCCATTCTGTCACCGATTGAGTTTCGGTTCCTTGCCGCTGTCGCCTCTGGCTTGCTTAGTTGGGGTCACTTCATCTTCAGCGATATCGTTGACTTGATTGCAAATAAATGCACAGACACTATTTAATCTGAACAGAGATGATATCACGGAATTCAATGATGAACTGCCTTTAACTGTCATTTTGCATTATTGACTCACTGTTTTCCAAATGAATGTTGTTCAGTTGCTTTGACGCAATGTATTTTGTTTAAAGCGCTATATAAATAATGGTGACTTGACTTGTTGTTGTGATATGTCTCACACTCATCTCGTTCCTAACCCATAAGTCCTCCGTTCATCTTCATCTCCGTCAATCATTCGTTCGTTATCTGGCTCGGCTCGTTGTTTATCTTCAGTTCTCTCTTCACAGCAGTTCAGTCAGCATACTGTTTGAGTAAATGAATTACTCCGGGATATTGGTTTGAGTGGAGTTGGAGTGTCAGCCACATTAAAAACTTTAACAACTTAAGTCATTTGTGGATTAATGCGTATTGGAGACGTGAGCCATTTCAAACAATTCAGTTCGATTTGGTGAACTGGTTCAAGAAGATCTGGTTGCATCGAGTGAATCGTTCGCAAACCGGATATCACTAAACTGCAGTGTTTTGAACTCTCTCACAACAGACGTGGAAGAGAAGACAATGCTGAATAAAGCCATAGTTTTTGCTATTTTTGGACCTATATATATATCTATCTATCTATATATATATATATATATATATATATATATATATATATATATATATATATATATATATAATAGATATTGATTTAACTGCACTGATTAGAACAAAATTCTAACTGAATTAAGCTGGATAATTACACTAACTTTGCAAAATAATTTTTCGCAATTTATGAACTATTTATTTACGACACTGTTATTAAACTGACCTGAAACAACACTGAACAAAACATAGTTGAATAAGGAGACTTTTGTCTTCCGTGGAGCTGCTTAGGGATAAAATTGAGTTTGTTTCATAATTTAGTTTTTTTTTTTTTTTTCATAATGGTGTTTACCTGTTTTTAACGTGAAGCTGCTTCAAACAACATTTATTGCATAAATTAAGTACACGCTAATATTATTAAATATACATAACACAGCCATAGTATTGAATAACACACATTATATGTAGTATTACACAGTGGGAATTTGGGAAAATAAAGCTATTTTAAATCAGTTTTGTGGGACCTTGGAAAAAAAAGAGTCACGCATTCATCAAAACACAACAGCTTCTAAAGAGAGTTTAGATCTGAAGACTTCCAGTTTTTTTAGACCTTTATGTGGTGAAATACAGTAAAACAGTATTTATTACATTCCATGTAATCACTTTCCTTTTGAATTTACTGCATTGTTGTGTCCTTGGCTGAGCACAGAATCTCCAGGATTGATTTTGCTCTATCCATCTGGATCTCTATTTTGATGAGTTGTGACTTTATCTGTAAAAGGGCAGGGTATGTGTAACATTACTGGCAACAAGGTCAAACCTCCAAGTTTAGAGGGGAACTTTCTCATCATCCATCATATCTACACTCTGGAGTCGCTAACTGATGGGCCCATTTTCTTTGCGGCTGTCATGCTCATTTGTAATAAGCCCAGAAGAAGGACAGAGGAGAGGTAGCGGAAACAAAAGGGAGTGTTTTAGCAGGCCGCTTATGGAGGAGAGAGAATACCAGGGCAGACAGTTTTGGTAAAAGAGAGGTCAGTGTGTGCTAGTCTCCATTGCAGCTATCACCTTGAATCAACTGTTCAGCTAATTTGAGGGCTTATCCATCTGTAAGTAAAATACATTTTGCTGTGTAGTAAGAGCCAAAATCAAAACATTTAGCCAGGGGCACCTGTAGAATTCTCATCCATGGTTCACTTGTATAAAAAAAGAAATTGCAATTATAGGTTGCTGGAGCTATTTGTTTACATACCACCATTGTAATTAAAACTCTGTTACACTGTAAACTGTGCACAGTCATTAAGTAAACAATTCCTAGTTTTTCTGAACAGTTTATTACCTCAGTTTTTTTTTTTTTTTTTTTTTAATCGATGAGAGTTTGTTGAAACCTTCTAACTGTATGTCTCACCAACCAGCTAGAATATGAACTGTTTAACAGTAGGCAAAAAAAATACTGGCCACATAAAATGTGTTCTACAATCCATAGACTTTATCAGGTTAGACGTTAAACTGAATTTAATACAGATGAAAACGGTAGTATGAAAGCAGTTGTGGCATAATGGATAGAGAGTAGAACATGTAACATGAAGTTTGCAGGTTCGAGTCTCATGTCTGGGAGGGATTGAATGTAAAGCACTCTCTTCCACCCTCAATACCACGACTGAGGTGAGACCCTTGAGCAAGACCCTGAACTCCCAACTGCTCTTTGTGCACTGCAGCATATGGCTGCCCACTGCCCTGGAGGGGTGTTTACGGTGTGTGTGTGTGTGTGTGTTCACTGCTTTGTTTGTGCACTTGGATGGGTTTAATGCAGAGCACAAATTCAGAGTATGGGTCACCATACTTGGCCACACGCCACTTTACTTACAGTCTTTACAATGGCACACAATATATAAAGGTCCTAGATGAATGAATGAATGAGCTTTATTGCCAGGTATGTTTACACATACGAGGAATTAGTTTTCGTGATAGAAGCTCCGAAGTGCAACAGAATGACAGTGACAGAACATAAAACACACAATAAAATAATAAAAAATACAAATAAGTAGGTAAGGAATTACAATAAACAAATTGACAATTGTATGGCAGGTATATTACATTATTAGCTCTGTAGTGTCGACCAGATGGCAACAGTTCAAAGAGGGAGTGTGCTGGACGTGAGGGGTCCAGAGTGATTTTGCCAGCCCTTTTGCTCACTCTGGATAAGTACAGTTCTTGAATAGAAGGGAGGGATGTAACGATGATTCCCTCAGCAGTCCAGACTACCCTCTGTAGTCTTCTGAGGTCAGATTTAGAAGCTGAGCTGAACCGGACAGTTACCGAAGTGCAGAGGATGGATTTAATGATGGTGGAGTAGAACTGTTTCAGCAGCTCCTGTGGCAGGTTAAACTTCCGCGGCTGGCAAAGGAAGTACAACCTCTGATGGGCCTTTTTCACAATGGAATCAATGTGAATGTCCCACTTCAGGTCCTGAGAGATAGTGGTGCCCAGGAACTAGAGCTGCAACTAACGATTATTTTTTTCTGTCGACTAATCAATCTAACGATTATTTTTTCGATTAGTCGACTAGTCTAACGATTATTTTTATTACAATAAATAATTAATCTAATGTTGTTGTTTTTTTATTAGCTAATGAATCCTTTGGATAACTTTACAAAAAATATATAAGTACAACTTCTAATATAATATTTCAACCAATGTGGTTGAAGTTTTTACAGTATAAAAAAATAAAGAGTCAAAGAATATTATTTTACTATGGTAAATGTGAGTTTATGATAGCGTTTATAATTAAACCACAGTAGCCACAAATGTACAGTTGTCTGAGACGTCATGAAACGTTCTTTAGCATCACAAACCATAAAATGTAGTCAGGGTTCTGCTATGGTTTAGCATGGTTTCCAGAGATCTGGAGCTGATTCGGGGTAGCTCAGTGGCGCTCTGTCTTTTAATGAGCCGTTCACAAATCACGTCTTTTGCGCACTCAACTTCGTTATTTCCAATGTAGGCGCGCGATATGCTCGCTCATAATGGAAGCGACGCGGTCACTTTTCTAGGCGCGTCCGCGCCGCATCGAGTTAAAAACATCTCAACTTTTCAGAATGCCGCAAGCTCAAGAATATCGGACCTGAACCAGGAGGTTGGTCACCAGATCACACGGTAACCAGTTAATCCGTAACACCGGAGAGCGCCCAGATGTTTTCCTCTGAGGTGCTCGCGCATCGCAGTTGTGCTGCCATGGTACAGCATCTCGGTTTTGCAAAGGGAACAAAGGGCCATTTTATTTGTCCTCTGTTTAAAGAATTTCCCACACTTTTGATAACAGTGGTCTCTGTTTTTTGTGATAGAATGCAACTTTCTCCATTCCCATTATGCCATTACTCGAGATGTAAACAAACAGTGTGACGCGTCGACGCATTTCACGCACGTCGACGTATTTTTGTAGTTTATGTAATCGATGATGTCAACGCGTCGTTGCAGCACTACCAGGAACCTGAATGACTCCACTGCAGTCACAGTGCTGTTTATGATGGTGAGTGGGGGGAGAGCAGGGGGGTTTCTGCTGAAGTCCACAATCACACAGACGGACCAATTAGTATACCATGGCAGCCCTCGTGTGTAGACTGAAGAGTGTAAAGACCATCGACTCCACAGTGCAGGGACATAAGCTTTTTTTTAATTCATTGTCTTTTCTACACATTGCTTCACTTCTGTTTTAGTTTTTTAATGAACAACTCTTACTATGTGTTTCCATATCCCTACTATTACTATTACTTACAAACCACACATCAAACCATAGGCAACACTATCCTAACAACCTGCGCCTATGTCTGCTAATACTCTACATTCTTTTTCTACTGGTCTTTGGAATTTTCAATCTGCAGTAAGTAAAACAGATTCCATTACTAATTATATTACTAGTCATTCAAGGCTAAACTTTATGGCTCTCATAGAGATGTGGATCAAACAAAAGGACACTGCTACTCCTGCAGCACTCTCCAATACTTTCTCATTTTCCCACACTCCCTGTATGACTGGAAGAGGTGCAGGTACTGATCTGTTCATCTCTTATGACTGGAAATGTATTCCTTTACCTTGTTCTGAATATTAACAGCTCATCTGAATCACATGCAGTCACTATTAACCACCATTTAAAATCAAAATTGTAGCTGTTTATTGACCCCCAGGACCACAAGGTAACTTCTTGGATGAATTCAATATACTGCTCTCAAACTTTCCTAATGATGGCACTACCCTAGCTATGCTTGGAGACTTCGACATCCAACTAGATAGACCTCAAGCTGCAGACTTCCACACTATGTAAAACCAGGCAATCAACTAGACCTTATTTATACACAACATTGCTCCTCTGATCATGTACTGGTTACTCAAGGGATAAGTCTGATTACTCAGGGGTAAATTTTCCACCACACAATCTGTCAAGCACATCTTACCAGCAAACATACACTCGTTCACATCCTTCCCTTCAATCTTTGAGATAGAAGTATCCAAACTCATCCTTTCTAATCATCCTACTACTTGCCCACTTGATCCTATTCCACCTTATCTCCTTCAAGCCATTTCTAATTAAATTATGATTTGATGAAATCCGAGAGTGCAAAAAATAAATAAAAAAAATAAATAGCTATGCTATTCAACAACTCTCAGAGCTCCTCTCTTCTTTACATTCAAAAAGTATTTCTGTAGCTTCATAAAATTATAGTTGAACCACTGATGCCTCATGGACTATTTTAATGATGTCCTTACTACGTTACTGTGCCTTGATTGTGGTAGTACCCTTGCTGTCTATAGGTTCAGAGAGCTCTTGGATTTCATCGAAAATATCTTGATTTGAGTTCTGAAGATGAACCAAGTGTAACCGGTCCTTTTCTGACCGCTGCTACTATCATCTGCGTTGTGTGTAAGAAGGCTCAGGACACTTTCACTTCTGCTCACCAAAGGGGATTTATTGACAGTGATACCCAGCAATAACTTTACTCCATCTGTGGATTAATATGAATAAAGTTCAAATCTCTCTCATGGGCATTCCAAATACATTCCTCTCATCAGCAATTACAATGCGAACCCACTTTCACAATTGAATAGAACAATTGAGAAAGACACAATTAACACTGAAACAGAGTATTAACATAGTACAAGAATATAAAAGAAAATAAACAATAAGAGTGAAATACCTGTGGATTAATATGAATAAAGTTCAAATCTCTCTCATGGGCATTCCAAAGACATTCCTGTATGATATAATATTTGTTAGCTAATTAATGACTCAAAAGCATATCATACAGCCCACACGATATATAACTTCAAATTCTTAATCCACTCACGCATAAAATGTATAACACAACACTGCATACAGTCACAGAAGCACATGTAATACAATATTTAGTCAGTTTATACACATTGCAAACTTAATTCACCGATAAAATGAAGAGCTCTGACAAACGCTTACCTCTCATCAGCAATTACAATGCGAACTGAAGAGAAGCGCGCACTCAATTGAAAATGGCGTCAGTACAGCCCTTCCGGATTTCACTAAAATCCTCACTGACTCCACATCACCTGGTACAGGTCCACAATGAAACATTCATTAATTCAACTTGTGTGTTACCCATTAATGGGTCAAGAAAAACCTCAGGGTGATCAAGCCTAAGATCATCTTGGAACATTACGATGCCTGGTACACCATAATATGACCTGACCCTCAAATATCTTGTTTGGAGTCATCATGTCTTTTCATCACACAAAACAAAAATACTATCGATTACTTCTTAAAACAGAGAAAGAAATGATCCAGATCTCTTCTTCAAATGACTCCCTACACCGTGGAGGTTAAAAGGCTTCTGAACCATTGACTCAATTAATCTGTTCACTTTCTTCACAACTCTACCTGCCCTTGTTCTGACACCCTGAACATCAGGAACTGGAACTTGAGTGTCAGTGTCAATTTGAATGTCAGCCTGAACTTGTGTATCCATGTCACTGTCAAGGTTAACCTCAAGAGATATTGGACTGGTTTCAGCTTCACTTTGAGGAAGATCGCCGTTACTATTCTCTTTATGATTTGTGCCCATGGCTTCCTCAACATCCAAGCTCTGGATTAGAGGGCTTTCAGACTCTTGATTAACCCATCTCATGGTTCTCTCCTCCAGGTCTGGTGGATCGACGTTTTCGACGCAGGACTCACTCCTAGCACTACAGGACTCATCCTCTGACTCTCCTGCAGAAACCAGGAAGCTTTCCTCCTCATCAGGTGACTCAACAGGTAGGAAACTTATGTCCAACATCAAATTCCTGTGAACTATCCTCACATTCCCTTTCTCATCCTTGAGTTTCTAAGTGTGCGTCTGCAGGTTCCTATCCACTACGGTGTACACTACAGGGTGCCACTTATCTGCTAATTTCCTCTTTCCTCTTTCTCCTTTATTGGCTACTAGCACACGATCCCCAATGTCCAGACATGTCCCTCTGACTTGCTTGTTGTAACCTTTTGCCTGTTTCCTCTGCTCTTTTTCAGAATGTCGCTGTCCGATCTCAGCAGCTTCATGGAGGTACGACATCAACGATTTTAGGTAAGTACCATGATCAACAACTACAGGGTCATGTAGTACCTGTCTGAACATAACATCCACCGACAATCTTGGTACTCGACCAAACATAAGCTGGAAAGGAGCATACCCTGTTGTTTCATGGACTGTAGAGTTGTAAGCAAAGGTCAACGTTTGAATTTGCTCTGGCCACTTGTGCTTCTCTTTTAGAGGCAGAGTTCGAAGCATACTCCCCAAGGTCCGATTAAACCTCTCTACCCCCCCCCCCCCATTTCCCATTGGGTGGTATGCAGTGGTGTGAGACTTGGCAACTCCTGACAGTTTGAAAAGCTCCGCTAGAAGGGTACTCTCAAAGTTGGCTCCCTGGTCTGTATGGATGCGACTTGGGAATCCGTACACACAGAATACACGGTCCAACAGTTTCCTTGCGACTTGTTTTGCTGATTGATTTGCACAAGGAAAGGCGTGAGCCAACTTCGTGAAATGGTCTGTCAAAACTCACATCAACGGAAAGCTTTTTCCCATCCTCCGCAGTCCAGAAATCCAGACATACCAGCTCCATAGGCATGGAGGTCTTGATACTTTCAAGTGGGGCCCGCGCGGATGGTTCTGGAGCCTTGGCTATAATGCACCTTTGGCAGCACTTGATATATCCACAAATATCATGCCCCATTCCTGGCCAAAAGAATCGTTGGTGGGCAAGATGGGTGGTCCTTGCTTGTACTTGCTTTTCGTCAAAGGGGGAGGCAAGACAGGACTGAGGGCAGATCTGTAGGGTTTGAGCAGCTTGACGAAAAGCTTCTCGAACTCCATATCCATCAACCTCTTCGGCTTCCACAAGCAAATCACGATAGCGCTCCCTCATTAGCCTGACGCTCACAGTCTTGACAAAAGGGTCTCTCCTCAGAGCATCTGCCACTAAGTTTTTCGTCCCTGCTATATGCTTCAGCTCAAAAGTGTAAGCTGCCAGTTTTGACACCCAACATTTCTCATAAGCGTCGAGTTTTGCCTTGGACATAATGTATGTGAGTGGACTGTTGTCTGTCCAAACAGTAAATGTTTGGCCTTTCAACCAATGGCTAAATTTCTCACATACGCTCCACTTAAGTCCCAGAAACTCGAGCTTATGAACTGGAAAGTTTCTCTGTGATTTGCTCAGGGTCTTACTTGCGAATGCAATTGGACGAGCTCGCTCTTCACCTGCAGGCACTTGAGATAATACAGCTCCCAAACCGTCTAACGAAGCATCTATTGCAAGAATCAGAGGTCGAGTGAAGTCAGGATGTGCCAGAACCACACTTTGTAGCAAATTCTCCTTGAGACTAAATAATGCATGATCACATTCCTTCGTCCAATCCGTGGGTTTGAGCTTCCTATAAGTTCCTGCTTTAATATCTCCCTTAATTCCTTTCTTCCTTCTTTGCCCAGCCGTAAGAGCAAAGAGTGGCTTTGCCAAAGAAGAACATCCAGGAATGAAATGTTGATAATAAAGAATCAAACCAAGGATGCATTTAATTCTTTGCACTGATGGGGTGCATCTGTCGTTTTCCATCAGATCAAATTTGGAGAGCTTCGAGATCACCTCGACTTTAGCAGGATCTACAGAAACTCCATGCCTGTCTATGATGTGACCTAGGAACTTTACAGAGGTTCTCAGCAGATGACATTTCTTAGGGCTCAACTTAAGGTTGTGCTGCCTCAAGCGACTGAACACAACCTCCAGCCTTTCCAACGCCTCATGTTCACTTGGGGCGAACACCAGCAGATTGTCGAGATAACATAACAAGCTGCTAAAGTTTAAGTCTCCAAAAATGCCTACCATCATCTGCATAAAGGAGGCTGGGCTGTTGCATAGCCCTTGCGGCATCCTATTATACTCGTGCAGCCCTGCAGGAGTCGTGAACGCAGTTTATTTCTTGTCCTCTTCAGCCATGGGTATATTATAAAATCCTGATGTCAGGTCCATGGTGCTAAAAAGTGTGTTTCCGCCCAGAGCAGCTAAACAGTCAGACTGGTGTGGAAGTGGGTGTGCATCCTTTATCGTTCTGGCATTTAACCATCTAAAATCTGTGCATATCCTCAAACCCCCATCCTTCTTCCACACCAAGACTAACGGGGAAGCATATTCACTTACAGACTTACTAATTATCCCTTGTTCCTCCATCTGAGACAGAACCTGATGCAACTTTTGGTAGTGTGCAGGTGGCACTCTACGATAAGGGAGTCTGAATGGACGCCAATCCATTAGCCGAATGCGGTGAACAAAGTCCTTTACTTCTCCGAAGTCCAAGGCATGCTTGGAAAACACATAGTTGTATCTCTCCAGTAACTGGACTAACTTCTCTTTTGTCCCAAGGTCGACAGAACAAGACTGGATGTCAAGATCAGCAAGACCAACAGTTTCCAGTCGCTGTCTGAAATCAGAAGATGGATTAGGTAAGCACTGACTCTCCTTCTCAAACATCTCAGTTCGACTCAATCCCTGGAAAAGTTCAAAGTCCTCCACGGCGACACATGGCGATACATCTGCCAATTTGTGATTTCTCTTGAGAGTAATTGGCTTGTCAGAGATGTTGGTGACTTTTATGGGAACCCAGCGATCACCCCATAATGGCGTGATAACTCGCCCGATCATGATGTCTCTCGATATAGACCTTGAAGTCGTTGGTTCCACTACAACTGTGCTTCCTGGTGACATGGGGACATTTTTTGGCAACTTTCCCCAGACAATGTGCTCCTGTCTTGCTAAAAGAGTAACACACTGTTGTAGCTTGATGGTTCCCACCTTGTCTGGCAACTCTGTGCCCTTCCACCGACAAGTGTTGGCCATTACGTCAAGGAACTGCTCACATCCAGCCATCGGCTTCTTTGTGTGATTAGAAACAAGTAGCCAATAATCACTGTCACCCTTCATGCGATGTGCGAGGAAATTGTTCACATTTGTGCCAATGATTAAATCATCCCGCTGGCCAGGTACAACGAGAATAGGCACTAGGCAACTCTCCCCATAAATTTTCAATTCAACCTCATACATACACTTTGGCCTTGTAACTTTACCTCCACATCATACTAGAATGACTTCCTGTTGAAGAAGTGATGGTGGAGGCAATACATTCTCACTTATCATCCTCTTTTCTGCTTTGTCGCTGAAAGTGCAGGCCATGGACCCTGTATCAAGCATTCCCTTCATTTGAAACACATTATTTATACTGACTGGCGCATAGAACAATTCATCAAATGCCTCAACGGCCTGGACATTTTGTGCTATCACTTTGGTTCCAGTGGGAGCCTGTGCACATGCATTTTCATATAAGTGATGGAGATCAACACTCTCTAGGGTTCTTCGCTTGTGCCCATGCATCCCCCTTCCAAATGTGAGCCATCTAGTTTAAACCTGAAGAGCCCCTGAATGTTATCAGACCAGGTCTCGACCTGTCACTTGAACAGTCTCTCTTACTATGCCCAGGCTGGAAGCACGCAAAGCACAGATGTTCTCGGCGGCAATGCGTTACAGTGGAGTGATCTGGAGATTTGCATACTCTACAGAGCTTGCCTTGGGGCTGGTGAGATGGCATTTGGACATTTTGAGACAGTGCACGATCAAGAAGATTAATCAGAGTTCTCATACTATTGTCATCACTATCTATAGTGTGTGCTGTACTGATTCGACTACACTCAACTGGTTCTGTTGAAAAGCCAACATCCACTTCATCAACATCTTGTGACATCTGAACATGAGTAGTGACATGTCTTGAAGTAACATGACGCTTTGACTTCGTTGACATCTGCTCTTTCAACTCTGTTTGGTACCTGTCAAGCTGTTCTTGTATCTCCTCTGCAGTCCATTTATCTGGAGCTTTGAAACGGAACACTGAAGCTAGGGTGGAGTCAGGGCAGTACTTCACGAACATCATAGCCGCTTCTTGACACGGATCTTCCATTCGTCTTCCAAGCCTTTTTAATGCTTCCTCCGCAAGATCCACTGCTTTATTCAACCGCACCCAATACTCAACAGGACCTTCTCCTGCTAATGGAACAGTGCCATAGAAATCAGCCAAGGGCATACATGAATAATTGACATCACTATAATGTTGTTTCAGGATGTCTATGATAACCTTTGGATTCTCAACTGGGTTTAAAGCTGAATTACAACGAAGAGTAACTCTGACAACATCTTTAGCTTTACCCATTAATCTGCTTAGAATCTCTTGATGTTGCTCTGCTAATGGTATTCCTCTCTTTCGCAGATATGTGTCCATCAGGTCCTCCCATTCATGCACCCCAAGCTTGTCTGATGAATCTCCACGGTAAACTGGGGGCTCCTTTGCCTCTGACTGCATGACCAATCTCACTCCAGTCAAGTTAAGTGAAGGAATATCTGATAATGTCTTAGAAGTATCTAACCTCTGTGTTTGTGCACCTCTATTCTCTCCTTCCACATAACTAGCTTCCCTTTGAGATGCTAAAATTGTCTGACCAACCTGTTGAGCAATATGTGCTATCAACCCTTGCCAGTTTGGATCATTTATGTCTGGAACAGCTAAGGGCAAAGTGTCAGCTGTTGGATTGGGAACATTATCAGTTACACGTGTGGAGCACAAAACATGAGGCATTTTGTTCACTCTACTCTCCCTTTCAATTGGAGTGACTGGAGTGTCACCAAATATTCTCCCCCTACCAAGACCCAACTCAGTCATTGTTTCATCAAAATCATCTCCATTTAAACTAAATGCCATGTTTGGTTTCGTACATAAAATAATTCCAACAAAAAATAAACGTCCAATGTAATAAACTTAAGAAATATCAAATATCAGTCTGAGAAAAATATTCACTTAATGAGGAAATGCACCAGTCAATATGGAAAATCCCAAATTTCTTCACTCACAAAACCGTGAACCTCAAAGCAGCGTCCCTCGGTGACCTGACTGATGTAGATCCTGAAGCAAATCTTCATCCGGGTCACGGCACCAATGTAACCGGTCCTTTTCTGACCGCTGCTACTATCATCTGAGTTGTGTGCAAGAAGGCTCAGGACACTTTCACTTCTGCTCACCAAAGGGGATTTATTGATAGTGATACCCAGCAATAACTTTACTCCATCTGTGGATTAATATGAATAAAGTTCAAATCTCTCTCATGGGCATTCCAAAGACATTCCTCTCATCAGCAATTACAATGCGAACCCACTTTAACAATTGAATATAACAATTGAGAAAGACACAATTAACACTGAAACAGAGTATTAACATAGTACAAGAATATAAAAGAAAATAAACAATAAGAGTGAAATACCTGTGGATTAATATGAATAAAGTTCATGGGCATTCCAAAGACATTCCTGTATGATATAATATTTGTTAGCTAATTAATGACTCAAAAGCATATCATACAGCCCACACGATATAACTTCATATTCTTAATCCACTCACGCATAAAATGTATAACACAACACTGCATACAGTCACAGAAGCACATGTAATACAATATTTAGTCAGTTTATACACTTTTCAAACTTAATTCAACGATAAAATGAAAAGCTCTGACAAACGCTTACCTCACATCAGCAATTACAATGCGAACTGAAGAGAAGTGCGCACTCGATTGAAAATGGCGTCAGTACAGCGCCAACAGGAACTTTCATAATAAAAGTCTCTAAACAATAAACAACAGTATCGACATACACTGCTCAAAGAAAAACAGAAATAAATCAATAATACAATAAAAGGGATTTTAGTGAAAAAGAAAAATGTGTTACATTCAAACTGTATTCACTATAACTCGTTACACAAGGTCTTATGGGTTTGGAATTTCATGAGAGTGAGTAATTAGAACAGAACAGAACTTCCATTTTTGTTCAAACTACTGTATCAGTTTAATCCATAAGTTTCAATGACTTGGTTGAGAGAATGATTCAGTGACTCACACAATGACTCCAAGACAGTCATACCTTGTTTGAATAAATGGCCGCATCAAGGCAAGCATACTTCCCTACTATATAGTAGGAAAATACAATTGTTTCAAAGTAGTATGTCTAAATTTACAGTATTTACATAACATTAACATTATGTAACATTAACATAACATAACATTACATAGCATGCATACTACACACATTCTTAATTTTTGGACAGATTTGCCTTCACATATGAATCATTTAATTGACATATATGACATTATTTATTTTGTTGAACATGAAAGGAGAATTTTTAAAAGGATTGTGCAAACTGAGGCTTTTAAGCCTCAAATGGAAGAAAAGCACCATAAAAGCATCCTAAGTGTTCTAAAATGATGATAAAATCCAATCTAAGGTGCCATTCATTTAAAATCTTGACAAATTTTTGAATAAATAATTTGTTTGTCTCTGATGTTTTCAATAAATCAGCTGATCCTGAAGGTGAGGGGAAAAATACCAGGAAATAAGGAAACTGTTTTCAAACAAAAATCTAAAGACTCAGAATATGCTGTAACATGGTTGGACAACTTGCAGGATACTTTTGGATCTTTTTTTGAAGCTTTAAAGCCATCATTAATTGCAATTGCTTGTAAAAGAGCAAACCGTACATTATTCAAAACAAATGTTGCAGGTTTGTAAAGGGGGTTAAAATTAGAACAGTTTTTTTTATCATTATTTTGGGTGAACTATCCTTTTAAATAATATCACTACATCTGTATAGGTGTTTCATTAAAAAGAGGAGATGGAGGAGGTCAGACGGTGGCCGGGAATGGAATAATGTTGCCCAGGTTTTAGGTTACACATTGCCCAGCAGTGGCTCTCTTCTGAGAGGTCATCTAAACATCTAAAGATACAAGAGTAATTTATCTTCTGATCCTTGTAATGTAGAGTGAGGACAAGAATAAAATAAATAAAGAAAAAAAGAAAGAAAAAAAATCTATGGAGGAATATCTTCTGGAAGAGCATATGCTGAGGGCTGAAATTAGTATTGACTAACAATCCAGCTCAATGCTGTCTATTGTCTAGGAACAAAAGTTATTTTAAAGCACTTGTCTGGGGCTGTTGTGGAATAGAACCCCAGATAACTGCTGAGGTTTGAGAGTTAAGCTTAAAGCAAAACAACAGTGGTGCTGAATTTTGTTAAGTCAGTAACCCTTTGTCTAGAGGGCATATCTGTCTGTGTCTGTAAGGCAATGCTTCTTTTAGAATGGATGCTGTTTGTGAATATGCTGATTTATATATAGATAGACAGAGACACAGATAGACAGATATATATATATATATATATATATATATATATATATATATATGTGTGTGTGTGTGTGTGTGTGTGTATATATGTATATATATATGTGTGTGTGTGTGTGTGTGTGTGTGTGAAACCATTGGGATTATTTAACAATTTGATCCTTGAAATAATTGCCATATGCAAAAAAATATATAACTGTGGTAACAGAACAATTAAAAAATATATATATATTGCATGCCTGTTATCTATGACACATCCTGTAGAAAATATCAAATATGATCTCTCTTAGGTCTTAAATGTTTCTTCTAGTCATGCAGCAGTGGGATTAAATAGAGTGCAAATAGACCAAATATATAATAATAATATAATAAAAAACTAGCACAAACATTTTTGCTCACACTTTACATTAGGTGGCATTAACTACTTTAAAAAATAAGTACAATGTACTTATCATGTTCATATTGTATTGCAAAACACATTTTCTGCTATTGAGTTGGGGTATGGGTGTAAGTTGAGTGTAAAAACATGTATGTACAGTACACAAAAAGTGCATTGTACCAAATGATTTATTCAAATGTAAGAACATAGTAGTTATGGACATATAAAATGACAAATAATTTATCCTTTACCTTTCACCTAAAATTTTAAATTGTGTCATTGTTTACTTATGATGATACAAAACTGAATGACTTTCTGATTTCTGCAGAATGCAACAGAAGATTTGTTGAAGAATGCTTCCATATTTTCCCCCAATGAAAAATGCCCCAAAAAATACTTAATACTTAGTGAAACAGGATACTTAAAAATACTTTTTTTTCTAAATAAAATTTTCTTGAAACAACCATTTAAAAATATTTTTCAAAAGGAGTATTTGCATAGGCGGAGTTTCACTTTTGTGCGTGGGGGGGCACCTACCAGCAGATGCGGTGTAGCAGTCGATTCTGTTCCCCTCGGAATGTCTGTTTCCCTTACGCATACATACTAAAATTCTTGCGTAGTTGCCGAGTTACTATACGTACGATCAGAACTAGCGTGCGCAAGAAGCGTGACTGGATGTACGGCAAGTCAAATAGTTCAAAATACCGTCCTTAATCTTAAACTTGAAAATAAATTTAAGACGAGAGGTTTTTCAACTTGAAATGTAAAAACATAAGACAAAAATAACGCAACAACTGCAAGATTAATAATTTAAAAAAAGAACATAAACGGGAGTGTGAGAATCATTTTACTATGCTGCAGTGTAGCAAGAAATTTGTCCCTTTTTGCTTTCCTTACATCCAGGTGTGTTTGGTGCATTTGCACGCGGGTATGTTGCCAAATCCGTGGAATTTAGGCTACTTTGGGGAAATGTTTGATTAACTATTTGGTTGGGTTTATTACACGGACCTGGCAACCCGAGGGGAAACAGACAGTCAGAGGGGAACAGAATCAGCTGCTACACTGGCCTCGGTTGCTGTGTCAGTAGCAGCAGTGGAATTGATGGTTGAAGTGCCAGAGTTAGAAAACTCCACACTTTTACTAGTGGGTTTATTAAAAAAACAACAAATGTCCATTTTCTTTATTTAGCATGACTAAAGCGGGAACAGAACGAGAAGAGAGTCCACTCACGTAACTTACCGCGATACTTTGAAGTCCACCAAAATAAGCTTCTTTTTCAATATAGTAATTAAAAATAATTAATTCTAAACTTACTCCTTATATCCACAAAAATTATAAGATAGGACAAATAAAATTAGAAAATATGAATTCTGTATTTATTTTTATTTTTCAAAGCACAAGACAGGCATTAATTGGCTCTGGTCAGTGCCCCACTTGATGGTTGCACCACATGACATTTTATGATCATTAAATAAAAAAAAATTCTTGAAATTGGTACTTAGGTTTTTAAAATGTGAATCTGTTTAAAACTAGATTTTATCTGTCTATATATATATATATATATATATATATATATATATATATATATATATATTAATAATAATAATAATAATATATATATATATATATATATATATATATATATATATATATATATATATATATATATATATATATGTATTCTTTTCTATGTTCTGCGGAACACAAAATAAGTTATTTTGGAGAATGTTTTCACTGTTTTTGCCTAAAAAGAAAAAGGTTCCAGTCAATGCGGTCCATAAACAATATTCACTTTTTTTTTAACACTGAGAAATACATGAGAGTAAGTAAATAATGGCAGAATTTATTTTTAGGTGGAATATCCATTTAGCATATAATGAATGCTTTAGTCTTGGTCACCCCATCTTCAGCAGAGAGTTCATCTGCTGTCATTTAATCAGCGAGAACAAACAGGTCCGCTTCAGACCAGGGTGCACAGGCACTCACAAAGATGCTTCTGATGAGATTAGTTTCTTCAGCCTCTGAGGACGATTTGAGTTTCATATTTATTTATCAATCATTCATGAGATCACTGAGATTACACCAAGGTCAGAGTCACTGCCTGGCTGTGGAACTCCTCCATTAACAGTCCCAGAATCTCTCCACTCTGACACACTCTGCTCTGAAGTCTGTTTCTTACAGTCTGTGTGTCCATGCACGCACTCCAGAAATCAGCAATAAGAATCTGACTTAGGTGAAGAGCAACCAGTTTCAATCTTACTGTAAGTGCCATGGTGTCTTATTAATATTTGGGTCAATGATGCTGCATGGGTCAGTTTCTTCTGGAGGGTAGAAAGTCAAAAAAGATCATATTATAGACATAAACATACAGGGGGAAAAATGTTTTCTAGAAAAAAAATATAAAACAGGAAATAATATCATATCAGCATCCCTGCAGACTCTCGTGACTGTGTGTCAGGATTAAAATTAAATATTAAAATATCAGTTAGTTAAAGTCTGAAATGTCATATGATGCAATTCTCCAAAAAATGTCATGATATTTATCAATTAATACTTCAATGCTTTTCAAATAAATAAATAAACAAACTAATTAATTACTGGATTTTTAATACGTTTCATTGCTGTTATACATACATCACTGGCCAAATTATCAATGGCATGAGTTTGGTGATCTGTTTTCCTGTTTATTGACACACACTTTCTTTCTTTCTTTCTTTCTTTCTTTCTTTCTTTCTTTCTTTCTAAAGAAACATACACAATTCCTCCAGAGTTTATTGGAAAATGTTTTGTAATGTACAGAAGTCTTGGGAATGTGAAGTGTAAGATTTCAGAGATGAAAAAAAAAAAAGAATTCAAGAACCATAATAATACTTGAACAGTTAATCTTAAATAAATAAATAAAAAATAGAATAGATTAGACAATTAATAATTCAATTATATGCATATGATTGAGTGTAAAACAGCAATGAACAAAAAGTCATAATCCAACAAAAGAAGATCTAGATGTTGCATAAGGACTCCAACTGTTGAATGATTTTTTAGATGAATTGTCTGGGGAAAATAATAGGTAATTACATGAATTAATTGGATTTTTCAGCAGTACATATGGGAGCTTGCCATTTAGTGAAGTTTAGTTTCAGTGTGATGTTATGTGACATTCTGACATTTAAAAGAGTGACTCTAGTTGCATAAAGCTAAAAAAGAAGTACGCTTTAACACATATTTCAAAAGAGTACTTCCAATATAACAGAAATAATGTACTTGTAATAATGTAGAAAATATTTAATTGTGAAGTGAATGTAATGTTTTTGAGGACTCGTTTGGACACAGTTTTATTTTTTTATTTTTTATTTTTTTACACATACATTTATTTTATGAGTTTACATACATTTTATATTTAATTTAAGAGATCGTAATTTATTATTTAAGAGATCATTTTCTGATCAGATAACACAGAACACCTTTTGGTGTGCATACTGTGGATTTACTGTGATGGAGTTCCTCAAGTATGGCACCTGATTCAGTTCAGTTGTCACTGATTCCTTTCTTAGTCTCAGTTTTGTCATTTCTGTCAGATTACCTGACGGCTGTTAATTACGGCCAACAAAATTTCAAGTAGGGCTGTCATTTCACAAGGGTATACATGGCCGGTACTCTAGAAAGACTGTGTTTTCAATCAAACTACTCGCTTATAAATAGTCAATCAACCGCAGAAGCTGACATACACTTGAGTCAAGGGACTCAGGCAAGGGCATTCTGCGGGCCCCAGGAGCCGTGCACAGAACCTGAAACAGTTGGCCTGGAAGCTAGTTTGACAGCTTCTAACCTCCTTTGAAAAGAGTAATCATGCTGACCCTTTTAACAGACAGCATCCTTCCATAAACAGACGGCAATCAACACATACGTGAATTATACAATCAGCCGCAGACAAATCTCCAGAGAAAGCATGGGAATCATAGGGGCCAGTAATGAATTAAGCATAGTCAATGAAGAGTTGGAGGAGAGGATGTACATCTGGAGGGGTTGTGACACTTTAAAGTGAGTGACAATGCAAGTGCCTCGTGCAAACGCGCACGTCAAATTAGAGCGGCCGCTCGAGCAGACCCAATCCTCCTGTGGGCGGCACTTTCAGAATCTGCTCAAGATACTCTCCTGGGGGAGACTGTTTGAACACACTGGCCTGCTGGCCAGACATGCAGCAAGATGCTAATGTTTGATGTATTATTTTGGTCCCCTGATAAACTGATGTAAATATGTTCTTACTGTGGGAATGTCTTGTCAAAATTTGTGCTGTGCTGTACGTACATTCTCATCAACTATCGACTTCTATAAAATAAAACTACACATGACTCTTTAGCATTAGTAATTTTGCAACAATGCATATAATACAAACCTGTTCTTGTTGATTTGTGTCATAATTTGATTCTAACAGTAACTACAAATTTGCTTTTAAAATGTTTAAAAAGTCAACATTCTTCTTTTGCAATAATGCTTTACTAGAGAAACAAATCATAGGTAACACTTTATTTTAAGGTGTCCTTGTTATACATGTTACATGTACTTAATATTATAATAACAATTAATTATGCATAATTAAATGCAAGTAATCATAAGCCAAATCGTAACCCTAACCACATAGTAATGTAGTTAATTAATATTACTCAGTACTTAAATGTTTAAATACACCTTCAATAAAGTGTAACCAAAATGTGCAGCCATTTTAATTTGTTTCATTCAATTTCAAATTGCAAAACTGCATCCTGTTTGCTACCACAGTTCAAATCCAGGAATTGAATTGAAATTCAAAAGGCCTTCTCAATTTAATTCTCAATTGAGAACAACGCTGACCTGCCTATTTATGAACATAACATTGCTAAAGAGTATTAGAATGAGTAGTAGTAATTGCTTGTATTTTTTTCTTTGAGAAATAATGAAATAATTGCAAATATATAATTTCACACTTTTTGTTTCGTTAGCAAAACACCGTGTCTACACCAGATGCGACAGTTGTCGCAAGTCTGTCTACACTGCACGTGACAAAGCAACCTTTAAAAATAATTGTAACTTTTTGTCAGTACATCATAAATAGAATGCGGCATTTGTTTACTGTCAGAGATTTGTCATGTCATGCCACACCATGCCACATCCAGTGTAGACAGCATCGCCAATTATAATGTATTTTGTTGCGCCGCTCGCATCCGGTGTAGACATGGTGTAAGGCATGATTACAGAATAATTAATTGGTTTATTTATATTAACTCTTTTTATTTGTTAGTTTTTATATTATATTCTGTTTGTATTTTATTTTAAACGTTTAGTAATTTTATTTATTTATTTATTTTTTTTGAACAGACTTGATGAGGCATGAACAGACTTGAGGTTACAACATCAATACACGACCAATCACAATGGAAATGACATGGCTACTTATAACAGACAATGAGAGTCACATGACATGAACAAATCAATGGGAAACAAGACACATGACTAAAACAACCAATCCAAACATGACACCGTTAACAAGAGGAAACCAATAGCATGAAGACAAGAGGGCAAGGGAAGCATGACACTAACAGCATGAAACAAACTACAAAATAAGAGACATGAAGACAGGAACATGAAACAAAACCCAAAAATCACATTACAATATGATGTATTTTTTTTTTTTTCTTTCTCTTTGGAGTTTAACAAGCTGTTGGTACATGAAGAAGGTCTGTAATGTTGCAATGACTAAAGTCTCAAATCCAAAGAGATATTCTTTTTCAAAGTTAAGGCATGGTTTCAGTGACCGCAGTTAGTGTTGAAGCAGCCATGTTAGGAAGATGTGTGTATCTAGGCGAAAAACAAAATATCTAGGCGAAAAACAAAAGCACTTTACTTGAACTTGCGAAAGTAGATGCATTTAGGAATCTTTAAGATTACTTACAACAGAACAGCAATGCATTTTATGGACAACCATTTCATGAACCTAGGAGAGGAGGTAATTCTGACTTTGCTACGACATCTGGCGTTTCTGGATCAGCGACTGTGAGTAAGTTTTGTTATTACAGTAGTTTGCAGAGTTACAGAGTTTTGCATGTCGCCCGCATGTGTGTGTCTGTGTGTGCGTGTGCGTGTGTGTAAGAAAGAGAGAAAGGGTCACACAGTGGAGTCAGTTGTCTTAAACATTCGTGGCTTGTGTACTGCAAACACATACGAGCATCATCACTGTGTCTGTCAGACCACTCTGTTCCCCTTTCGGGCTTGAACTGATGGTAAAAAATGACATTATTAACTGTCTTTACATTTATTTTGAAAGATGAAGCTAGCGATTATGGAAAGGGGCGTTACATTTCCGACAATTGCTTGCGGTGTTTGGCTAATCACAATGCACTGGTTCAGCTGGCCAATCAGAGAAGACTACACTTGTCGGAAGGAGGGATTTTGTAGAAAATTTGAGAGACGAGGGGCATAGAGGACCTACAATAATGTACAGCATTTGAATTTTGTATTTTTTTACATTAAAGAATGTCAAAATATTCTGTTACACCAAATACACAAAATAATGATCTTTAAAAAAGCATAATATGACCCCTTTAACTATAATTGCCTGGATCAAGTGTCATTTACAGAAAATAATAAGCCACTTAGAAACTTCAAATACAAACTACAATGCTCATTTTTGTAATTTGAATATGCATATGCTAAATGTTGTTGTGAGTTAAGTGGTACTACACACACATTTAATCTTTGATAAAATCCTGAAAAAGGCCATCTCTGACACCATTTCAGCTCTCATTTGTAGGCATTGAAATATGTGTCATCTCAAATAAGACATTTAGAGCTATACAAAATTGTAATATGATTGTACTAAACGCCTTTTCGCATTGTAATGAGTATACAGCCAAATGCATTTCACAGTTTCTTATATCTGAGACCGAGTCTCAAATCGGAGACTATTTTTAATGCAGATTGGGTGCATATTGTTTATTATCAGTGCAGATTGTTTATCTGTTTTTCACAGCACTCTTTTTGCCAGGCCTGTAGGCATTATGTGCATCTCAAAGGCTGCGGTTTTTATCCACAGAGCTGTGTGTGTCACATCCAGGGACTCCACCTCACCCCAGACAGATGTCTCCTCCTGACCTGTCAATCAAACCAACACACAATGCTGTTGATTCTATCAGACCCGACAGTGGACTGACTGGTCGAGGGGACCTTGAATGTGGCCAAGGTTAGAATTCTGTCATTGGCTTTTCACAAGCAATTTCCCCCATTGCAGAAAGGGCACATTTTCCTTTCATTCTCTGGAGGACTGGGAGGTTATAGAAGATCTTTAAAGGGGGCTGAACTCCGTGCTTTCAACTACACAACAACCCACACCAAGATACACACATTTCATATGGTCGCAAACAATAGAATTTCTTTAACCCAAGACTCATTGGAAAACAAATGCTTGTGGTGAATTTTCTACAAAATGTTATTACATTGCTTTTTGCACATCTTGCGACACTTTAAAATTGTTTAGTGCGTGGTGTTAGTAGTGTGTTTAGTTCAGAAATTTAATGTTAATGAATATTAATGCTGTATTGTATTTGAAAATAATATACCACCTACACTAAACCTAACAAACAGCATTAACATAAGGCATTTTTAAAATATTTTAATAATACACATTTGCTGAAGCAACCATGCAACTTTAGCTAGCTCTTTTCATTTCATGAAAGTGCATGTTTTCCAAAGTGCGCTACTGAGAAATTTTATGATGTCAGAAAAGCCATACATATAGAGCAGCTTATGTGATGCAAACATTCAAATGTATTATAATGTATGGTTTAGAAATCACAATGCACAATGGCAAAAGTGATTTGAGTTCATAACGTGCAGCAGTATTGTGTCAGAAATTGAATTGTGTATATAATTAGTTTGCAAAGGAATAAAAAGTTGTTGGTGTTTAACTGATTAATTTTGGTTGGAAACTGCAGTGTATTGTATGTATTGGTATGTTTTTGGATTGTCTCTAAAATGTACTATATAGAGGCACATTTTTCCAAAAGTTTCCAAATGTTCCCAATAATAAATCACAACAAATTGAACTCTTCTAAGTGAATACAACTTTTTGTCTAACTTTTTTTGTTGCCATTTACATAGCTGAAAATGATTATTTTTAATCATTAATGTATTTGGCAACATCTCTTTGGCAATTACTGGTGGGTCACAGGTCTATTTTGAGAGGGTCTTGGACAGCTGAGAAAAATAAATCTAACTGCAAATGAAATAAACTAATAAT
The DNA here is from genome assembly GCF_003368295.1 of Carassius auratus. NCBI lineage: Eukaryota > Metazoa > Chordata > Actinopteri > Cypriniformes > Cyprinidae > Carassius > Carassius auratus. Next base: position 18,615,263 of record NC_039257.1, on the reverse strand, counting down.
CATGCATACAGTAATATAACAAAATAAATTGTTTTAATAACAGGATATAACTAGTACAAAGTACAAAGAAAATTCTGTCCAATCAAATTTGATGGCTGTTATTTGATACTGTTAAGCTTAATGCAATATTAATTGTAGACACCACACTTAATTTGTTTGCCAATTTGCAACTTTATTTATTTATATTATTATTATTATTATTATTATTATTATTATTATTATTATTATTAATATTAATATTAATATTAATATTAATATTAATATTATTACATTTTGTTGAAGTAATAATGAATTTGCACAATCTCATCCATATGTTTTAGCAGTGTGTTGGGTTCCCACTTGGCATCCAGTGTAAAATCTGAACCAAAAACCAAGTTTTTTTTTTTTTTCATCGTGTGACCAATAGCTAAAACTTACTGTATCACATCCTGAAGGCTTCCCATAATTCAAGTACCAATCACCTTAAGAAGTTATAATCTAAAACTGGAATCACTGGCTACCAGTGGTGGACAAGCCAGATTTCTCAATAAATGCAGTTATCTCATCAAGAGAAGATGATAATGCGTATGAAATTCTAATTATAGTATTATGAAGATGGCTGAGTCCCAGAATGACATTTTATATAGAGGCTGAATGCTAATTTGGTTCCCTTTCAAAAACAGAGGCTGTATGTCAGGAATAACTCTTGTTCTTTGCGAATGCATAATGTGAGGGGTACACTCTTGTTTCATTTTAATGCAGAGCCCAGTGTGTGAAAATGGGTCTTGAATGGAAATGTGAGCATGACTAATTATGATCAGATTTGGATCTCTGCAGATATCAGCACTCGCCAGTGCAGATGAAAGTCTACATACATTAGTTAGAAATGTTCTGCTTCATGAAACAGCATTACTATTCGATTGTGTCTTTGTCATTCTTTGTTAAATGGACAGATTTGAAACACCATTTACATTTTAATGTGTTATCTTGACATCAAAGCATTATCTTGACATCAACATTCTAACCCTTGATTAGAATATTTAAAGTCAGAAAATTCCTGTTTATTTTCATGTTTCTGTGAGTCTGAGACGTTGAAGACATAATGTCTTGCTTTGGGTTGCATGCATCTTGCTTCGGACTTGACTGATAGACAGCTTGTGTGTTAGCCTTATTTCCTTATTTGTGTGTTAGCCTCTATTTTCCTCTTTCAGTGGTTGCTCAGTTGCAAGAAAGAATAAAAATATAAATCAATTTTTTTTTAATTTGTATATTAATAATAAATGTGTATAGTTTAATAAAAGTGTTCATAAATGACTAATTACTCATTTACAAGTGCATTATGAATTGAAGATAAACAGTTATAACTGCATAAATAAAAAAAGTTGATTTCATCGCAATACTGGCCAAATAGTGAGCCGTTTTTAACTCATGTGTTATAAATGCTTAATACATTACATTTACATTTACATTTATTCATTTAGCAGACGCTTTTATCCAAAGCGACTTACAAATGAGGACAGTGGATCAAAAACAACAAAAAGAGCAATGATATGTAAGGGCTATAACAAGTCTCAGTTAGGTTAACACAGTACACGTAGCATGGGCTTTTAAATAATATAATAAATAAAAAGAAAAAAGAGAATAAAAAAAGAATAGAGTAAGCTAGTGTTAGACGTCTTTACACACACACACACACACACAATTGCATAATAAATGAGAATAAAATAGAATACAAAAAGATTATAAAGGTAGTTAGATTTATTATTATTATTTTTTAAAAATAGAATTAGAATAGTGAGTGTTAAAGTTAGAGGTTAAAGTTGAAGTGGGTGAATTAATATAACCACCTCAATAGATTTATGTTTCAATTTCCATAATCCGTGACCGACAGAGGAGAATCTTGGTGGCATGGGATTATAACAAGACTCAAACTGACACAGGCAGAAACTGGATTTTTTCGATCAGGTGGGGTACAGTTGATTTCAAAACATTTAATCCGGTGTATAAACATATATCGTGGATATATTATTTACCTGATATATGATGCATGTGTTTGAGTCAAGCGCGTCACTGTAGTACTACAGTGATTATCTCTTCAGTGCGCAGCGCGAGCAGGTACAAAGCAGATTATTAATAACTATGAATGGGACTGTCATACACATACCATTATAATGAGAACACCATTCTGAATCTATTTTTAGTTTAGCTGCCATGTTTCTGCATATTGTTGCGTGAAGAATGTGTCCACAAAATGAGTTCATTCAGAGCCGTGCAGACACATTCGTGTGCATTCTGGCCCTTTTTGAGGATGGCCTGTAAGTATTAATATTAATGTTATGTCGTATAAATAACTAAGGTTATTCTATATGAAATGATGAGTTTAATCCCATTGATTAAAAACTTGCTATTAAATGTGTTACTCTACTGGTCATCTTCAGCACGCACAGCTCAAATCAGAAATGCAGAACATTAATAACTACTGTCATATACTGGTGCAGTAATACTGTTGTTATAACTGTAATTATAGTTAACTCTACTCAAAATCTAACTTATTTTGAAATAATAATAATAATAATAATAATGATAATAAATGGTATCAGAACTTGCAAATGTTGTACATAAACATTCATGTAAGAAAAGTTTCATATTTCAATTATTACTTGCATTACTTATTATTTGTGAAAATGACTAGCAGTTTCTGAGTGAGAATTGTTTTAAAGTAACTCCTACACCAGTTCTTTAAAGTGCAGCACTGTTCCAATGTGAAAACTTTGGAGTTTTAATTTTCCTTAGAGGACAGTGGATGACTTAACAAAATGACCTATGCTGGCACGATAATGACAAGAACAAGATAGTATGCAAATTCTGGCCAGCATCCATGATTAAAAACAAGTGTGCTACAGAATGGCACCCAGGGTTGTAGTGAATTAAGACAAATGAAGGTGAAAACACTTGCAGAATTACCTGAGCTCCAGAGAACAGATGCTGTTTAGGCCCACTGCTTTTTATTCCAGTTAATGCATTTTATTAAAAAATAAAAATAATATAAATAAATAAATCAAATGAAACTTAAAAAAAAGGTTTATAGTATTATTATAGTATTTATTATGTATTCCCTACTTTAAAAATATTTTTCAAAGTTGTGAATAAAGCTTAGTCAGTGTGTTTTACCAAAACGTCTTCAAAATGTGTAAATGCTAAATTTGCTGATTCTAATTATTTGTGAAATGTATTATGTCTGAGTGAAAACTCTTTCAACACCCTTTCATTTGTTCAGTGTAATAAATATGTACACCAATATTTTCCAGAGAAAAAAAAAATATTAATAATTAAACACTTTTTCTTGACAGGGGATGGATGGATTCAATAAAGATCAATTGGATAAAAAAAATCTATTACAAATATTTCTGATATAAAATTGACTGAGAAAAAAAAAAAGATTTGTTTTAAACCAGCATTAAAAAAACACTTTTAGAGAAATCAACAATTTGTGTAATCAGACATTTGACTGGAAACTTTGCTGAGTGAGAGCTAGAGCGGCCACAGTCTCAGCACAGTTGTTTGGTCATTGAAATACATTATTTGTGATACTGTACATGACTCAAAGTCAATGATGCAGTTCTTCACAGGCCCCGGTGGTTCCCGCTGCCATAACAGCCTCTTTAAATCTAAATGTAGATGCTATCGTGTTGTTAAGTGCCAAATCCATAAATGTAGTGTGCAAGATTGCGTTTCTCATAACAGATGCTCAAAACTCCATTTCCTTTCCTTTAATTACATTTCAGCAATGTTTCCGCTTCTAACTTTGAGCAATTCATCGTATATTGGTCAGTTCAATAAAGAAAATCTAGCAAATCACAGTAACGTTGGCCCCTGTGAATGTAATCTTCCCTCCAGAGTAAACAATTACAAATTGAATCAGATGAAGCCTTGCGACTTAACGCAATGACTTGTGGGTATATTTGAGCAAGACCTACACTAATAATCTTCATCCTTTCCAGCAAGCATGTTATTACATAGATACCATTATTGATCTGCAGGAATAGCAGGTTTTTCTCCCCTGCTCTGGCTGCTTCGTTTCCACATGTGCTTGGCTCCTCGGGATAATAGCTTTGGAAGGATTGCTGAGGCGCGCGCAAACATAATTCCCAGTTGTGCTACCAACACTCAAGCAACAGGTGTTGAATTGCGTCCTCTGAATGGAGGTGTGCATGCAGAGAATGTAACAGCATTCCTCATAAGATCTACACAGCTTTTCATCTGAAAATGAAGATTCAAGTTACTAAATTGCAAACAGTGTCACGCTCAGTGAAAAACAAAAGATCATATTACAGAACATGAAATAAATGATTGCAATTAGGTAGAATATAACAATGATCACCCTTATGAAAAGAAAGTGTATGTTAAAACACTTTTAAAAAAAGAGTACTTATTATAGAAATAATATGTTTGGTCAGTGGTCACAAAGTTCTTAGTAAATGTTTTAATGTAAAGTCATAATTCAGTTGTCTTTGAAACGTGTTTACTGCTGATTGCACTGACAAAAATGAATGATAAACTAAAATAATGTGGTTTCTATTATAATAGTCTAAAATATTGTAGTTTCTATTAAAACTTGTATATCATGTATTTAAATCTATACTTCAATAATAAGGTTACACAATTATGAAAGTATTCATCCATCCATCCATCCATCCATCCATCCATTCATTCATTCATTGGACAAATATTCATTTGTTTATTTATTTAAATACATTTAATACCATTAGGTGCATTTTTCACACAGGTATTTTGTATTTTTTGTGTTAATATAATATTACAGTTCAGTGAAGCGCAATATTTTTTTTTAAATGAAAGACCTTTTTTAAGATTAGGTTGTTGAATTCTCTGGTTTAAAAAGAAAAGTTTCAGATGTATGTGCAGGAAACTCCTTAATGGAGGGCATGGAGTCCTGTCTAATGCAGTGATGCTCTGTATACGCCGTGATTCACAGTGATTCAGTGTTGTGTGGGAGGTCATTTGAGAAGTGGGTTAAGGTGTTGGTTCAGTTTGATAAATGTGTCATTAGCGTTTCCCCTCCAATTACCTTTTTAGGCCGTCTCAAAGGGTTTGACTCTATCCTGACAACCCTGTAATCACAATTCAGAGATGGCAGGAGTGTGACTGAAACTGATAAACTACGCCAACCATCTAGGACATTTTAGTCAAAGATTGTGAGAACTCAATGTCTTGATTCTGCCTCAGTATTTTTACTTAATGTAATGACACTGTGTAAAATAACAGTTTACTGTGTGTAAATGTACCTTTAATTTCAAAATTAATTACTCTTTTTACAAATATTTTAAGAACAAATATTAAGAATTTAATTAAAAAAAATCATAAAAAATACATAATATTTTCAGTGCGGTGCTAAACCTTAAACGTTTATAGTATGTTAGATTTTCTTCATTTTAAAATGTAAAAAAATTGTATATTGGAAAAAACAAAAAACAAAACAAAAAACAAATACATTTAATAACTAATGTGTTGATCAAATGATTAAATCTCTCTCTCTCTCTCTCTCTCTCTCTCTCTCTCTCTCTCTCTCTCTCTCTATATATATATATATATATATATATATATATATATATATATATATATATATATATATATACACTTTTATTCAATTTATTGAAAGTGACAGTAAAGACATTGTGTTACACACGATTACACAATTGCAGTTTTCTGTTCTGTCCCAAAAAAGTAAATAAAAATAAAATAAATATGAAGCAGTCTGACTGTTTTCAACATTGATGATAATAAGAAATGTACGAAATCAGCATATTAGAATGATTTCTGAATGATTCTGTCACAATATGTTTGTTGTAAGGAGCGAGGAACAAGGAAACACAGAATGGACAGAACTCTTCTTTTAATTTCAATAATCCAAAGGGGTAACAGGAGCACAGGACACACACGGGTAGACGAATAATCTCCGACAAACTTGAACTCAATAGACTGGGGTTTTAAACTTAGGATAATTGGGAAATACAGGTGTATGGAATGACTGAATTAAAAAGGACATTGAACACATGGGGAAAAAAACTAGACCTGGAAACCAATTAACAAACCATAGAAGACAGAAACTGGGTCCCAATGATAAAAACACACATAGACAAGTCCACAGCTCTGACAGTATCCAAATGTAATGCACATTACATAAAAAGTAAAAACGATGTTGAAAATGCTCACACATGCACTCCTGAACTATTATCATAAACCATCTGTTTGCTGATCAGGCAGTGTTTGCTTCTAGAGCATTTAAGGTCACGACCTCTCATTAGGATATTCCTCCTTCCCAACATGCCGTCATTGCGTAGAAGCACTGGTATAAAGCTTCATGTGACTGAACTATAATTTCTCTAATTAATAGACCCATTTCCCTCTTCAAATCCAGCTGGCCTAAAGAGAATGTTATTGGCACTGGGAACACCCATTAATGTACATCTGTCGTGGAAAATGCTTTTTGCTGCTATCAAAGCCTGATCCTGACGTGGCAGAAAGGGGAGGTCATAAATGGATAAAAGGATTGTAGCAGCCCTTCATGGAATAAAAGACGCACACTTTAAGATAGCAACAGACTTGAAATTCATAGCACGACTCGGACATGGTTGTATCTTAATAGGAATGTCTGCATTTTTATTGCAATATGAGCTGCTGTGAAAATAGCACAGCAATTTCTGGATAGTTGATAAAGCACCAAACAAAGAGCACTTGTTTTCATTTAAATTTATCTTTAAAATTGGAAAACAAAAGTTTTGTAGGTTTCATTTAATGTGTGTGGCTATTATATTATATGCTAGCGTTCTTATAAGAGGACCAAAAATAACCGACCATTTTTTAGGTAAATAGTGCAAATACTGATAAAAAGTTTGATAAAAACTGTAAAGTTGCTACTTCACCTACAGTATGTTCCAGTACTGAAGTGTTGTGCTGTTCATTCAATTATCCAACTGCACATTTGGAAAACCTAGTTCTTTCCACAATGGCAATAAAAGGTCTATGACAAACTATTTTATGATGTCTATTTGTAGATAACAAATAAAAACAATACACTAAAACCGAATTAGAAAACCTTTTAAGCTAATTAATTTTCTATTCCATTTTGTAAATTTGTTTAAAAGAGGAGTTAAATACTGCAATAGAACCCTAACTTTTGATAGTTTCATGCATGTAAAAGAAGAATGTCAATTTATTTCCCATCTCTGTATTAGTATTGGAGTCTTTTTCATGTTTTGTACTGTGTGAAGGCATTCCAAACCCTTGCAACCTGACTCCCGAGGACTCTGGACCCGCAGAGAGAGAAAATAAACAAAGTTTCAAAGTATAAATGTCATATACTGGCAGGTTTAGCAAATCCGTAGGTGGTCCCAAGGACTTGCAACATGACCTGCAAACTCTGAGGGAATTCAATTCAATGGATCTTTTCATTTCCAGCTACACTGGAACCCAAGCAAATAGCAAACAAGTGTAAAAGAACTCTACAAAAATTCACTGTGCTGAAGACTATAAAAAACAATAGAGTGACAATCTTACAATCTCCTTTTTGCAAGCAGACTTTCTTACAGTATATTTTACAGTGTTACAGAGTATTTTGTTCGAAGAAAATATAGATTTTTTTTTCTTATATCTATTAATATATTTAAAAAAATGAGAAGCAAATTTGCACATGAAGTGACTTGAGTTCACCTTTTGTATATTGAACATGTTTTAAATACTATATTAAAAAAATAATTTTCATATTCTCTGTGTTGTAAAGTCAAACATGTTGGTGATAAAACTGTTCTGATTTCATAAAGAACAAACGATTTTCATTAAAAAGAATTAATAAATACAATTGAATGAAAGGAAAACCATATTATATAGCTTGGCGTAATCTACACTAGAGAAAAAAAATATTTTAACAAGACTGATCTGTCCACAAAATCAAAGTCATGTGGTGCGAATAACAAAAGTCATGTGGTGCAACCAACATGCAGAAATGGGAAATGGTATATTAGAGAAGCGCCTTATAGACCCTCATTACTGTGTGTCAAAAGCCCTATTTGAAAGGTAATTGTTTCTCATTGGGATGTCTAAAAATAAATTAGCATGGCACCTTTGTGATAAATCTCCTGCATTTGGATGGCGATTTATTATATCATATTTATTTGTATAGCATTAAAATTAAGAATAATTTGTTATCAGAGGTGACTGTCAAAATAATATCCATGTGGCCAGAAATGTACAATTCTGCATCATTCAGTTAGATAAAGACACATTCAAGCAGAAACAATGAACATGGTTAAGGCAGGTGATAATCATAGGTAATTATAATGATTGCAATGTAAGGAAAAAAAGTGTCAGTTTTGCATGTTTATTCAAAGTTTGCACAATCTTCTGTTATTTCCGGATGGTCACCTGAGATATAAATAGAAAAGCAAATAAAGAAAAATTAACATAGCTGCTGTTCACAACATTCAGAGTAAAGAATAATCATGCACATTTGATCAGATATGTAACTGGACAACAAAGTTATTATGCGATGCATTAAATGAACACTTAGCTAAAGACGTGTCTTTAATCTAGATTTAAATGGAGAGAACGTATCTGAGACGTGAACATTATTGGGAAAGTTATTCCATAGTTTAGGAGCCAAATGCAAGAATGTCGATCTCCTTTAGTGAGCTTTGCAATAGGTACTACCAAAAGTCCATTGTTTCATTGTCTTTATATGGTACTTTCAATAATACCGTACTAACATGGTAAATATACAAACTTTTATTATTGTTATTATTATTATTCATCTGATAAGTGTTATTTTATTATCATTTAGATACTAGTTTTGATTACGCTTTTTTTATTTTAAGGTGTCCTTGTTACAGTGTAATTTTACATTTAAGTACTGAGCAATATCAATTAACTAAATGTACTTACTATGGGGTTAGGATTCGGTTTAGGGTTACTTGCATGTTATTATTATGCATTATGCAGTAAGTACATGTAATGTGTAATCAAATCCACTTTGAGTTCATGAATGCATATTCATATTTTTTCATATTGGAGGAGCAAATTCTGTGATCTTATATGAAACTGAGAACACACTGCTCACGTGATCAGTCACATGATTGTCATCTGTAAACAAAATGTCTCTTATAAAATAATATATTTATTATTATTATTATTATTATTTGATTATTTAAATATTGATCCCACTTTATATTAGGTGGCCTTAACTACTAGGTGTCACAGTAGGAACGAGATGGACAAGCTGAGTGCAAGGTAAATGAGCTTCTTTAATTCCAATATGCAGGAAATCAACAGAAACAGGTAAGCAGGAATGTAAACAGTCATAGGAAGCTAACTTAACTGAAGTGATAGACTCATTCTCAATTCCTCTTTCAGAACAGTCCAAAAGAAACTCAAAAGTCCAAGCAGGTAAATCCACTGGTGATTCCAGCAGGCGACTAAACAGGTAAGTACAGCCGGAAAGTACTGCACATAAGGCTCAGGATACAGGAGGTAACAAAAGATTTAGAGAGGAGCTTGTAATGTGGTTGGGGTGGCTGGTGACTATGTGACACTATGTAGTTACATTTAAATCAATCATTTGAAACAGTCCGGTTATTGTGTAAAAATAATAATAATAATAAATACCTGCAAGTAATTATATCTAACTGATTTCTGTAATTACATTTATAAATATTCTCCCTTCTATTGAGGCAGAAAATAGCGGGCCTCTCTATAATTAAGGTTGCTGGTAATAGCAGCGAAGGGTATTTTCTCCAGTGGGAGAACCACAAATGAGCAGCATGTCCCTGAGCTTGGTATGAGTTGTAGGAGAGTAGCATGAAGACCCCCCGAAATTTTGCAAAAGAGAATGATAATGTTATAGAGATGTCCTTAATACAGCCTATGGTAGGAGAGGGGTATTCTCCCCTCTAAAACACGAGAGAGAGAATAGCAAGTCCCCTCTTATTTTAAGTAACAGGGGTGTTCATCCTCTGCTGAAGGATGAACATCAGTCCCATGCAGCCATAGCAGCAAAGGGTGTTCTCTCCAGCTGGAGAGAACAGCAGTCCCTTTCTTCTGAGGGGAGTTTTTCCTTCGCTTGATGAATAACATTGGCCCCCTCAGGTATCGCGGCAAGGGGTTATCTCCCAGCGAGAGAAAACAGCAGCCCCTTTTCCTTTATAATTTTTTTTCTCTCATCTCCTTCTCATTCATCTTCTCTCGTGAGCAATTTGAGCCTTGCGAGCCGTTGAGCATACTTATCGAGCAGTAGTGCCATGTATATGTATATGTCCTATGTCTAATAGGAGAGAGGTGGTGATTGGAGCGATTTGACAGCTGACTGCATCAGCTGTTCACAGCCTTGCCTCCGTGGCCTGACTGAACTAATTAACTGTGCTTGATTTATATAGCACAGTTCGTAAACAATGGTAATTCAAAGTGCTTTACATAAAAGAAAGTAAAATAATCATGAAGAAAAACAACAAAAATAAAACAAGCAATTTTAAAACTTTTACAATTATTAAAACATTTACTTAAGATGAATTTGAAAACAGTTAGAAAATGATTTTACATAAAAAAACAGTGAAAATATAGTGCAATCAGTTCGGACATTGCACATTGCTCATTCAATAAATGCACAGCTAAACAGATGAGTTTTAAGTCTAGATTTAAATGTGACTAGTGTTTTAGCACAGATATTAGCAAAGATATTCTGGTTCTAGTCAGAATCCTGGCAGCAGCGTTCTGGATGAGCTGCAGCTGTCTAATGGTCTTTTTGGGAAGGCCGGTGAGGAGCCCATTACAATAGTCCACCCTGCTGGTGATAAAGGCATGAACAAGTTTCTCCAAGTCTTGGCTGGACACAAAACATCTAATTCTTGCAATGTTTTTTTAAAGATAGTATGCTGATTTAGTTACTGCTTTGACATGACTACTGAAACTAATGTCTCTCTCCAGAATCACACCAAGATTTCTGACTTGATTTTTAGTTGTTTGACCCCTATAGTCAAGGTATGCATTCACCTTGAAAACTTCATCTTCGTTTCCAAATGAAATGACTTCAGTTTTTCCTTGTTTAACTGAAGAAAGTTCTGGCACATCCAACTATTAATTTCATAAATGCATTGGCAGAGGGAGTAAATGGGGCTGTAATCATTTGGAGGTAAGGCTAGGTAAATCTGGGTATCATCAGCATTGCTGTGATAGGCAATTTGGTTTTTTCTCATTATTTGACTTAGTGGAAGCATATACAGGCTAAACAAGAGCGGTGCAAGAATTGAGCCTTGTGTGACTCCACATGTCATGGACGTCCTTTAGACTTATGCTCTCCTAGACTCACAGAATAGCCTCTCCCTTCTAAGTATAACCTGAACCATTTGAGTACCATCCCAGAAAGCCCGACCCAGTTTTCGAGTCTCTCTAGTAGTATGTTATGATCGACAGTGTCAAACGCAGCATTGAGATCTAGCAATACCAACACCGATATTTTGCCACAATTTAAGCGAATATAATTTATTATCTTAATGAGTGCTGTGTCTGTGCTGTGATGCGGTCAAAAAAACTGATTGAAAATTGTCCAGGTATCCATTTGAGTTTAATTATTTGTTCAGCTGATTAAAAAACTACCTTTTCTATTATTTTTCATTCTATTATTTTAAAGAAGGTTAGATATTGGTCTAAAATTGCTCAAAATGGTGTTATAAAAATTGATATTTTTCAGGAGGGGCTTAACAACTGCAGTTTTTATGGAGTTTGGAAATGTCCCAGAAAGAAGTGAGGTGTTCACGACTTCTAAAAGATCTGCTTCTAAGCAGTTAAACACACTTTTGAAAAAAGATGTGGGAAGTGTGTCAAGATAGCAGGTTGATGTGTGCTATAACAAGTCTCAGTTAGCTTAACACATTACATGTAGCAAGGGCTTTTAAATAATATAATAAATGAAAAGAAAACAGATAGAATATATATATATATATATATATATATATATATATATATATATTATTATTATTATATTCGTGCTCTTTGTCAGTCTTCTTCACGCTGAATCACGCATGCGCAGTATCATCAGGTTCTCGAATCGGATGCGTCCGACAGAAACGGTTCCTGGTTCAGTGTATTGGTGATCCGAAAACCGATGCAACCAGTTCTTGACTCGAGAATGAGAAATGCTCCGGTAGTGGGCGTGTACGTTCGTTATTTGACTCTGATGATTATCCACACAAATTTACCCCCTGCCTTTATTTAAGACTGGCCTTTATTTAACTGTGTTGACCACGCCCCCAGCCACTATCAGAGGCCTGGTGTTTATTTGAACGGTATATATATATATATATATATATATATATATATATATATATATATATATATATATATATATATATATATATATTTGTATAATAAATAAAAAGAAATTAGATAGAATGCAAAAAGATTAGAAATGAATTCAATTCAATTACAGTACACTACTTCACAAAAAGTATTTATAAAACAACCATTGGGCTGATAACTTCTTGTAAACTCAGAGATGTGGTTCTGGATGGTAGTAAAATTACAATACAACCTTGGTGTTTGTCCAAAAAAAAAAAAAAAAACATTCAGCCAGGAGTTTTTACAAAGGTGGTAGGAGAAAAACACAGACATTTTGAATTTGGACAACAATAAAATCACGAGCTAGCCCTTGTGAATGTTGAGATTACTTATGACAATATATACATTTTTTTGACATCACCATATCAGATTGAATTTGATGTGGTGAGACTAACTTAAATTTAAATTTAACCAAGCTTGATCATGATAGTGAGTAAATTTGACAGAATCTTTGTTTCTGACTAAACCTTTTTTTAGTCAGGCACATGCAAATGGCTCATTTGCAGCAGGACTGCTAACAGCTGCTATTACAGAGATATTTTACGGTGACCCCAATCAAACAGAATCAACCTCTCCACCTCTAAATTCCTTCTTACGCTCAACTGGAACCTTCATTTAGGCTCTTTGCCTGCCTTTTACACTCTGAAAGACAAAGGCAGTAATGTACGTTTTCCCTCCAATTACACCTTAAATTGAACCCCAGGGCCCCCGCTGTCTTGTTTGCTCTGGGTCTGGATATGTAGTCTGCTATTTTCTTTTCACAGATGTGCACATCGCGCCTCTCTTCTCAATACAGTGTCGCTCCTATTATCCCAGCTGTTGTGTTATGGGTAGCCTTGGACTAGCCGTCTCCAGGGCACTGTTTTTTCAGCTGCCGCCATTCCCAACCCCCATCTTGGCCCTTTTTCAGTCTACCCTGAGCAGATGATGACCAACAGGCTGTCTGGCTCTTTCCCTCTGGGGATGTATGATGCACAACCCCTATTAAACATGATAAAGAGTTATGAAGAAGAGAAATTTGTTTCCTTGATGTTGTTGTTTTCATTTCTCACTATGCTTTTTTGATGTTTATCATTCGTCTTGTAGATTTGATGGTTTCAGTCTTGTTCTTCCACAGTCGGCTGTGTTTGACTCTCCACAGCTCGGGTCTTTGAATATTCTCAGGTTGTTTTTATCAGTTTGAGCTGCAATCCCTCTGCATGAACTGAACTAATAATAATGAGTAAAGCGAGCGTCAAGACAGCAGGCAATCAGTACAGATACTCTCATCGAGACACATGCAAGACCTGCTATTAAAAGAGTTCACACTTGTAAGTTTTTTTTTTTTTTTCATGTCACAGACAGAAGTGCCAACACACAGGCCCCTACCGCAGAAGTAATGGTTCCTGCTGGTAACAGGGGTGAAAATTCACACAATCTTATGCAAACAATTGCGCATATATTGACACCATAATGTTTTTATTAGCAACGTCTTGAAAAACAAGGAATGCAGGAAACAAATAAATGTACTCGCTAAGGCAAACATACCCCCACGGAGGGATTCTGAAAGAAATTTTCACTCAGCACAAATGTTATTTATTATGATGTATATATGCCAATGTAATATTCATATTTTAATTAGCTTTTATTATTTTATTTTCAGTTTTCATCATTACTACATGGGTTTATTTTTTTATCAACCATTTTATTTATGATGTTAACCCTGCTCAGCACATAAATACATAATACAAAGGTAAAATGAAATATAATAATAATAATAATAATAATAATGGTTGCACTTTATTTTACAGTACATGTACTAACATGTACTTATAGTGTACTTACAGTGTATTTATCTAAGAAAGTTCTGGTAATACAAGGTAAATATATGGGGTAGGGGTAGGGTTAGGTTTAGGGGTAGGTTCAGGGTTAGTACCTAGTTATTACATAGTTATTGTTATTACTATAATAAGAACATAGTATGTACATGGGGAACAGGACTGTAAAATAAAGTGCTACAATAATTAATAATAATAATAATAATAATAATAATAATAATAATAATAATAATAATAATAATAATAATAATAAATAAAATTACACTATTACAAACTCTAGTGATCTGCTCACCCTTAAATTAAAAAGTAATAAAATTCTGTTTACACACTGAATGCATGTAAGTTTACAAAATTAATTAATTATTATTAAATAATTACTTATTTGTTCAATTTACAACCGTGTCCAACTAAAATGAAGACCAGTGGCCATAAACCACCAACAACTTTTATACATTTTCATAGAAATTATGATTAATTAATTATGAGCAAATTGTTTATTTATAATACTTGCAATGTAGAGCACTCAAATAAGAGTCGTGTGAAATACAAGCTATGACATTCAATTAAAGAGCTCAAAGTCTTGTATCGGAAAGCTAAAATGGCATGGTTGCTTGAGAAAATGCATTTTCATCTAACATTTAGGGGCTGGTTTAATGTAAGTGGTACATTCAGAGCATTAACTTTTTATTTCATTTCCAATACATCCACTAACATAGTAAAACATTGGCAGATAAAACTGAATGAGCTTTTGATGTCAATCATTTCATTTTGATAGTGCCAAAAACATCCAAATAAGCAACAATTTTATTATGCAGAAATGTCATAACTGGCACATTTTTCAAAAGAGCCTGGGTTAAAAAGAATGCAGCCTTATGAGAGAGCACTTACGAAGCAGCCAATGAAATTGCAAGAAATTGTAAAGGAACAGCAGGAGGACGTAGCAGTGGAAAGCGGGAGCCAGAAAAAAAGAAAAGAAATCTGTCTCCACATATTTTTCAAATGACTATGAAAGCAACCACAGGTCCTTCAATCCTGTTGTTTGTTGGCATGTTGGCATGGATAAACTCTCTTGTTACTACGTATGTGAGTTTTGGTGAGAATGAAATGTAGAGGAGGACAATGATCTTGAAACTGACACACCTAATCCATGATCTGTTGTGTAGAGTGCACACCAACTGTCTTTCAGTGTGTGCATGGTGACAAGCTTTAGTTCTGTAGTGTATGCTTGCCATAAGACAGCACTGCACATATCTTGCTTCTTTAAAAAAAAAAAAAAAAAAAAAAAAGTTTTTGAATTTCACATGAAAAGTTGAAAAGTTGTCAAACGAAAGAATCTGAGTGACTAGTAATGTTTCATCGCATTCTCACTGCAAACTCGTCACATATTGACTGCTTGGTCAGGACCCCTTGGTGTCACTTTTTGGCACTCAGGGTATTAATACCTAATACAGTTTTTCACGAATCATCCTTTACATTTGCAAAACAGTAAGTGCATTTCTCAAAACAACTTGTACAAATAGCAAAACACCATGGATTACCTGCTAAAGCCAGTCTCTTGCTGAAAATCCGTAGTTCATCTCTCAAAAATAAATATCTGTGTCAATGAACATGTCAGTGCCACCAGAATGACAAGTCTGTGTGTCATAGTTTACGGATAAGACAGTCAAATTGCTTAGTCATGTTGTCAATATAATAGTGTACTCTGGAGGGATGTTCTGATTTAAACTATGGCAACATTTTGGATGACAGTTACTGTACTGAACAGTATGCCATATGCTTATGTATGCCATATATCCTTTTCAAAAGTACACATTTACACATTACTGTATGTGGGATATTTACATGTTTACTAGTGGTCTGTCCAAAAAAAAAAAAAATGGTAACACTTTAGTATAGGGTCCAATTCACACTAATAACTAGTTGCTTATTAGCATGTCTATTATTAAAATATTGGCTGTTTATTAGTGCTTATAAAGTACATATAATGCATGACATCCATAATCCTACCTAATACCATAAACTTAACAACTACCTTATAAACTATTAATAAGCAGCAAATAAGGAGTTAATTGAGGCAAAAGTCATAGTTAATAGTTAATAGTGAGAATTGGACCCTAAAATAAAGTGTGACCAAAAAATTATATATACACTTGGTTACACTTTAAGGACCAGATCTCACTATTAACTAGCATGCATATTACTAGCATATTGGGTGTTTATTCGTACTTATAAAGCACATATTAATGCTTAATAATAAACATTTTAAAAACACGCACTATTAATGCTATTAACATCTAAAGTACTTAAATAATGATAGTTTAGTATTTTCAGTGACAAATTTGACAATGACTGACCATTATTTAGGACTGCCAATGCAAAGGGCCCAGGATCTTGTGCAGCGCCCCTGTGTAACACCCACATAATTTTGGAACTCTGTGCTACAACACTGTCATCTTGGCATGATTTTCCTGTGTTGTAGAGTTCCTCATTTGCAACTTGCTTTGGTGCTGTAAATAAGTGTAAATGCACACGTGTTTGACTTAACTGTCCTGGACTGAATGCATCAATAACAAGCTAGCAGAGTCTTCTGTGGATAAATTAAAAGCTCAGTAACAGCATACAGTGCATTTCATTAGTATTTTCTTAGGTAGCTATAATAAACTGACATTTAGGAGATATTTTGGGACATTTCAGTGGATGAAACACTGTGATGCAATTTGTGCAGTCTACAGAGCTCTGTTAGTGCTGTGGCAGCTGAAAAAGGCTGTTGCTTCAGTCAGCATCTTGGTAAGGGCTTTTAATAAAGGCTGTCTGTTCTTGTTCTCACCAGTATTTCCTCATTACTCATTGGTCATCGGTGGCCAGATAGTGTCTGGTGACCTTGATGGTCATTTTAAGATGAACTGCCAACAATCCCAGAATCAATCATTTAAGAAGCTGTCAGTTCTGACATACTATATCTGTGGAAAATCGCCAGATGTCTTTTCTAGAACGAGTGCAGGTGTGTTTGAGTATTAGTATACTGTATATATGCAGAACAAGATTTATAGGATAGATGAGACTAAAGTTGTGGTAAAATCTTGGTTACTCACTACTTACACTCTTAAATGAATGTCTGTCTTTTACAACTGATTCTTGATAGAATTTCCTTTCAGTTCTTTAATAGATAGGTTTTTAGGAGCAGTCACTGCAGGACTCAAACTAAAAGTCAAATATTGTACAATTTCTGAGTTTTCAATCAAATCATCTCCTTGTCAAAATTGCACAGTGTGTACTGAGCTTTACACCCTACTTGCTATATTCTGCACTCTAAATTTGCAGAAGAAGAAAAACTAGCCTATATTTTTGACACACAGGATTTTTTTTAGGTTTTACTGGTAAGCTGTTGCAAGATGGAGGACTCCTGATCTCATAACAGCCATAGATGGAAAGATTTGAGTTGCATCATGAGCCAGCCCTGTAAGAAATCAATGCTAACTCATCATTTTCCATTCCAGGCAGCTGGATACAGACTATTCACAGCATATAAACAAACAAATTAGTGTATTCCATTCCAACCTTTTTTAAAGCTTATTGATTAAAATTAAACAACACTCGCAAATCATTTTAATTTCCTAATATGATGTATTTCCAATTCATATAGGATGTTTTATATTCAGCAAGAAAGTAGGTACATCTTAATAAAATATTACAATTATTATTATGTTTTCTTTATAACAACATTCAGCAGTAAATCATTCACATTAAATCAAAGAATTAAACATTATTAGTCAGATTGAGTTTTTAGAAACTGGTTAATTAGCTTAATTAGTTCCCCATTAGCTTAACCAAAAGGGTATACCAGCCTAAACCTGGCTGACCAAGAACAGTCTACCTGGTTGACCTTAATTACAGTATAATTAATGTTAAAAAGATTAATTAATGAATATGTACTGTAACACAAGTTTTTTTTTTTTTTTTTTTTTTTTTTAAGTTTCACAGTCAGTTCCTATAACTGAACAAAAAAATATATATATAAAATGCCTAATACAGTTTTTCTCAGTAGCTTTAGTACATTTCACGAATCATCCTTTACATTTGCTGTATTTTTGGTAGAAGAAGTGCAGCTGTCCCTCTATATCTCCCAATAATATGTCTCGGTGAGATATTTAAATGCTTAGTTCCATGATTAAAGATCTGTAGATTTTATAGTGGGAGACAAAACATATAATGCAATGATAATTCAGAGCTGATGATAATTCAAAACCCTGATGTATCATTTTTCTTTTTTTTATTGATCATCAAGTACAACTAAGCACTTCTTACATTTACTTTATAAAAATCTATAGATTTTACCTCAGAAAGACAGAATATCTTGATAAACTATACTAAAATATATATATATTTTTTTTTTTTAAGTATAAAAGGATGAACTATCAATCACACAACAGAAGGCACAAAGTAGATTGCAACTTTGGAAATTTGCATATCAAATATGATACAGTAGACTTTATATTGCTCAAACTAAAGTGTCTAACTTTTATGTGTTTAAAATAGTTTAAAATAGTCACCTTTAAATTAAATACAGTTGTGTAGGAGTGTGTTTTCTAGGATTAATCATAAAAACATGTAGTGTATACGTCCGAGAGATTAAACTGGCATAGGTCTGCTAATGGCTGCTGTAGGATCTATAACAGATGTATGCATATTTGGCTCTGTATTTGTGTGTGTTCTGTTGTATTTCAGTTGCACTGATGTGTCCAAACTCTCATCCCTATATTCTTATCTTCTGTAATCCATTGGGACTCAAGCTGTCGATGGGATTCCCCTTTTGACCTCGGCATTCTGTGGCCATATTATCCATCCCTTCCCGTGAGGTCTTCCTCCAGCCCACATAAAAGCTCTGATCTCTCCTTCAATCGACTAACTCAAGCGCTTCACCAGTCTGTCTCTCGTTCCCAAGTCTCTCCATCTTGTGACCTTTCTTCCCAAGCTTTCTTCTACAGTCGGTTGCAGTCTGTCTCCTTAACAATCCAGTTTCTGCAGCCACGGCCTCCCACCAGCGTAAGATGGCTACCCTGCTGAGACACATGTGGTGGATTATATTACCTGATGAAGAAATATCACGCTACTGATGATTGAACCTGATATCTTTCACTCTCGCACACACAAAAGAGAACATGTGAAGGGAAGTGAACCAGACATAATATTCTTTCTATAATGGAATTCATGATAATCAGTGACGGGGAAGCCAATTTCAAAGCTAAGCTACAAGACATTCATGATTTAAAAGGTACATTTGAACTAGTTTTTTTAAATGTTAAAATCTTATTTTAAATCAATATGCAGAGATAAAATTAACTAATCTGTTGGTTGGTTTTTATGAATTCTTTATATAATTTTATTTATTTACTTCTGAGAAGAAATACAGTTTATATTCTAGGTGTTAAAAAGTTATTACTTTTTTTTTTATATATACTTACACCACATGACATTTAAACAGAGATAAAATTTAAACTTTCCTCAGAAAAATTATATAAACTTTATTAAAAAACACAAGAAATCAACATGAATACTAAGATTACATTGTGTGTTTTAAACTTGATTTTTAAAAGAATGTTGCTTTACTTTAACCTCAGCGTCGGGACAGTCACAGGATTGCGCCCACTCTCACTGAAAATGAATTGTGACCTTGCAGGTAACTTTTCCAAGTAGTTCGCTGAGCTTCACTTTGCCGCCTCTTCTCACGTTGGCTGCTATCTGTCTGCCTCACAGAAACAGGATAAGCAGTCTCTTTACCTGCTAGAAGCCAACAATGTGGGAGGGATGATAATAGCGGTGTGCCGATCAGATCAAAGTAATTCTCTACTGCAGCTAATACACATCCATTAAATGAAAATTATATTTTAATTGGATTCTTAATTAAAAGTATGCTTCTTCTGGATTTGAACTTAACACCCTTTTAACTCATTAACAACATTTACAGCACTGTTCTAGTGGGCAGCCATATAACATTATACAATGTATAATATACATTGTAATATACATTAATAATTAATAATATTTGATAATGTTTGTGACTTTATGACACTATAAAACTTAATGTTTTAAGCTTCAGAATGGGAGGTTTTGCCAAATCCGAGAAAGCAGTCAAGCCCGTTTCTGAAAGAAGTTATACTCAAGAGTCAGTCACCATGGTAATTTACTCTATGAACCTAACCTTCTTCAGTGAACCAAGAGTTTCTTATGGTTTCCTTCCCCTTTTTAAAACGTAAGTGATGTTTAAATACATTTTATTTTATTTTATTTTATTTTATTTTATTTTATTCACACTGCATTTGTGTAAGTATTTTTGTCTTATTTCAAGTACAAATATCTAAAAATTCTTACGTTAAGATGCAGTTTCTATAGATAAAAAATTATTTAATTTTAAATGATTTATTTTGCCTAGACTGGGGGAAAATGCATTTAAGTGCATTTTAGGTAAAACATGCAAATGGCAACAAGCATATTTGTTATTTCCTGAAATCATTATTTTTTGTAGTGCATGTATTCATACACTGTGCATATTATTATTATTATGTAGACATTGGCAACGTGACAAAAATGGCATTTCCTCTTATACAGTATCCTAGACGAGAAGGCTGCATACAATCACAGGAAATTTTGTTTTATTTTTTTCCTGGAATATTCACATAAATATTTATTTGAGCAGTAGCATTTATTTATTTTATTTTTTTAATCTTTAAACGTGGGAGATGCAGAGCACGTTAGTAAGGCCTCTTTATGCAAACTGATAAGTAAGGTGTACGTCGCTCTCACACTCTTTCTGATATATTTCTTTTTTTCTTGGCACAAATTCGTCAAAGAGGAGTTTCACTGGATTGTAGGTTGGTGTTGTAGAAATAGGCTTAAATTAGGCTTATCTGATAAATGATGTTCACTTGATGATATCTTGCTGCAACCTCTGGAAGTAACCCAATAATTAGAATTTTCTTCAGGATTTCCAGTGTGGTTGGATGCATTGATTATGGGAGTGAAAAACAGGTTTCAATTTGGAGACATGGAATGCGGGGTGATCCCTCCTGTACGCGGGAGTTAGTTTGAGGCAGACCGTCACTGGAATAATGATTTTCGTGACAGTCAGCGGACCAATAAATTTGGCAGCCAGTTTATTACTCACGGAACGCAGAGGAATTTTCTTGGATCAAAGCCACACTTTTTGACCTACGACGTATACGGGAGGCTTAGACCGGTGGCAATCGGCTTGGTGCATCTTCCCACCTGGATCAGAGTCTCGCGGGTTCTGCTCCATGTGTGACGAAACCTCTGGACAAAGACGTGAGCGGAGGGGACCGCAACCTCGGATTCCAGACATGGGAAAAATTGTTTTCTGGTAACCTATACTACACTTAAATGGAGATAGGCCCGTAGCCGACACTGGCAACGAGTTATGTGCATACTCAACCCAAGAAATTTGCTGACTCCAAAAACTTGGTTCTTTTAACACCTTGATGACAAGCTACACTGGAACCCTGGCCCCATGACTGCCGACACTGGCAACGAGTTATGTGCGTACTCAACCAAAGAAATTTGCTGGCTCCAAAAACTTGGTTCTTTTAACACCTTGATGACAAGCTACACTGGAACCCTGGCCCCATCACTGCCGACACTGGCAACGAGTTATGTGCGTACTCAACCAAAGAAATTTGCTGGCTCCAAAAACTTGTTTCTTTTAACACCTTCATGACAAGCTACACTGGAACCCTGGCCCCATCGTATGATGTAGGACCGAACTCCCTCAGGCACAAATAATCGACCCGGTGGATCGCCGGGCGGAGGCGTAATCGCTTCTAAGCCCGTCATGACCTTGGATTTCGATCTCCCATCTGAGTGTGGAGATCTCTCAGGAAAAATACACTCTGGAGTAGACGGGCATTCAGAACGGTCAAAAACACGTGATAAAGCATCGGAAGAGCACTGGGAGAGAACCGCACCTACCCCTGCCTACCACCTATCCGTGATAATTGGATCTGGTGGCTTTGGTGATCTCCTCAGTATTTGAACAAGATCTTGATACATTATAATCCTCCATGTCCGTTACGTTCTCAAACCTCAGGCAATTTGATAATAACTAGAATATAAAAATCAACTGCGGGCGGCAGATCCTTTTCCTATTTGGCGCCTAAACTCTGGAATAACCTACCTAACATTGTTCGGGAAGCAGACACACTCTTGCAGTTTAAATCTAGATTAAAGACCCATCTCTTTAACCTTGCTTACACATAACACACTAATACACTTCTGATATCCAAATCTGTTCATTAATTTTTAGGTTGCATTAATTAGGTAAACTGTAACCGGGAACACTTCCCATAACACTTGATGTACTTGCTACATCATTAGAAGAATGGCATCTACGCTAATATTATTCTGTTTCTCTCTTATTCCGAGGTCACCATAGTCACCAGATCCAGATCAGAGGGTCACTGCAGTCACCCGGATCCAGTACGTATCCAGCCCAGATGGTGGATCAGCACCTAGAAAGACCTCTACAGGCCTGAAAGACAGCGGAGACCTAGATAAGCCCCAGAAACAGATCCCCGGTAAATACCTTGTCTTCTGTACAATCTGACTTTGCTGAAGCCTGGAATTGAACTACTGGTTTCGTCTGGTCAGAGGAGAACTGGCCCCCCCGACTGAGCCTGGTTTCTCCCAAGGTTTTTTCTCCATTCTGTCACCGATGGAGTTTTGGTTCCTAGCCGCTGTCGCCTCTGGCTTGCTTAGGTGGGGACACTTCATTTACAGCTATATCATTGCCCTTGATTGCAAATCATTGCAAATATACTGTTTAAACTGAACTGAGCTCAATGATGAACTGCCTTTAACTGTCATTTTGCATTATTAACACACTTTTTTCATCATTAATGTTGTTCAGTTGCTTTGATACAATCATTTTTTGTTTAAAGCGCTATATAAATGAAGGTGACTTGACTTGACTTGACTTGACTTGACTTGACGAGGGAGAAACGGGGTTACAGGGAGCACATGCAGAGACAAACACAACAAAACAGGAAAACCTAGGGCAGGGATCCTCAAATCTGGCCCACAAGATCCACTTTCCTGTAGAATTTAGCTCTAACCTTAATCAAAAACACCCAAGCCTGTTAATCAATGTATTTGGGATCATTAGAAAATCACAGGTAGGTGAGTTTGATCAGGGTTGGAGATAAACTCTGCAGTGCACTGGCCCTCCAGGGCAAGATTTGAGTAACCCATTTGAGTAGGGTCCATTTCGATAAGGAGATTCAACCAACTCTGAGATTAATCTCAAACCCTGAGCTGACTTACCCTGATATGGGAAACTGAGATTTTTTGGTTACAGAACAGCTAAATTGTGTTAGTTCAGTCGACTCTGAGTAGGTTTTGCATGCACCATAACTATGAGAAGAAATGATCAATGGAGCTCCGAAATTATGATTCACTATGGCAACAGCACTGACAAAAAGTGCACCCCATGTGCTCCCTGTGACTTCTGCATACTTCCGAGTCAATAAATAACTTTAATTCTTAATCACTTTTATAATATCAGAGGTAAAATCTGTAAATTATTTAACTAAATTTCATTTTCATGGTATCACACGGCAAAAAATAAAAAAGGTGTAGGCTACATGACTTTATAAACATTTGACATATTACAGTAAATATAATTTCAATGCACAGCAGGTTTTTCCACGTAGTTCAATGCTCTTTCCACTTAGGCTTATTAAATATTCTCTGATAAAACTTGTTACATTTCTTAATTAGAGTAATGAAATGATCAACTGACTTGTTTAGTTGGGGTCACTTCATCTACAGCGATATCGTTGACATTGATTGCAAATAAATGCACAGACACTATTTAAACTGAACTGAGATGACATCATTGAATTCAATGATGAACTGCCTTTAACTATCATTTTGCATTATTGACACACCGTTTTCCTAATGAATGTTGTTCAGTTGCTTTGACGCAATGTATTTTGTTTAAAGCGCTATATAAATAAAGGTGACTTGACTTGACTTGTTCTCAGTGGAAAGGAAGAAGGGAGAGGCTCGCAAAATGGGGGGAGAACCTGCACCAGCACCACTGACAGATGAAGAGGAGATGGTCAAGTAGATTTTTAAGAATTATGAATTTAGAAAGTAACAATATTGTCTATTGTCATTTTATGAGTACTTGAATATAATAAACCTTTATCATTTACTCGCGATTGGATTCTCTGCCTTTCTTTCCACACCAGACGTAACACCAGTCTGTATCCAGATCAGAGGGTCACTGCAGTCTCCCGGATCCAGTACGTATCCAGACCAGATGGTGGATCAGCATCTAGAAAGGACCTCTACATCCCTGAAAGACAGCGGAGACCAGGACAACTAGAGCCCCAGATACAGATCTCCTGTAAAGACCTTGTCTCAGACGACCACCAGGACAAGACCACAGGAAACAGATGATTCTTCTGCACAATCTGACTTTGCTGACACTGAAAAAAAAAACAGTATGCAGTAAAAAAAAAAAAAAAAAAAATGTAGAAAGAAACCAGTGCTGGAATACGATTGACAAAACAAAAAATATATACTTTTTCAATCTTTCTGCTTCACATGTTTTAATTCAATGTGTTATTGCCGTTTATTATTATTATTATTATTATTATTATTATTATTATTATTATTATTATTATTATTATTACTATTATTTGTGAAATGTAATAGCAATTTCTGAGTAAAAAAAAAAAACACTTCAGTAAACCCACCATTTCCCCCCAGTGCTGTTGAGCTAATATATATGACAGTATATACTAATGAGAAATATACATATAGTCACAGACTAAAATTTGTACATATATTGTTAGTGGGTGACTTTTTTTTTTTTTTTTTTTTTTTGAAAGCCTGGTTTTACATAACTTTGGTGCTACTTTTTAGATATGTAGCCGATTTGTTTGACCTTTACTTTTGTCCAGCTTGAAATCTGCCAGCATTGTTTAGTTTAGCACCAATATGCTCATTTAATCGTGTTAACATGATGTATAGTTCCTTTAAGTGTCTACAGTGATTCTGTGCATGATATGATTGTACAGGACAGAGTGCATAGCTTTAACATAAATCGTTCTTACAAAGCAGGAAAAGATTATATGGATGTGGTTTAAACTACACTCTTCAATTTGTGTATGGAAATGAGTTGCCTGTTTGAATTAGCATGCACACAACTACCTCAGAGGATTTGCATCAAGCAATTTTCTAACTCGTGCAGTAGCTTCTAAATATGATCTAAGTCTGGTTTCTCCTGATAGATAGCAGGGATGTGAGACACAAAAGAGAACCAGTCATTTGTAGATATAAGCCTTCTATGATGGAAATTGCTTCAAAAGTTTTCTTTTTCAATAGTTTTTCTTCTTTTTTTTTCACTTTTTTCTTTGTCACTTTTCCGTGTCTGAAGTTTACTTGTTTTTCAACTAATGGACATCAATAAGATTTACAGGCCCATTATGACAAAGTGAGTCTGCCAAAATAAGACAAAGACGATTTGATTGGAGCCACAGCCAACAACAATAGATACTTTATGCATGAATTGTGAAGCATATTAGCATATTAGAAGTGTTTTTAACTGTATAAGTAAATATATTGTCATATGAACACTAAAGAAGATATTGTAAAGAATGTTGGATGATGGTAGCCATTGACTTCCACAGAATGAAAAAAAAAATGCTATGAAAGTCAATTGCTAACATCAACTGTTTGGGTCTTCAAAATATCTTAAACTATCCCTTTAAGGTGTGGCCAAATGAGCAAAATGTATAATTTAACAGACACTTTTATCTAAGTTGCCTAACAGACAGGGAATACAACAAGCTCCAAGTGGTTAATCAAAAAGAGATTAAGAGACATCGTTACTGTGCCAAGTAACACAGATTTAGACATCGTTCAGAACATTGGATTAGGCATTCCAGGTTGGGAAGATCATTCCACCAGCAAGGAATGATCTTTCATCCACGTTGTGATGTCCGCCAGGCAGTCTGAGGTTTTTGCAGCTACCGGTGGATTGACTAGTTGAAATGAAACAGAGCTGTCTGTCATCAGCATTGCAATGGTAATGAGAAACCATATGCCTGTATGATGGGTCCCAGTGATGTAGTGTATATGGAGAAGAGAAAGGGTCTTAGAACTGAATACCGAGGAACCCTTTACCTTTTGACATGTTTTGGATACCTCCCCTCCTCAGGCAATATGAAAGACCTGTGACATAAGTTTCAGACCAGTGAAGTGGAGTTCCTGTGATGCGATGAGAGGGTGGACCAAAGGATCTGATGATTCATGATGTCAAAGGCAGCAGAATGATTCACCAGGGTGAGAACTGCCTGAGAAATTGGTGAAAATTCACATATAAAAAAAGGGTGCTGTCTATTGTCAAAATGTTAGTGATGCATAAAGCATAGAAGTTACTTTCAAACCAATTGACGTGACTGAGCTGAACCCTTTGAGAAATGTACGTGGGAAAATCTTTCACCCTTATTTGACATTTCTGCTTATGTGACTGGGTATATACATATTACTGGTTACTCTTTTCAATGCAATTGAACACAGTCTCAGTGGAGACCAAGGCTTTAGGGGGAAGTACCATAAAAGTGGTCCATATAAATTAAGACTATGTGCCTACACTCTCGGAAAAAAGGTGCAAAACTGTCCCTGGGACAAGACCCTTTCAAAAGCAGAACTGCCGCAAGGGCTGACTGAAGTGTGCGGCAACACAGGGCTTCACTCTTTAGAGAGTCTCTCAAAATTTGATCAGGGTTTGCAAACAACAATAAATGGAAGATGTGATCGTCTTTTCTTCCCTATTGTGACATATATCTGTGTGAAACGGCTTCTAAGACAAGAAAAATGTAGGGTGGGATTTAATTTGATCCATCAGGAACTGATTGGATCATTGTCATTTGCTATTGTTGTAATATCATGTAAGTGACAAGTTGTCCTGCCCTCACGCCAATGTAGACATCATCAGAAAACAGAACAGATAGTGGTGCAAGGGGAAGTTCTTCTGATTAAAGATTAGGAGGAAAAAAAAATATTGAAAAAAATATGAAAGGGCTCATATGAAGTTGCTAAAAATAACATTATTTTGTGTATTTGGTGTAATGTAATGTGTTTATGTGGTTTAAGGTTTAAAAAACACATTATTTATACATTATTGTTTCTCCTCTATGCCCCGCCTCTCTGAAACGTGTGGACTTTTACACAGCTCATCATTCTGAAAAGCAAGGTGTATGCTGACTGGCCAGGTATTCCAGTGCATTTTGATTGGCCAAATGCCTCAAGTGTGTAATGGAAATGTTACGCCCCTTAACACTGTGATTCTGTGTGTGCCTGACGAGTAGGATAAAATGTCAGGACACCAGCGCGGTGAGACAAAACCAATAAAACCCATTACAAACGAGGCATTTGTTGCATTCAGTGGGGGCTTAATTGATTATAATGACTTATACTGTATTTTTACGCGTTGCGTTGCATATCGCTCTTCATAAACATAAAACCATGTCTGCATTTGTGATCAGAGAAATGACATACAACAAGCTCTAGCAGTCAAAACATTCGTTTGAATCATCAGTGGAAAAACCTCATAGAATTATGACAATGATAATTCTACCTTGATACCGTACATACATTTTCAATAGAGGGACAAAAAGCTCTCGGACTAAATCTAAAATATTAAACTGTGTTCCGGAGATGAATGGAGGTCTTATGGGTTTGGAACGACATGAGGGTGAGTCATTAATGACATAATTTTAATTTTTGAGTGAACTAACCCTTTAACATATGTAAACGTACTTACAGACTGTGTGTCAGGAGTGCCAAACTGTCCATGCAAAGTTCTAATTGCCCATCTTTATAGAAACAGACACCGGCATTGTAGGCTAATCAGTACAGTCACAGGAATCAGCCATTGTCTTTCGCGAAATGTGCTGCACACATCTGAATATTTGGGTTGGACTGATGTACATAGATTATCATTTATAATAAACAATGTAATATTCCATCAAATAAAAAGAAAAGTCCATTTTGATTTCATTGTGACTTTAACATCATGTGCAATGAATGTTGAAGCAACAGGAGAGCGAGATTAAATTTTACTTATCAAAAGAAATTAATTTTATTTTAATACACTGTTATAAGATACAAATAAATAATAAATATCCTGGAATGACCCATATGCCTGGCATATTTAGCAAAACTAAATAAACTGAGGGGGTGAGGGAAGTGTTATTGTCGATACTGAACTCATATTTGGCCAGAAGCAAAGTTTTAAAGTTAAAAGACATTGATGAATTTGTTTCTTACAAACACACAGCTTCACTTGACAAAATGTTAATTAATAGACTGGAGTCATGTTGGTTACTTAAGGATTATTGGGATGTTTTATCAGCTGTTCAAGCTGTTCATTCTGATGGTACCCATTCACTGCAGAGGATCCATTGGTGAGCAAGTGATGTAATGCAAAATGGCTTGCTTGAGACATTCTTTTTTGGGGGGCATTAATTAATACCAGTAAATGCGTATACTGTACAACAATATCTGTATCCATGGTTTTTTATTCTCATTACAGCAATGTGTGTCTTTAGCAAGTCCTAACAGGACTTTGTTTTTTTTTTTTGTTTTTTTTTTATATGCCAAAAGAAGCTTTGCACTGGTGCAGATTGTTAGAATATCTGGCCCAGTGGCCCTTAGAATCCTTAGATCCTTAAATTCAGACCTGCCAGGTTTGCAATACATGATAACAATGTTTATGCAAAAGGAAAAAAAAAAAGAAAGAAAGAAAAATCGGAGTATTTTGCCATTAATGAGCAACATTTGAGCTTCCCCACTCTTGACAAACACCATATGCCACTGGTGTGTGAGGTTAGTAATTGTGAACAATGATATCTCATCAGTGTTCTTCCTACAGCCCCGTGGACTCACTAACCTTGCAGTCACCGACGAACACCTTCAGTTCCTCTGCGTCCCCCTGCAGCTGTGAGAACTGAATCCACTATTTACTTGAAGAAAAGACAGCGGATGGCCCTGGAGAAAACTAATATGCTCATTAGCATTGCTGAGTTTGCCTGCGAGTAGTTCATGTGCATTAATGAAGTAAAGAGGGCGGCCAAACAATTGCGGCCAAGATGGCATTGGAATTCTAACAGAGTGCCGTGGATGACTCCCTAATGACCCACAGATCTTCAGTCCAGCCAAATTCAACATCACCGCCTCAAAATGGCCCCACAGCCCTGCGCTAAACCCTTAAAAATGGTGTTTACATAGAAGACAAACAAATAAACTAAACTAAAACAGAAAGCAGTTGTTTAGCAGCCCAGCACTGCAACAACAGCACTTTTTCATAAAAGAAAAATGTTATTTTCGTCTTCAGAAACGTCTCACTTGGGGGTTGTCACTATTTTTTTATGCATGAAAGGCCTGAAGATTTCAGCGGTGGTTAAAAATGATCCAGCGAGGCAAATGAGTTTTTATCTTTCTTCATTTTCAAGTCATGATGGAGTCCACAGATTCTATGCATGAATATCTGAAGCCTGGGGTTTGATATGCTTGCTATTCCAACGAGTGGATTATTTTGACGTAATTGACCATTGACATTTTCTGCAGGGCTGCCCGTATATTGTGCATGCCTTCCGAGGGGGGCAGGCAAAGGACAACGTTATCAAAGTCTTCGCACCATGGCGGTGGTGAAGTGGTGTCTGGCTTGTGGGTGCCGGCCACATGGTGCAATGACATTTTAGCATGGCCGACCCCTAAGATGTGAGCGTGGGTGAATGCAATCCGAGATTTTCATGCTCCATGTATGCATGCCAGGATTGGGTCTTCCCATCCTGTGTTCCACAACAGGCTCTTTTCATGTAGTATTACATAATATTACATAAATAAAGTGAATTTTGTAGGGTTATTAAATCAGTTAGACAAGAAAATCTGCCAGGCAAGTACTATGCTAGTAATTTTTTTACAGCTCATCCGTAAATAGATCTGTTTATGGATACAATTAGCACATGTTCCGTGGAAAAATTCAATCAGGCAAGAGCACAAATTATATGGAGCTGTTGCTGGGGAAACTGAACACTGTTCTTGACAACACAAAAGGGCAAATTAAGAGACAATAAAGAAACCAGCTTTCCCTCTCGGCTTGATGAAACAATCGGCCACATCTATTATCTTTTGAATCAGCTATGCTGTCTTTACAAGGTGTTACTGGGCCATAATGTGCAGTTATACATACAATCAGCAACATTTGAAAATAAAATATATATATATATTCCCTGCATATATATCTACAATGGCCCCAAAAATGATTTGGACAAAAGTATGTCACATTTTAAAAACATAAGAATGTCTTAGCACTAGATAACAAAGTAGTCAAATTTAGGCACAAGTACTACTTTCAAGGAAAACATTTCACAAAAAAAAAAAAAAAAAAAAAAAAATTATATATATATATATATATATATATATATATATATATATATATATATATATATATATATATATATATATAGTTTCTATTCCCTTTTATGTTCTTTTGTATTAATTAATTAACTGATTCTTTTATTTTCGTTTTTATTTTCGTTAACATCACATTATAACTGTCTTAGCATGCCTTCATTATTTTTTCTAATTTGAAATAAAATTTAATTGGTTTACACTTGTCCCTGGGCTTGTGAATTATTATGAAATGTTAAAACTATAATCATCTAAATAAAATATAAAGAAACAAACCTTTTAAAAAAGTTATTTTTAAAATAAAATAAAAATAAAATATATAAAACAAAATTTATACATTCATTATGACCAACAGTTGTAACGTAATTTCAACAGCACCAAAATGTTTTGCCCCAATGATGCATTTTTAAAAGGTTTACTCATTTGTCAAGAAAATAGTTTCAATGAATAAACTTTAGATGAAATATGACACATGACATATAATAATAATTAAAAAAAAAAGATAATTCAAGGTAAATATAACTAGTGGACAGAATATTGCAATTGGAGTTCTTTCCTATTAAAATTTTCAAATTATGCAAAATGTAATTGTGTTCAGAAACTAGGGAACTATTTTCATACTTTCATACTTCAGAAAGTCAAAGAGGAAGAAACACTCAATGACACATTTAAAGAAAAAGAAAAGAAATGAAAAGCAGAAGCAGTTCACATTAAACAGATGTTTTTGTTTAAACTTACTTGATAGCTCAAGCACTTTTCTTCTTTGAGAAGTTTTACTTGTGCATATTTAATCAGTGGGTACTTAATGCAAATAAAAATAACAATAGTAATAAAAAAAGTTTTGGTCTGGACAAAAGACTTAAGTGTGTATAACAAGAAACAGATGGTCTCATCTATGCACACAAACCTTTCTGGTTATCCATAGCATATGGTTCTGAAGTAGCCAGAATCTACCGTATCTTTATGCTTGACAGCTCGGTAAAGAGATCTTTTGTGAAATGAATCCGTAGAGCCATGATGACCCTAAGCCAGTTGCTCATCAATGCAGACCCATTTATCAAAGCTAGAGACACTGAGAGCCAGAGATAGAAGGGAAAAAAGATTGTCTCTAAAACCAGGTGCAGCCCACACTCTGGTCACATGACACCAGTGAGGTCATCACAGGATGAAAGCGAAGAGCAGTCCAGTAAAGATGTTGGTTTTTTAATACAAGAACCCAGCTGACAAAAATATTTTCTAAAAATTATTTAGCTAACGTTCCGTTTCTGTTATGAAACTTATTTCTGAATGTCCTGAGAACCTCAAGTATATTAAATGATTTTAAAATGAAAAAAAAAAAAATGTTCTAAAAACATTAGGCTAACATTCCCAGTAATAATATAATATAATATAATATAATATAATATAATATAATATAATATAATATAATATAATATAATATAATATAATATAATATAATATAATATAATATAATATATAAAGTACATAAAAAACTGGATGTTTTGCAAACTAGATTAAAATAATATTCAGAATGTCCATTTTTAATTATACTAGTAATATTATTATCATTTGATCATATTCTCTAAATGTTCTGAAACATTAAGTTATTTTGCAGACATTTTCAAAACGTTAGTAAGTAGTGACATTAATATGCACTCACTGGCCACCTTATTAGGTACACCTGTTCAATTTTTTGGTAATACAAATTGCTAATCATCCAATCACATGACAGCAACTCAATGCATTTAGGCATCTAGATGTGGTGAAGACAACTTGCTGAAAGTCAAACCGATCATCAGAATGGGGAAGATAGGGTTTTTAAATGACTTTGAACGTGGAGTGGTTGTTGGTGCCAGACGGGCTGGTCTGAGTATTTCAAAAACTGCCTTGTTAATGTCAGAGGTCAGAGGAGAATGGGCAGACTGGTTAGAGATGATAGAAAGGCAACAGTAACTCAAATAACCACTCGTTATACAACCAAGGTAAGCAGAATACCATCTCTGAATGCACAACACATCAAACCCTGAAGCAGATGAGCTACAGCAGCAATAGACCACACCGGGTGTTGCTCCTGTCAGCTAAGAACAGGAACCAGAGGCTACAATTCGCACAGGCTCACCAAAATTGGACAGATTAGAAGATTAGAAAAACTTTGCCTCGTCTGATGAGTCTCGATTTCTGCTGCGACATTCAGATGGTAGAGTCAGAATTTAGCATAAAGAACATGAAAGTATGGATACATCCTGCCTTGTCTCAACGGTTCAGGCTGGTGGTGGTGGTGGTGTAGTGGTGTGGAGGTTTTTTTGCTAGGCACACTTTGGGGTCCTTAGCACCAATTGAGCATCATTTAAACACCACAGCCTACCTGAGTATTGTTGCTGACCATGTCCATCCCTTTATGATTACAGTGTACACATCTTCTAATGGCTACTTCCAGCAGGATAATGCACCATGCCACAAATCTCAAATCATCTCAGACTGGTTTCTTGAACATGACAATGAATTCACTTTACCCAAACGGCCTCCAAAGTCACCAGATCTCAATCCAATAGAGCAGCTTTGGCATGTGGTAGACCGGGAGATTGGCATCATGGATCATGACAAATCTGCAGCAGTTGCGTGATGCTGCCATGTCATTATGGACCAAAATCTCTGAGGAATGTTTCCAACACCTTGTTGAATCTATGCCATGAAGAATTCAGTTCTGAAGGCAAAAGGGGGTCCAACCAGCCAACTAGCATGGTGTACCTAATAAACTGGCCTGTGAGTGTGTATATATATATATATATATATATATATATATATATATATATATATATATATATATATATATATATATATATATATATATATATATATATATATATCGGTTTAACATTAGATGAAAGTTAAACTGAAACATTTTTTAAAAAGTAATAATTTTTGTGCTAACATTTTAGCACTTTTTAGCAAATTTTTTAATGTTATTTTTAAAAACATTATTAAAGACAAGATAACTTTTGAACAAATGTTCTATTAACGTTACTGAAATAATGTGTGTTCTTAATTTTTTTTTTAAAGAACTTTGCCAGAACTCTGACAATGTTCCCTGTTAGCTGTGAATAGCCAGATTTAAATATGTATAGCTGCAAGTGAGCTATTTACATGTTAGGTTTGACTCACAGGCTGATAGCTGATGGGTACTGCCATATATCAATAATTTATTTTACATTTAATTAGTTCAAATTATTCTACTAAAAATTAAACCGATTTGGATCAGGTAGGTAAATAAACATATAAACGTAGTTCTGCTGTTGAGTAATCTGGTTGTAGCTTGCAATTTTCAAAAGCACTTTCTGGTCTTGTGTGCAATATGCATCAGGCGGTCAGTTCTCCATGGGCAGACTATATTTGGAGTTAAAGCTAATCAGGGCCGACATCATGGATCAGCTGGTTGATTGAATGCGCTCTAGCAGAGATCTCTGTAAATATTTATGCCCCTCAAACTACCACCTACGCTAGCTCATGTAGAGAACACGGGCCAGCATGCTACAACCATGAAGCAGAGCTTTACACTGATCACTGGACATTAAAATCAGCTTGAAACACAGCCAGTGAACCATAGGTAAAGCATCAGTCTTGCATAGACAGTCACACAGCGGTTATGTTACGGCTGAGATAATGCATGGGTTGCATTAAAATAGCAACACTTCAGCAGATATGCCAACACAGTCAAGATAGATTTGATTTTAAATTCACTAAACAAATGTTACGGCAGTCATTTACATAAAAGAGCTTAAGCATTGAAAAATGAAATTCAATACAGCGAAATGATGGAGTATAACATTTTCATTGATATGCCGGTGATGGACGTGGCTTGCATTAGGATTAATATATTAAAGATCATAACCATAAAACAACTTTTTATGAATCTAAAATATGGTCAACTGTAAATCAATGAAATGACGTACTTTAATTATTAAAATGAGCGTGCTGAGTTCTCATGCAAATTATGACATAAATTGCAAAAACTGTGGGATCCAAAGTCATCTAAAGCCACATTAAACAGTCAGAATTCATAATCCAATTTATACAGTGAAAGAAAAAACTAAGTTTTAGACTTTGATGACATGTCCCATTTCTAAATATGTGTTTGTTTGTTTTAGCTGAACTTTCACTTAAATAGTTATGCTGAATATAATTTGTACTGGAAAATATTGTATTAAATTAGAGGAATGCAATAGCAGCTTTTAGTTGTCAGAGACTCGGATATCAACTGTGTATAATATAATGTATTTTTTATTATTATTATAATTTAATTTTTGGTATTAAATATGTATAATTTACATATTTTTTTAATAATTTTTTTAGTTCCCTAGTGATTTTTTTTTATTTTTTATAAATGTATTTTGTGCTAAGTACAAATACATTTACATGTTTATGTACTTAAAACACTCTTTTGGTGTATGTATGTATGTATAATGTGTGCTAAATTTAAACTAAATTAAATTAAACTAATTTTTTTATTCTTAAATACATGTGAATGTATACATCTTAACATAGGCATCTTAAAAGAAAAGTTTTATATATATATATATATATATATATATATATATATATATATATATATATATATATATATATATATATATATATATATATATATATATATATATATATAGACCAACAAATGCTTGCCTTAAGCACACATAACCCATTTTATGTCATAAAATGTTGGAAACAAACTTTTGTGGTCTGATTGTAACAGTTGAGCTCAATCCGAGCGTATCTCTGCTTTTCCTTTCTCCAATTGAAACTTCAGTGGAATTCTGAGCGTTCTTGCTGCATGAATTCATTAACATCAAAGCCTGCAGTAACGGCTGACAGTAATTAGCCACCATTCAGTAGCCAACAAAAGGGAAGGGGATCTTAAAGTAATGATGTGCTCCTTCAGAGCAATTAACATGAAATTAGGAAATTAGTGACAGGAATGAGAATTAGTAGTGACCCTCGTAACTTTCTTCCTTTTCGCTCAATCGCTCAGGCACTAACACACTGGCTGGGAGCAGCAGACGAGAGGCCTTCTCCATCTCCAACACCGCAATCGCTTTCACAGCGTAGTCAATGTCGTTTCACTGAGGTGTATGCTAATATGACACATTTTACAATGCTATTCGACGGCGGTGACATTTCGGCGGTATCTGTGGCTTTTCCCCGTACCTTGAAAAGTAGATAGTCTCTCTGGAGAGCGGTTGAGAGCCACTCATTGATGCAGATTCAAACTGAGTTCTAATGGTCCTCAGCTGAGCCCCGTCAAACATGCTTCTTTCGTTTAGAAAGTAGTAGAGAGCCTGTGTCAAGAGCGATAGTCACACTAACTATGCATTTGGTCAGTTGGACGCTTCTCATTGAAGGTCGTACGCATTTGGATCTGTCTCTCAGGTGCAGAGTGTTTGTTTTGATGTATCTGGCAACGTCACAGGTGTGTGGAGAGGCACCACTCGGCACTATTGTATGAAGCTAGTTCTGATGTGGCCTAAAAGTGCAAGCTCACAGCATATATGTCACCCTGGACCACAAAACCAGCCAGAAAGGTCAATCTTTCAAAATTGAAAGCTAAACAAAAAAGCTTTCCACTGATGTAAAAGCTAAACCAAAAATCTTTCCACTGATGTAGGATTTGTTAGCAAATGGCAATATTTGGCCGATATACAACTATTTTAAAATGTGGAATGTTAGGGTGCATATATATATATATATATATATATATGTGTGTATGTATGTATGTGTGTGTGTGTGTGTGTGTGTGTGTGTGTATATATATATGTATGTATATATATATATATATATATATATATATATATATATATATATATATATATATATATATATATATATATTAGGGGTGCTCCGATCACGATCGGCCGATCGTTATGCGCATCTATTAGAGAACCGGCTTTACTGACGAGATGCTCATTAACGATCGGCCGATCGTGATTGGAGCACCCCTAATATATATATATATGTATGTATATGTGTGTGTATATATATGTATGTATGTTTACAGTACGAAATTTACAAAATATCTTCATGAAACATGATATTTTCTTAATATCTTATTGATTTTTGGCATAAAATAAAAATCTTATGACTGGTTTTGTGGTCACAAGAGTAACATTTGTGACTAAATGCTGTTTCTGAGTAATCAAACTGGTTTTTGATGCTTGAAAAGGGTTGGACACTAGGGAAGTCATGACAATGCAACTGTTTATTTCATGAATATTAATTATGTTATCCTGACGTTGCTGGGTAACCTCCTAGAATGCCCAGTTATGTAAAGTAATTAATATTCAACAGTCTAGCCTTCATGATATTACTATGCAGATACGCTTGAGCTGTATGCTTGATTTGGCAAAATCAAACAAGCTTTAAGAAATATTTTAAAACACTATAAATTAGACCAGCAGTTTGGTCTGTGTAACAGAATATTGCACTTTTGACGTGAAACGAGAATTTAACATAATTTATGATTATAAATAAATTTTAAAAAGAAAGTAAACACAATGTCAGCAGATATTTATGTGCAAATGTTTAAAACCCTGTCTTCAGTGGAGTAAAGGACAAAATTCAAATATTTAAAAAAATAAAATAAAGCCTCTATAATAACATTGGCCACATATGTAATAAATTGAGTTTATTACAAACACCTTTTTCTTTTATATTCTATCATCTATTAAGTGTTTCAGTATAAATAGCATTTGTCAAAAAGAGTAAATTAAAGGAAAAAAAGAAGAATAAAGAAAAATAGTCTAATAACTAATGTGTTGCAAATAATACTACTTGCAAATAATATTTGGTAACACTTTAATATAGCGACCAATTCTCACTATTAACTAGTTGGTTATAAGCATGCCAATTAATAACATATTGGTTGTTTATTAGTACTTATGAAGAACATATTCTGGATGACCATTTTCTACATCCCTAATCGTTCCCGATACCTAAACGTAGATATACCTTACTAACTACTAAAAAGCAGAAATATATTAGTAAAAGTTGTAGTTAATGGCTTATTAATGATAAGAACTGGACTTTCAAATAAAG
This sequence comes from Carassius auratus, assembly GCF_003368295.1. Classification (NCBI taxonomy): domain Eukaryota; kingdom Metazoa; phylum Chordata; class Actinopteri; order Cypriniformes; family Cyprinidae; genus Carassius; species Carassius auratus. The sequence goes on along the minus strand of NC_039257.1, from coordinate 18,577,488 downwards.
TGTGTTGAATGCAGCTTAAATCTAGTATTCTATCTTTTTTTTTTTTTTTTGATTAGACTTCTCAGCAGACTGTAAATGAAAAATTAAAACAGTATCTTCTTTACTCCAATTCAAGTTTTTTTCCATCACCACATGTATATTACTGCTGTTTTGAAATTTCCATTGAAAAAAATGTCAAATATTAATTCTTATTGTCTTTCTTGCAGAGCTTTCTTACCAATCTTTAAAACTAAATAGTTAGAATAAATTTGACATTTGACTCTGACATTGACAAGCTCAGCTGAAAAGTCAATGCAAAAAAAAAAAAAAAGTGAAAAAGTGAAATGCATCAAATTTCAAATTTACCGTATTTTCTGGACTATAAGTCACATTCTTTTCATAGTTTGGCTGGTCCTGTGACTTATAGCCAGGTGCGACTTATTTATCAAAATTAATTTGACATGAACCAAGAGAAAACATTACCGTCTACAGCTGCGAGAGTTAACATATCGGGCATCTATTCAGCCTGTTGTTCTGTGTACTATTGTGTACCGTTAGCTGAATAACTTGCCTTAGATTTCAGATTACCAATATCTGTTATTGGTCTTGGATTTTGATAAGTTAATATTTGAGTTAATAGTTTTCAGTTGTTTTCAGTTAATGTTTTTAGGGGTAAGCTACAGGAGCACTGGGCACTATAGAGCGCCCTCTCGCGGCTGTAGACGGTAATGTTTTCTCTTAGTTCTAAATAAATGCGACTTATAGTCCAGTGTGCCTTATAAATGTTTTTTTCCTCATCATGACATATTTTTGGACTTCTGCGACTTATACTTAGGTGCGACTTATAGTCCGAAACATACGGTAAATAAAAAATGGCTCATGTTGCATGTACTATATGCAGCATTGTTGTTTGAAATTAAATGCATCTATCGCAATGATTAAAATGCATTAGTTGCCTCTCGTTTTAAATGGAAAGAACACTGGCAAAAGTTTAGTTTGTTTATATGGAGAGATTTATTTATTTAACATTTTTACAATTCAAAATTTAGTTTTACTATTTGACATTTTTCAATTTCACAAAGAAATGTGCAGCATATTGTCTGAGAAATAATAAAAGGACACCTTCTAATTTATAATTTGTCTGAAATCTCATTTTGTTAAAACAATCATGAGAAAATTGTTTAGTGAAGTCTGTATCGTTAATTATATTGTATCATGAGCTGAGTGAATCATTAAATCAATATTGAGCAGAATGCTTACAGAAAGAAAAAAAAAACATTTTTACTTGTTTGCGATGTCAAATTAACCAACAGTTCAGCTACTGAAAGACCAGCTAGAATGCCAAGCTTGAATTGTCAACCTATATGGTGGTAAACCTACATGGTCTGTATGATGAAGATGGTTGACAAAGATGGTTTCTGGTTAGACTAATTGAGAATGCATAGTAGAAAAATCAACACACCAGAACCAACATTGAAAATATACTGATGACCATCAGTGTTGTGGTACTAGTTTTCCTCTATACTCTGACCATGCAGCATTCCAAGAGTACTTAGATTTAGTCCAGCCCTGGAAAGTTTCACTCTACTCATCAATGCTTAACCCTTTTCAGAATAGAGTACTGTACTGTATGCGAGCGGTGCAAAGTAAAAAATAAATAAAAATCCTGCAGCTTCTATCAGCTTCCTCTTTAATCGTACAACGGCAACACAACATCAGTAATAAGAAGCTCATCTCATGCCTGAAGACTCCATGAGACTTTACACTGATTTACAAGAGCACTACCATCTATCCTGCCCTTTCGCCAGTAATGATTCTGCCTACTAATGGTGCGCATTAGTGTTAAAGGTGCAGCAGACCAGCACACGTTGCTGTCTGTGAAAGCAGATCAGTTTTATAGCTTTTCATAAATTGGTTTGGGATAGCAAAACCGCAAGAAGGGCACAACACTACTCAGAAATAGTTCTTGCCAAGTGCATCAACATATGCAGACTGCACTCAGCTGCTTCCGATTTTAGTGAACAGGCTCTTGATTAAAGATTAATTTGGGGGCTTGTCAGCCCCTGAGCTGATCAAGTCTTCAATGGCGCGGTGAAGTGAGCACCTCTTCATTTTACCACAGCTGTGGAAGTCTTAATCACTGAGAAGAGTCTGATTGTCTGTGTGCATATCAATGTATGGATTCGCTCGCAAGTGAGAGACATTTATTAAACAATGCTGCCTTTGAGAGGATATGACTACGATGTCATGCATGATCAGAGCTGAACATTAGAGTATATTCACATCAGTGTTATTTTAGTATTTTAATATCGTTGAGCTACTATTGTAGGTTTTTTTTTTTTTTTTTTTTTTTGGTTACACTTTAGTAAGGGGACTAGTACTCACTATTATTAGCATGCCTATTATTAACATATCGGCTGTTTATTAAAGCACATATTCTGCATGACCACATCCCACATCCCTAATCCTAGCCAATACCTATCACCTTACTAACTATTAATAATAAACCATTCAGAAGCCTAATAAATATAATGTTTCCTTAGATTTGTTTGCTTCAAAGCAATAGTCAACTAAGTTATACAGCAAGTATCAAACATCAAAACATATAACTCCATTAACATATATGTGATTAATGTTCATCAGCAATCAACTCACCAATTAAAGGGACGACAACATAAAAAATTAGAACTGTATCTCAAAATTTTAAACCGTCTCTCTATCTCTCTCTCTCTCTCTCTCTCTCTCTCTCTCTCTCTGTGACTCACTGGCAGGCCAGCAATCAATGCTGACTTGCTCAAAATGTGCCTGTTCTTAAAGGAGTGGCACATTAATGTTTTTAAAGGCATATAATAATGCTGTGCAAATGTATGCAAATACACACACACACAGACAGATATCTGGGTTACAAAAACTAAGACTTAGATGTACAGTAGCCTATATCTTACATTCTGACATAAATGGCAGTTGATGTTGCACAGTCTGTCTTGGGCTTGGCTTTTTTATGGAAAATCTCACCGGGCTTGATATTTTACAGTGTGACAAAAAACATGAAGTATAGAAAAAAGTTCTAGCTTCCCAAAATAACACTTTTGAACAAAAAATCCCCCAAGTTTGTTCACCAAAAGTAAGAATTATGTCATGAAGTGATTCTGATGTCTTTTTCTTCTTTTTTTTTCAGACATTTAAATCATTTAAAGAAATTACAAATACAGCTCATACATAAATTGTATTGAATGGAAATCTCCAAATATAAAATTCATTTCAATTAAACAATAATAATACTTAAGTTGGGCTGGTATAATCTTGACATATGCATATTGTAGGATCTTGTGAAGACTGGGTTAAGGAGAAGCTGGAAGCAAGTGCGAGTTAACAATGTTTAATGAGATAATGCAGACAATACAAAACTGGAACACAAATAACGCTGGGATGAAGGTACTGTCCAAGATGGTGGAGGGAAGTGATGAGTCCGGAAGGCGGAGGTGAGTAGGCAGCAGGAGAGGGAGGCACAGGAACTGCGGGGAAGCGAGCCAAAGGTAAGTCGTGTTGCTTGAAGGTGGTTGCGAAGAGTGGACGGGGTTCCGGGGGAAGACACGGACATCCAAACGCAGAACACATAAGAAAGCAAGGCAAAAAACAGGAAACAACGGTCTCAGAAACACAAGACGTAAGACAAGCCATTATATAGGGATGAGTAATGTGTGAAAACTACTGCTGATGGCAATTAACGGAGACACCAGCAAACTAATCAGTGCTGACGCGTAACACACAGACTTCACCCACAAAGTGCAAAACCCAGAGATCAGTATCCAACCCACCCCCACCCCCACCCCCCCTCAGAACACCTCCTGGAGTTCCCAGAAGGGCCTACCTGCTGATTGTTATCATCAATAGGGGAGTGCTCCAGTATGTCCCTAGCAGGTACCCAACTCCTCTCCTCCGAACCGTAACCTTCCAAGTCCACCAGGTACTGGAATCCTCGCCCCCTCCGCCTCGACTCCAGAATACGATTGAAACTAATAGGTCGGTTCCCCATCAAGGAGACGTGGCGGCGGGGGAACCAGGGTAAGCAGATTAATACGTGAATAAAACACAGGTTTAATTTTGGACACATGAAAGGCGGGATGTATCCTTCTGTACGCTGGAGGTAGTTTGAGGCGGACTGTTACCAGATTAATGTTCTTGGTGATGGTAAACGGGCCAATTAATTTGGGAGCTAATTTGTTAGAGACGGAATGCAGAGGAATGTTGTTGGTAGAAAGCCACACTTTTTGACCCATAACGTACACGGGAGACAAATGCGTGAGTGGAGGGGACCGTGACTTCAGATTCCAGACTAGGAAAAACTGGTGGCTGGTAACCTAAGCTGCACTGAAATGGAGAGAGGCCCATGGCTGACACTGGTAACAAATTGTGAGCATACTCCACCACAGAGATTTGTTGGCTCCAGGAAGAAGGATTCTTGGAGACCAAACATCTCAACATCCTCTCTAAATCTTGGTTGGCTCGCTCAGACTGCCCGTTACTCTGGGGATGATAACCAGAAGACAGGCTAACCGACGCTTGTAGCAACTTACAAAATTCTTTCCAAAATTTGGATATAAATTGGGATCCCCTGTCAGAAACCACTTCTACCGGGAGGCCATGTAGCTGAAAGACGTGATCTAGGACAGTGACCGATGTCTCCTTGGTTGGTAATTTGTGCAAGGTAATGAAATGTGCCGCATTCAAGAACCAGTCCACTACGGTCAAAACGACAATCATGCCATTAGAGGGCGGGAGGGCGGTAACAAAATCTAGTGCGATGTGGGACCAGGGTCTCGAAGGGACAGACAGTGGTTGAAGGAGCCCATCAGGAGGTCGGTTAGATGACTTAACACTGGCGCTAACTGAGCAAGCCAAAACAAAATTGTGGATGTCACAAGCCATAAGTGGCCACCAGAATTGTTGTTTAACTAACCCATTGGTTCGGCTTATCCCTGGATGACAAGCAACGTTAGAGCAGTGACCCCACTGAATGACTTCGGACCGTAATTCCTCCGGCACAAATAAACGATTCGGCGGGCAACCGGGCAGAGGCGTTACCCCTTCTAAGGCCATCTTGACCTTCGACTCGACCTCCAATACGAGTGCTGAGATTACCTATTTTCTCAGGTAAAATATACTCGGGCGGAGGGATCAAAAAGACATGACAAAGAATCGGGTTTGACATTTTTGGAACCCAGGCAGTATGATAGAGTAAAATCAAAATGACCGATAAAAAAAAGTGCCTACCGAGCCTGCCTGGAATTGAGTCTTTTGGCAGTTCTAATATATTCTAAATTCTTATGATCAGTCCAAACAATGAAAGGTACCCCTGAACCTTCCAACCAGTGACGCCACACCTCTAAAGCTAATTTGACGGCCAACAATTCTCTGTTACCAATGTCATAATTGCATTCAGCAGGAGATAACCGATGGGAGAAAAACACACATGGATGCATCTTATCGTCCGAAGCAGCAAGTTGGGACAACACTGCTCCTACCCCCACCTCTGATGCGTTGACCTCCAACACGAACTGCCGTGTGGATCAGGGGCCACAAGGATGGGAGCAGAAACAAAGCGGCTCTTGAGGTTGGTGAATGCAGTCTCGGCTGTGTCCGACCACTTGAACAGAGTACTGGGGGAGTTCAAGGCCATTAGAGGCGAGGCTAGTTGGCTGAAATTGCAAATGGAACACAGATAGAAATTGGCGAACCCCAGAAACCGCTGTAGGGCCTTACGGAAACCTGGAGATGGCCAATCTATCACAGCCTTAACTTTGTCAGGGTCCATAGGTATTCCCTCGGACAAGACGATATACCCTAGGAAGGGAACAGACTGTGCATGGAATACGCATTTCTCCGCCTTGACAAAAAACCCATTCTCAAGTAATCTCTGGAGTACTTGTCTGAGGTGTTGAACGTGTTCCTGGAGACATGAAGAAAAAATCAGTATGTCATCCAGGTAAACATGTATAAGCTGATCTACCATGTCTCTCAACACATCATTAATGAGTGCTTGGAAAACCCCTGGCGAGTTGGAGAGCCAGAACGGCATCACCAAGTATTCAAAGTGCCCTCTAGGGGTGTTAAAGGGGGTTTTCCATTCATCCCCCTTCCTGATGCGGACCAAATGATAAACGTCACGAAAATCCAATTTTGTGAATACGGATGCTCCCTGTAACCTCTCAAAAGCTGAAGACATCAACGGCAAAGGATAGGTGTTCTTTATCATGATGTTGTTCAGCTCTCGGTAGTCAATACAAGGTCACAGAGAACCATCCTTCTTACCCACAAAAAAGAATCCCGCCCCCGCTGGAGAAGAGGAAGGACGGATGAACATTGATGCCAAGGAATCAGAAACGTATTTCTCCATGGCCTCCCTCTCTGGAATAGAAAGAGAGTAAAGTTTGCTTTTAGGCGGAGACTTACCTGGCACTAATAGGGACATAGGGACGATGCAGAGGAAGAGAAGCAGCATTGGACTTACTGAACACCTCCTTCAGGCCCAAGTACTCTGCGGGCACGTTTGATTACACCATGTTCTCTTTCTGAAAGACAGAAACAGGCACAACAGGACAAGCAGAAACCAAACAAGACTCATGACAACTTTCACTCCACAATGTGACAGTGTTGATAAACCAGGGATTACCACAAGTGGATTATGTTTGATTAACCAGGGGTGACCTAAAACAATGGGAGCTACGGGGGAGTCCGTAAAACGATATGGTTTCACTGTGGTTGCCTTAGGTGAGCAGAGTGATGGGTTCAGTATAGTGGGTGACATGTGGCAGTTCCTGGCCATTGAGTGCGGTGACATGGATGGGATAAAACACAGGAAGGACTGGAATGTTCAAGTGACGTGCAATGAGAGAGTCAATGAAATTACCTTTGGCTCCAGAGTCCAGAAGGGCTTTTTTACTGGGCAGGAATAGATGGAATGCTGCGAGCCACCGCAATATAAACACAGTCCTTGGGACCTCCACTGCTCTCTCTCTTTCCGGGACAGCCGAGCTTTACCCACCTGCATGGGTTCGTGGTCATCAACGGGACCGACCGTGTTCTCTCGACTCAAGCGGCCCCTTTCCGAAGAGATGGGATGGCGTGTAGGTGGTGCATTAGAAAAGGGGCTCATGTCCTGTTTCCAAAATGCATCACAAAGTGCTTGAAAAAGCTGTAAACTAATTCCACATTGCACAAGGTGTAAACATCCTTAAGCCTGTGTCTCACATACTCCGTCTGCAGTGCAAACATTTCTAATTTGCGTTATATTAATAAGACGTTTGTCTGTGAAATCTGCGAGATCTCTCATGCGTGCACACGCATAAGGGGCCGTTCACATATCGCGTCTTTTGCGCGCTCAAGTTCGTTATTTCAAATGTAGGCGCGCGGTATGCTGCAAGCACACTGCAGCTCATGTAACTTCCTCACCTTTTCTGTAACAACGTTGAAAGCTCAGCCAAGATGAAGGAACAGCTGATAGCTGTATGTGGATTTTTATATTAATTTAGTAGCAGAGCTACTGCAAGTAGTTTTTAGTGCTGCAAATCCATTTATCCATTGCTGAAATTTCCGCGTCTTCATGGAGAGAGCAGGTCATGGTTGCTTAGCAATGGCAGAAGCCTCAGGAGCACAAGTGTCCGAAGGCTTTGGTGAAAAAAAAATCAGAAAGCGGCACGCCTAGCGTTTTCCACGCGTTTTTAGACGCAATATGTGAACAGCCCCTTACAGTAAGAAAACTCCTGCTTAATACAAAGAGTGATGATGGCGGAGACAGTAAAATGTTCCAAAGTGTGGTTCTAATTCGCTATAGTTGATGCAGACAACGCTGGTTGTCATAAGTGCAACAACATTTTTGCATCTAAGTGCGGAAACACAAGCAATCTGTCAAAGCATCTTTCAAAAGTGCATTATGTGCAGACAGAGAAATGCAAAGTTTTCGCCTGCCTAACACAACACAAAGTAACACAACACAAAGTACCGATAAGAATACAGTTAAAGTACCGGACCATTAAGCAGTATCAGTAAGAATAGTAATACCGTTAAAACCTTAACGATACTCATCCCTATCCATGCTGCACCACATACGTAATGCACACGCACTGCATACGCACTGCAGATGGAGTATGTGTGAAACAGGCGTGAGCAGGGCCGTAGCTGGGGTCAGTGGGGCCCCGGTGAAGGTTGTACCAATGGACCCTGTTTGAAATTGTTTAATTTGTATGTTTGTTTATTTTTATTTATTTGTGCTATTTACACAATGTTTAAGTTTTTTTTTTCAAGTTTGTAGGTGTCAAGGTACAGAAACCAAATAATTAAATGTAAAATAGCACTGGATAGTCTTCAGTGTAAAAATGTAATATACAATCAAACCTACATTTATTCAGACACCTTAAACATTTCTCACATTATTACAGTTTTGCTATATATATCAAAAATTATATCTGATGTCTGAATAATTTTTGGTTTGACTTTTAAAACTGCAAAGTAATTCAGTCAAGAGCAGTGAGTGATTTTTCATTTTCATTTCCTTGGAATAACATTACAGCAGCCAGTAGCTAAATTAGGCACGGTCACTTCCCTGCTCACGCCTGTTTGGGGGAAGTCGTGGCCTAATGGTTAGAGGGTTGGACTCCCAATCGAAGGGTTGTGAGTTCTAGTCTCGGGCCGGACGGAATTGTGGGTGGGGGGAGTGCATGTACAGTTCTCTCTCCACCTTCAATACCACGACTTAGGTGCCCTTGAGCAAGGCATCGAACCCCCAACTGCTCCCCGGGCGTCGCAGCATACATGGCTGCCCACTGCTCCGGGTGTGTGCTCACAGTGTGTGTGTGTGTGTGTGTGTGTGTGCATTTCGGATGGGTTAAATGCAGAGCACAAATTCTGAGTATGGGTCACCATACTTGGCTGAATGTCACTTCACTTTCACTTTCACCTTAAGAGACGATGAACGCATCCAATATAATACACATCCCATTTTTTTCCTCAACTGTTTACTTTCACTTAAGAAATAACTGACAGTTTTTTTCTAGCATAATTTCCAAGGTGGATATTTTGACATATTTTGCATGTATTTGTCGGCACAAGAGCAAATAATAAGCAAATTCGGTGTTCAAGCGTTTTGAGACGCCTTTCTCTGCGCCAAGTCAAATCAAGTCACCTTTATTTATATAGCGCTTTAAACAAAATACATTGCGTCAAAGCAACTGAACAACATTCATTAGGAAAACAGTGTGTCAATAGTGCAAAATGATAGTTAAAAGCAGTTCATCATTGAATTCAGTGATGTCATCTCTGTTCAGTTAAATAGTGGCTGTGCATTTATTTGCAATCAAGTCGATATCGCTGTAGATGAAGTGACCCCAATTAAGCAAGCCAAAGGCAACAGCGGCAAGGAACCGAAACTCCATCGGTGAAAGAATGGAGAAAAAAACCTTGGGAGAATCCAGGCTCAGTTGGGGGCCAGTTCTCCTCTGACCAGACAAACCAGTAGTTCAATTTCAGGCTGCAGCAAAGTCAGATTGTGCAGAAGAATCACCTGTTTCCTGTGGTCTTGTCCTGGTGGTCCTCTGAGACAAGGTCTTTACAGGGGATCTGTATCTAGGGCTCTAGTTGTCCTGGTCTCCGCTGCCTTTCAGGGCAGTAGAGCTATCTGGTCTGGATACGTACTGGATCCAGATGACTGCAGTGACCCTCTGATCTGGATCCAGACTGGATCTGGTGGCTACTGTGACCTCGTAAAAAGAGAGAAACAGGCAATATTAGCGTAGATGCCATTCTTCTAATGATGTAGCAAGTACATAGGGTGTTATGGGAAGTTTTCCCGGTTCCGGTTTACCTAATTAATGCAGCCTAAAAATCTTTTAACGGATTTGGATATTAAAAGCATATTAGTATGTTATGTGTAAGCCAGGTTAAAGAGATGAGTCTTTAATCTAGATTTAAACTGCAAGAGTGTGTCTGCCTCCCGAACAATGTTAGGTAGGTTATTCCAGAGTTTAGGCACCAAATAGGAAAAGGATCTGCCGCCCGCAGTTGATTTTGATATTCTAGGTATTATCAAATTGCCTGAGTTTTGAGAACATAGCGGACCTAGAGTATTATAATGTAAAAGAAGCTCATTCAAATACTGTGGTGCTAAACCATTCAGTGCTTTATAAGTAATAAGCAATATTTTAAAATCTATACAATGTCTGATAGGGAGCCAGTGCAGTGTTGACAGGACCGGGCTAATATGGTCATACTTCCTGGTTCCAGTAAGAACTCTTCCTGCTGCATTTTGGACTAGCTGTAGTTTGTTTACTAAGCGTGCAGAACAACCACCCAATAAAGCATTACAATAATCTAACCTTGAGGTCGTAAATGCATGGATTAACATTTCTGCATTTGACATTGAGAGCATAGGCCATAATTTAGATATATTTTTGAGATGGAAAAATGCAGTTTTACCAATGCTAGAAATGTGGCTTTCTAAGGAAAGATTGCGAACAAATAGCACACCTAGGTTCCTAACTGATGGCGAAGAATTGACAGAGCAACCATCAAGTCTTGGACAGTGTTCTAGGTTATTACAAGCAGAGTTTTAGGTCCTATAATTAACACCTCTGTTTTTTTTTCAGAATTTAGCAGTAAGAAATTACTCATCATCCAGTTTTTTATATCGACTATGCATTCCATTCGTTTTTAAAATTGGTGTGTTTCACCAGGCCGTGAAGAAATATAGAGTTGAGTATCATCAGGATAAAAGTAAAAGCTAAAACCATGTTTCCTGATGATATCTCCCAAGGGTAACATATAAAGCGTGAAGAGTGGCGGCCCTAGTACTGAGCCTTGAGGTACTCCATACTGCACTTGTGATCGATATGATACACCTTCATTCACTGCTATGAACTGATGGTGGTCATATAAGTACAATTTAAACCATGCCAATGCACATTAATGCCAACAAAGTGTTCAAGTCTATGCAAAAGAATGTTGTGGTCAATTGTGTCAAACGCAGCACTAAGATCCAATACAACTAATAGAGAGATACACCCACGATCAGATGATAAGAGCAGATCATTTGTAACTCTAAGGAGAGCAGTCTCAGTACTATGATACGGTCTAAATCCTGACTGGAAATCCTCACATATACCATTTTCTCTAAGAAGGAATATAATTGTGAGGATACCACCTTTTATAGTATCTTGGACAGAAAAGGGAGATTCGAGATTGGTCTATAATTAACTAGTTCTTTGGGGTCAAGTTGTGGTTTTTTGATGAGAGGCTTAATAACAGCCAGTTTGAAGGTTTTGGGGACATATCCTAATGGCAATGAGGAATTAATAATAGTCAGAAGAGGATCTATGACTTCTGGAAGCACCTCTTTTAGGAGCTTAGATGGTATAGGATCTAACATACATGTTGTTGGTTTAGATGATTTAACAAGTTTATACAATTCTTCCTCTCCTATAGTAGAGAATGAGTGGAACTGTTCCTCAGGGGGTCTATAGTGCACTGTCTGATTCGATACTGTAGCTGACGGCTGAATGGTTACAATGTTATCTCTAATAGTATCGATTTTTGAAGTAAAGTAGTTCATAAAGTCATTACTGCTGTGGTGTTGGGAAATGTCAGCACTTGTTGAGGCTTTATTTTTCGTTAATTTAGCCACTGTATTGAATAAATACCTGGGGTTATGTTTGTTTTCTTCTAAAAATGAAGAAAAGTAATCGGATCTAGCAGTTCTTAATGCTTTTCTGTAAGATAGGTAACTTTCCCAACAAGCAATACGAAATACCTCTAGTTTTGTTTTCCTCAAGCTGCGCTCCATTTTTCGGGCTGCTCTCTTTAGGGTGTGAGTATGCTCATTATACCATGGTGTCATACTGGTTTCCTTAACCTTCCTTAAGCGTAAAGGAGCCACTGCATTTAAAGTGCTAGAAAAGAGATAGTCCATAGTTTCTGTTACATCATCAAGTTGTTCTGAGGTTTTGGATATGCTAAGGAATTTGAATACATCAAGAAAATAACTTAAAAAGCAGTCTTTTGTGGTAGAAGTGATGGTTCGACTACAAGAGATATCATCACTTGGCTGCATAATTTCAACACTATCAACATCAATTCCATGTGACAGTATTAAATCTAGAGTATGATTTCAACAATGAGTAGGTCCTAAACCTGTTGTCTAATGCCAATAGAGTTCAGAATGTCTATAAATGCTGATCCCAATGCATCTTTTTCATTATCAACATGGATATTAAAATCACCAACTATTAAAACTTTATCTGCAGCCAGAACTAACTCGGATGTAAAATCACCAAACTTTTTAATAAAGTCTGTATGGTGGCCAGTACAAACATAACAGGGTATTTATCATTAGCATTTGTTTCTCTGGATAATGTTATATGAAGCACCATTACTTCAAACGAGTTTTACTTGAAGCCTGCCCTCTGAGAAATCCTGAAAACGTTGTTATAAATTGAAGCAACACCTCCCCCTTTGCCTTTTAGATGCGGCTGATGTTTATAACAGTAATCTTGGGGGGTGGACTCATTTAAAATAATGTTATCCTAAGGTTTTAGCCAGGTTTCTGTCAAACAGAGCACATCTAGATTATGATCAGTGATCATATTATTTACAAAAAGTGTTTTCATAGAAAAGGATCTGATATTCAATAAGCCAAGCGTTCTCATTTGTTTATCCATATTGCATCTGTTTTTTATTTGTTGTACCTCAGTTAAACTGTTAATCTTAACTTGGTTTGGACGTTTTTTGTATTTTCTAGTTCGGGGAACAGACACAGTCTCTATAGTGTGATATCTAGGTGAAAGAGTCTCTATGTGCTGAGAATTAGTTGACCTCTGTGACGTGAGGCAGCTAGCAGACGGTCGGTTTAGCCAGTCTGTCTGCTTCCTGACCTGGGCCCCAGTTAGTCAAGTATAAACACTAAGACTATTTGCCATATTTCTAGAGAGATAAGTGGCGCCACCCCAGGAGGGATGAAGACCATCTCTTTTCAACAGGTCAGGTCTGCCCACTTTTAAATTTGCCAAGATGTCAGGCGCTCTGGCTTCTGGTAAACATTTGACTATGGTGGCTTTTGTCTCTATATTCACGTTCTGTACAATAGAATCACCAATAACTAGAGCACTTTCATCAGGTTTCTCAGTGGGTGCATCACTGAGTGGGGAGAACCTGTTTAATGTTTTGATCGGAACAGAAGAGCGGTGTTTTGAATGTACAGGAATCCCTGAGCTAGACACATCTAAAGCCATATCTAGAGCCCTAAACATTCTTACTGTCCTTAATTAAAATTTGGATTAGTGTCTCTAATTCTGAAATCTTCTCTGTCAGCCTAAATATATCCCTGCATTTATCACATGTGAATCCCTCATCTGCAACAGAGATAGATAAACTGTACATGTGACAAGAGGTGCAAATAACAATAGCAGGAGAAGCCATTACTCACCGTGCTTGATTAAATATTCTTACTGCGGTTGTTTGATGAACTTGTGAAAAACTGGAGCGAGAGAGAGGAGAGGAGAAAAGAAAACAGCGATAGGTTCAAATGAAAATTCTAATGACAAGCTAACGAGTGCTAATGCTTTTCAGTGCTCTGCGTGAGCCCTGAACACCAGAACACAGCGAGTACTGAATTGGGCTCTTTCACATCTTTTTGTTTGTTCAAACTGTGATTTGTATTTGTTTGTTCAGGTGCAGGAGGGACTTTGAGGAGAACTTCGCAGAAGAAAGCTTGATTCAGTGCCGATGTCTGTGATACGTGGCTCTCGATCTGTCAATCTTGTCAACTGTCCTGAGCATCTTTTTAGGCTGGCCTCAGCCAGTTGGTTATATACAATATCAAGGTGAAAGTCATCATAGATTGCTCAGTATAGACCCAGCTCCAAACCCAACTTTGAGAATACATTAACGGCGATATTTTTTTTTATCGCCCGATAAGAGTCTCACGTTAACGCAGCACGTTAAGGACAATAACGGCCCACCACTAATATATATATATATATATATATATATATATATATATATATATGTGTGTGTAATTAACAATTATCACATTTCTTAGAACTTGTTACATCTGCTTTAAACTACATTTTTTTTTTCATGTTTTGTTATTTTAGAATAGACTCTTAAATGACAACTGGTATTATTCTCATAGTAATAAAGATTTCCTCGCTCAACCAGTTCGCCATTAATGCTACATTGATCCACTGAAGTCCACTGGATTCTGTTCCCTCAGAAGAAAGACAATTTCTTCACAACTGCTCTGTAACTGTCATTTTGTCTTAAGGTCACTGTCTATGTTTTGAACCATTGGTTAACATCCAGCTCTCTGCCACAGTCAGCAGCAGCTCACCAGTGAGCCATGAATCATATGATCACACTGGGCATACATGCATGATTCTGTTTACACAAGGTGTGTGTGGTGACATGTTTGAGACCGGCTTAGACTCATGCCCCAGGAGTCACATATAAATAAATGTCAGCTGTGCTGAGTTGGGCTGAGGGCTGACTTAATGCAGTGCCTTAACCGCAGGCCGCAACACCAGCCGTCAGCTCACATTAAAGTGCTGGAGTGCTGAGAGTTGTCACTTGATTGTGACAGACAAGAGGCTGTTATTTTGTCACCTTCCAATGCTAAGCAGCGGTGGAGGTCAAAAACCTTTGAAGGGCAAATCATCTGCCAATCCACAACCATCAGCTGTGTTTGGATCCTTCCAATTATTTTCAGTTGCGTTTGATACAGCTTTGATATGAGAAGACATGGAACAATCGTTACATTTTATTGAATTCAGCTTATCCAGGTCCAGTCTGAAGAGGGAAATTCAGTCTGCTAAATACAACTACAAACTGAAAACACAATGACCCTCGGCACAAGTGGACAGGCATTCATGCCCTAACAGACTATAAACCAGCACACCCCCAGCCAGCAATGCCACCTTCCCTGATGAACTGAAAAACTTTATGCTCGCTTTGATCATGGAAACACAGAACCACCCATCAAATCTGTGCTCACATCTGACGACCTGCCGCTCACACTTTCCACCGGTGATGTGCATTCCAATTTGCGTAAGGTGAATTCACATAAAACTGCCGGCCCTGGTGGCATCCCTGGCCAAGTGCTTAGGGTCTGTGCAGAACAGCTGGTCTTCAACATTTTCAACCTCTCTTTGACCCAAGCCAGTGTTCCCAACTGCTTTGAAACAACCACCATTGTATCCATACCAAAACATGCTGGTGCACTGGCCCTCAATGACATTCGCCCAGTTGCTCTTACTCCAATAATTGCTGAGTTTTTTTGAGAGGCTGGGTCTCCCACCTAAAAACATGCTTGCCCCCAACACAGAACCCATACCGGTGCACCTACAATTCCAACAGATCAACCAAGGATGCCATTACCTCAGCTCTCCACTCTACCTTGCCACACCTGGACAGAACCAACACATATGTCAGGATGCTATTCATTGATTTCAGTTCCACCTTCAATACTGTTATCCCATCCAAGTTGATCTCCAAGCACTGTGATCTTAGCATCAGCTCCTCCCTCTGTAACTAGACCCTGGACTTTATCAACAACAGACCAGGCTTTTAGGATCAGTAACCACACATCCTCCATCCTCACTTTAAACACTGGTTTACCACAGGGCTGTGTGCTGAGCCCAATTCTCTACTCCTTTTTCACCCATGACTGCATACCTGTGCATCACTTTAACTCCATAATCAGGTTTGCAGATGACACCACGGTGGTAGGCCTGATCAGCAGAAATGACGAGACAGCCTATAGGGATGAGGTTCACCATCTAGCATCTTCCTTGATGTCCATCTCTCTGAGGATCTTTCCTGGACCCTAAATACCTCCATACTGATCAAAAAGGCACAACATCACCTTTACTTCATTAGTAACTACTACACAACTAAGGGAAGCTCACCTGTCCCCCAATATCCTTTTGAACTTTTACCAGTGCACTATTGAAAGCATTTTCACAAACTGTATCACAGTGTGGTATGGCAACTGCCATTTTAATGGACCAGAAAGCCCTCCAGCAGGTGGGGAAAACTGCCCAATACACCACTGGTGCCAGGCTACGGTCCATCAAAGACGTTTACCACAAACACTACCTTAAGGAGACTGAGAAGTATAATCAAAGACTCCTCCCACCCTAATCACAGACTGTTCACTCCTCTCCCATCGGGGAGACATTATAGGAGTCTTCGTTGTCACACCAGCAGACTCAGGAACAGTTTCTTTCCCTCAGTGGTCTGCCTACTGAACTCCAATCTCAGGCACTGAAGACCACATCCCACCTAATGCTTAAAAAACACTTCTACATGTACCTTTGAATGCCATTTAAACTGTTATGGTCATTGGCCATATATAAACTTATGCTATTTATGCACCACACTGTATAATGCACCTTCTGTTTATACTTTACTTGCACCCTATGTTGTCATTTGCATTCAGCTGGTTTCTGCCCTCCTACCTCTTAACTTGCACTGTATGTCATAAAGATTAATTTATATACACATATTCTATATTTATTTATATAATCTGTTATTTGCACTTCTGGTTAGATGCTAACTGCATTTCATTGGCTCTGTACTTGTACTCTGCACAGTGACAATAAAGTTAAATCTAATCAAAAAAAAAAAAAAAAAAGTCAAGCTTTGTGATAATTGTTAGGCCTCAATGACTCTTACACAATGTTTGATGTGGATATAAGTTTTTCTTCATCAGAGATTCTGAGCAAAAGGTTTAGGCGATGATATTTTTATGTATCAAAGTTTAATATATTTTTTTTATATATATAACCAGAGCTTGACAGAACATCCAGGTTTATCCAGATTGAGCCAGTCTCAAATTTGTTTCATAAGTCTTGTACTGTCTTAATGAAAAAAAAAAAAAAAAAAAAAAAATATATATATATATATATATATATATATATATATATATATATATATATATATATATATATATAATTCTGTCACCGTTTACCTACCCTTTTGTTATTCCAAACCTGTGCTATCTTTCTTCTGTGGAACACAAAAGGGGGGAAAAATATAAAAAATAACATATTGAATAACAAATTATTCAAACATTGACAAAAAAAAAGTACTAGAACAGTGTTCCAAAACTCCAAATCTTCAGAAGACAGTGGCCTGTAACTTATTTTCAGAAAGAATTCTCATTCCCATTGTATTATTAATTCCCATTAAATAATATTACAGTTCAAAAATAACTGTTTTCTATTTAAATATGTTGTCAAATGTAATTTATTCCATTTTTAATTTTTAGAATTAAAAATGTGTTGACTGACTAGACAGACAGACAGACAGACAGACAGAAAGACAGACAGACAGACAGACAGATAGATAGATAGATAGATAGATAGATAGATAGATAGATAGATAGATAGATAGATAGATAGATAGATAGATAGATAGATAGATAGATAGATAGATAGATGACATTGCTTGTTGCTATTATTACCGAAAGGAACTTGAAACTGAAATTATTATTTTTTTCTAGTCGTGCCCAATAAAGGGTTAACCTGACTAGTTTAACAATTCTGTTTTCCTTTGATTTCATTTTGACTTTTAGATGATTGCCTTCTCAATTTCACTGCAAATCCACCTGCTGCTCACATCAAAAACGTTAGTTTTACAATCTCCTTGTGTTCCACCGAGACCCGCATCTGCATGGTGGCACCTCAATGCTGGAAATTGGAGCCCGGTAGGGTGCTAAAAGTGCCTTCAACCTCAATAATCCTTTTAATCTCTCATCAATCATGTGGAAGTGGCATTGAGGCCCTGATCCTATTACCGTTCGGAAGAAAATTGCTATCCCTGAGAGTAGACATGTTACAATTGGATGTGAAAGTTGGAAACAGTGCAATGGTGGTAATGACAAGTTGGATCAAGTAATCGAAGGAACAAATCACCCAGTGTCTCATTCACAAGCTCTTTAAATAAACAACCTAGAAAATGATGCTGTCTGACTGAGAAGCACTTGTGGTTCGGGCTTTCCGTCTGATGTGTGTTTTTATATTATGTCTCTGTTCAACCTTTTTTAAATGTGCAATTTGCCATTTCTGCCTCTGGTTTAGCAATTAGACCTCCAGTGACAAGAGGCAAATCACAATATTTATTTCTGCTATTTGAATACATTTATTTCCAAAACACTAATTCATACACTAATATTGTATGCAATAGGAATGCACCAGAAGATGAATACCTTATAAGTTATGTAAACCGATTGCTTTTTTCAAGTAACTAGTAAAGTAATTTATTATAGGTGCAGAGGCAGAGGCATTTCCTTCGTACTTAGTCTTATTCATTTTCTTTTTGGTGTGTATATATATATAACAGTTGCCATATATATATATATATATATATATATATATATATATATATATATATATATATATATATATATATATGGCAACTGTTAAGGCCTTTTCACACCAAAAAGAAAATGTATAAGACTAAAAATATATATATAAATTAAAACACAAAAAAAAACACAAAAGTAATGTAATGTATTAGATTCCATAAAAAGTAAATATGCATTGCAATTAGTTACTTTTTTATTGTTATCTGTCATATCAACTCTCTGAAAGTGTAGCATGGTAAAATACATGGTAATGTTAATGTGTTTTGTCTTGGCAGAATACATCCACAGACAATTACTGCTGCTGTACATGTAACGTATATAAAATAACACTGTAGCAGATCTATACAGGTGGAGCTGGGGATGGTGAGGGGTTTCCAAAGCACTCTGCAAATGCTGCAGCAAGCACTAGCCAAGACTTAAATATTGAGCAACAAGCTCATTGGCTATTGATGTGAAAAGAAATGGAAATTAATAATATGAATAATGATGTGACTATGTCAGATTGAATTAGAACCAATCAGACTGCACCGTACATAATTTGTTAAGGATCAATGCAGTATTGTAATTCATTCTTTTAAAAGCAACTTTCCCCAACACTGCAACTTACTGGTGAGTCTGCAAAGTTAGTGTGTCTTAATAAATAAATAAATAAAATCTCTTTGCTACATATCAACTCAGTAATCAAATAAAATTGGGTCATTAGAAATTTTAGTCAACAGTAAATATTTTTCAAAAAAAAAAAAAAGTAACTGTTGATGTAACCATGTCTTAAATGTCAGGTCACACAATATTAAATTCTAGTATATTGGGTTTATACTTCGATATCACACTGGCAATCATGCAGTCTAAATATCAGCACAGATGTGATTACCTGCAGCATTCTGCCTATGGCTGAATCACTGTTTTCAAGTGCTTTGAAGCTCTCAGCTCCCTCCAGCGATATTCATTCTCATCTTGCTTCTTTTTTGGTACCTTTTTAGTCTTTTGTTCTCATTTGTCTTGCTATTCGTTTTAGGACTTTGGCTGTGTATACCGTTGCTGACAGATGAGAACATTTCGCACTCCCCAAATGCATGATAACTGCTTCAGGTTTCTGAATCTCATTCTCAGCTTGGCATGTATAGACTGTCCACTCTGAACAGTAAAATTTCTGAAAATAGTTCTTTTAACTATAATAATATTTCACAATATTACTGTTTTTACTCTACTTTTTGTACGTCAAATTAATGCAGCCTCAGTGGGCATAAAAGGTACTTTCAAAAACATAAAAATTGCATTACTCCAAACTTATGATAATCAGTTGAGTTTTGACGGTTATATATGTATATATTTGTATAACCTTTAAACAATAGAAAGTGCCCCTATTGTGGGTTATGAAAGGTTCATATTTTGGTTTTGGGAGTCCCCAACAACAGATTAACATGCATGCAAAATCAAAAAACACTTTTTCATATAAAATTATGAAGCATTTATAAGTCCAAACACCATTTTTGTTCATGTGCCACAACTCTAGTCACAATGTTGAGATACATAAAATAAGCTAATTGAATTACAATGTGACATTATTTCAAATGGAATGGTTTAATATATATATATTAATTTACAGCATCTTAATTTTTATTATTATTATTATTATTATTTACTGTTAATTTTTAAGGTTTTTTAACTAAAAATAATGTTTTCAACTAAAAGTGCCTGTCCCACACTTTTGAGTCCTTACCGCAACAATGAAAAAAGGATATTATTATTACATTTTATCAAAGACAAAAAAAAGTTCAATGGAAATAGAAATTAGCATGTGAGCACATTGCTGACAGATTGGGCCACCTCACTACCTCACTCACAAGATCCAAAAAATAAAAGGTAACAATCATGTTTTCTGTGTCCGTATTTAAAATAAATGTATATTACTGTTTAATTCATTCATATTAAGATGCAAAAAGTCCAAATTAATTTAGTAGACCTTGCTAGTCTCCAATTAGCAACAATATGTTCCGCAGCAAATGTAGGTGTTGCGGTAAAGACCTTATGTTACGGTAGAGACAAGTTCAAGGTACAAACCTGAAAACAAATACTCAGTCTATTGTGAATTGTGAAATATTTACTTTTACTGTTGTTCTCTACAGTAGCCTGTTTTTGATTTCATTGAACTTCAACATTGTGTCCTTACTGACATAAGATGTCATTACCGCAGCTCTGTTTTATTCTATATTTCTCCATATTTTTATTAGCAAAAAAATATTTTAACAAATAAATTGAGATGATTTATATACTGTCACACTACAAGTGTGCAGGCAATATGCTAAATGTTTCATGTTGATGTCAACACGCAACGGTTTGGCGTTTTAAAAATGACTCGTTTCAGTTATTCAGAGTCAACTCTTTCTTTTGAGAAACAAGAACTTTATACACGGTCCACTTTCAGATTAAATCTTCTCACAATGTTTTCATTCACTTAGAGTGATTGACATGGTGCATTGAAGGACATTTTCAAAAATCCCTAATAGGGGCACTTTAAATAATCAATGTATGACTACACTGACTATTTTACTTGTACTGATAGTCTAACATAATTAAAAACACAGTACAGTAAAAACATTAAGCTTTTCCTTTTCCCTTTTGTTTTGTTTTTTCATCTAATTTCTGCTGGTCAACTGTCTCAACATGTTGCTGTACCATGTTGCTGTGAATTTCCCCAAGCTGCTGAATTAATCACACTTCAATAGGAAAATTCTGGCTCTGGAAGATGAAAGTTTATGATGAAAGGTAATCAAGCCCCTCATGAGTTTTTAAGTTTAAATGTGCTCACTGGAAGATACAGCCTACACTGGAATAAATAAATGAACTGAATTAATTTTATTTATTTCTAGTTATTTTTATTTGTTTCTCCTGGTAAAAATATGCCTGCTTTTGCCCCTTGAGTATTACAATGATTTAGTTTGATTATCTTATTAATACGGAGTGGGTGAATACATCCAAGCCAACACTAATTATGGGTTTTATGATGCATGTAATGCAGGACTCCTTCTACAATCATCAAAACAAGACATATTCGCTCACCATTCTGTAGATATCCAATAAAACACAATAAAATATCTATGCAACTTATTATGAATAATATGCTAATGACCACTACGACCTCCATATCTACATATTCATTGCTGTAAAGAGACTTTCAAGTCTGTAAATTAAAACTGAACCATTTATTTTTTCACACGCTCCTAGTCTTGTCTTGGGAGCAATTCACCAGTGCACATTGTCCAAATGTCATGTTTGCTAATAAATAATAATCAAATAACTGATCAAAAAAGCAATACAACTACCAAAATGCTATTAAAATAAATCTTACAATAACAGCCAATGCTTTACGACCAACAAGCACATTACCAGATCCAATCACCCTGGCCAATGATGATAGGATGCTTACGGTATCAAGAAACTACCCATTTACTGATAACAGAGCCATTCCCCGGGAAATGACTGTGAGAATAGCATCTAAATGTGCGAGATTATACCTACAGATGGTTTTGCTCGCTATCCATAGCTCTCATCTGAAAAGGGTTTTGAGCATTTTTTCAACATGACATGTTAAAGAGAGGTAAAATAGAGAGAGATGCTTTTGTTTTTGCCATGGTGTTCTTGGAAACGAAGAATTGTGGCACTGCAAAAAGGTTATTGTGTAAGACATTCAGAAATGCATTAGGATTTCATAACTGCACTTATGTTTTACCTGGTACCAGGGCTATTATAAGTAATAGATGGAGTAAGATGTAATCGAGTTTGTTTCTTCATCAGAAGATATTTGGATACATTTATAAAGCATTTCATCAGCTGCTGACCAGTGGAACCTCTACAGTGAATGGGTGCCGTCAGAATGAGAGTCCAAGCAACTAATAAAATCAAAATATTGATTACCCCAGTAAAAAAGTCCATCCCCTATCCTCTCACATTAAATATAAATAAATAAATAAATAAAAATCCCACCCAAAGTTTTGTTTACAACTGTTTAGGGCTGTTTGTGTTGTGTGTGTGTGTGTGTGTGTGTGGGCGTGTCTGTGTATAAATGGCGCTTGATTTTTGCATTTTATGCATTTCTATTGGTGAATGAACTATAACTAATTAAAACCATAAACATACAAACACAAAACATTTTTTTTAAGTTTAACTCAACTGAAATGAGAAATGTTGCCTTGAAAACTTTTTTTTTGTCTGTTCTTTTCTTTTATTTCAGTTATCATTTTGCATGTTTTTTTAGTTTTAAGTAACTATAGTAACTATAATAAATATTATCTGAAAAAATGCTAAAAAAAGTAAATAAATCTAAAACTTTGTTTTAAACTAGACTAAACTGCACTGACTCTTGTGAGTAGTTGGACAGAATGTTTTTTTAATTTTTTTTTTTTTTTTTTGCTTTTGCTGAAACTCAATGCAAGCTCGCTAGCACTGATGCTGTCCTCAGTAGGGTGTCCTGTGCCTGAAGGGCAGCGCTTTGCAATGACCTGGTAATCTGCTGTAGCCTCTGTGTCTTTTGGGCTTTCATGCTTGGAGAGAAGCCAGAGCTGCGCCGCTGATGGTGCCTTCAGGCCCGCGCTGATCCAGGTGAAGGTAAGACTT